>NC_079303.1:10026157-10347095 GCF_023638135.1 Falco biarmicus | reverse complement strand
TTGGCGGGTACCACATCAGCCCAAAAGGCGGAACTCATCGCTTTAATTCGAGCCTTAGAATTAAGCAACGACAAGAGAGTAAATATCTGGACTGATTCAAAATATGCCTTTGGGGTAGTGCATGTCCATGGAGCTTTGTGGAAAGAGAGGGGGTTATTGTCCTCTCAAGGATCAAACATTAAGCATCAAACAGAGATTTTACGATTGTTACAAGCAGTTCAAAAGCCAGATCAAGTAGCAATCATGCACTGTAAGGCACACCAGACTGGCAATACAAAAATAATAGCTGGGAATAATTTAGCTGATAGAACAGCAAAAAGGGTAGCAAAGAAACAAGCATTGCAAATGGCAATAATTCCTTCTAAAACAGTAACCCTTCCCAGGGAGAAACCGAGATATTCAGAGGAAGATGACAAATCGGGTCAGTTATTAAATGCTAAGAAAAACTTAGCGGGATGGTGGGTAACTCCTAATGGACAGGTAGTAATTCCACCTCCTGTGATGATTCAAACGAGACATCAAGAATGTCACTGGGTAGCAGTAGCCTTAGTAACATCTTTGGGAAAGCAAGTAATATCAGTTAAGATGTTGGGAATAGCTAATACGGTAACTGCAAAGTGTGAAGTAAGTTTGAAAACCAATCCAGTGATTAAGAAAAAGGTTCAAATGGGCAGACTGAAATCTGGTACAGAACCTGGAGATTATTGGCAAGTAGATTTTTCAGAGCTACCTAGACAAAATGGGTACCAGTACATCCTGGTAAGGGTTGATACTTTTACAGGATGGCCAGAAGCCCTTCCCTGTCACACCACACAAGCAAAAAGAGGTTGTGAAGTGGTTATTACAAGAAATAATTCCGAGATTTGGAGTTCCTATTGGAATTTCCTCTGACAGAGGTCCACACTTTGTTGCTGAAGTAGTCCAAAGTGTTAGCAAAGTATTGGGTATTAATTGGTATTTGCATGCGTCTTGGAGGCCACAATCTAGTGGGAAAGTGGAAAGGATGAATCAAACATTAAAACGACAAATAAGTAGAATTTGTCAAGAAACCAGTCTAAAGTGGCCTCAGGCACTTTCATTGGCATTATTATGAAACAGGGTACAGCCAAAGACACAGGAGGCATTCCTTTCTCATGAAGTAGAAGACGCAAGGATCTGTGTTCCCAGACACAGGAGAAAGCACTCTAAGCAGCTGGAGTCTGCTCTGTAATTAATTGACCACTGTTAATCACCAGGCAGTGGGGGTGGGGGTGGGGGGGTGGGCTCTCAGCTTGCCCTTCCCTCAGCCAGAATTCAGCAGGACCCCTTTTTCTTGCCTGATCAGAGACAGGTCACGCACATACCCCAGAGCCCAAGTGTGATTTGCACATCCCTTCTCCATCGTGACCCCCAAAGCTGCAGTGCTGGGGGGACAGGACACGTGTCTACCCAGTCCTGCCTGCGTGGAATCTCTGGTGTGTCTAATATAGAGGCTGAGCACACGCAGACTTCTCTGGGAACAAAAGGGAGGCGGGTCTGGCCTTCATCCCCCTTCCTGGCCTTGGTTCTTCACACCCCCCAGAGGTACCAAGTACTCTGGGGGCCTTTTCCCCCCACCAGCTCCTCAAATCCCACTGATGTCAGCGCCGGGCTCAGCAGCTTTATTGTGAGGAGGCAGGCACCAAGCTGTGACGTGGTCTCTGCCATTTCCCAATAAACCAACTTGAAATAAAAAAAGAAAAAGTATTTAAAAAGAAGAAAACTTGGGGGAAAAAGGGTGGGTTTGTGTGGAGTTTCAACAGGAAAGCCACAAGAAGGGGAGAGAGAAGGCTGAAGAGCCTGGCAGTGCCCAAGGACCACCACCACGCAGCACCCGCAGGGACAGAATTTCTGGGGTGCGCTGAGGCTTAAGAGAGCAGGAGCAGCCTGCGCTGGGCTGGCGAGGCTGTGCTGCTGCGCCCTGTCCCCACGCTCACGCTGCTCTGCCCTGTCCCCACGCTCAGCCTGACCCCGTGGCAGGGGACCTCGGGGTGCACCGCCAGTGTGAGAACACTCGTGGCTGGAAGGGAAGGCTTCTCTCCTTTGCGTATCTTGGAGAAAAAACAGAGGGGATGGCTGTTTGCAGCACAGCAAGCAAGGCGGGGGAGTAAAGGATCTGCTCCCGGCCACAGCAGGGTCCTTCTTCAGTGACCCCAAACACCTGGCTGGCTTGCAAACTTAATAAAAAATTAGTAAATAATAACCCGGAAAATGAAGCAAGAATAAGCTCTTTTCACTACATCATTGTAAATGCATCGACACCCAGAAATACACAAAAGGATACGCGCCAAGAGCCACCCATCAAAGAGAGGCTTCCTTCCATGCTGGGTCTCACTTTCACACTTCTTCCACTCCAACAAACAAAAAAACCCAAACCAAAACAAAAAAAGTAAAAAAGAAAGGAAAAAAAAAAATCACCAGTTGATGTACAAACAGAGTCTTCCCTTTTCACAGATTTGTGGGTTCTGCCTGCCCCGATGTGGTCGGTGCGGTGCCCTTGGGAACAAACGGTAGTTGTACAAAACAGTATGAAGATTTTCTTACAAACATATGCCTGCAGTGTTTACTGGTTGGGTTTTTGTGTTTGGGGTTTTTTTTAAGTTTCAAAACTAGGTTTTAGGTCACGAATGGCTTGCAACTTTTTTCTACAGTAAATCAGGCATATATTTTTAGTTTTCGTTTTAGGAATGTGTAAGGCATTTTGGTAAGGTGACGGTAAGGTCTAGGTCACAGACTCGTCAGACTGAAGTCCCTTCCTTCAAACTGTCCTCTTCCCCCTGGAGAAGGAAAAGAGAGGTGGGTTACTCAACTGGCTCTCAACCTTATCCTCGTGGCAGCTCAAGCATCAAAGCGTTTCACAGATGGGCCAGGTCCTGCCTTTTGAGAAGGGAGAACCATGGCCACCATCTCCTGTGCTCCCAGAGCTTCCCAAAAGCCACCCAGATGGTTTCTGGCAGCAAGTGCCACCTTGTCTCCGGTTTTCAACCACTGCCTGACACGCGCTTCCCCCTGCCCTCCACCAGCACCAAGGGGAGGGATGGCTGCGGCCACCACAAGTACCGTTTCCTGAAGCTGTTCTTTACACTTCTTCAGTCTCCCTTTGGCCAGTTGGTCCTGGGTAACCTTCAGTCGCTCCTGTAGTTCGCTTGCTGCCTGGCCCCGGTTCTTTCTTTTTTTTTTTTTTCCTAGTTTTTCCTACATGGGAGTCAAAAGAAGGCGTCTGCCTGAGTCTCCCTTGGCCGTCTGGCGACACTCCCCCCTCCAAAACATCTCGGGTCACCTCAGGTCTCCACTGAGCTGCCTCGGCGGCCACAAGCCAGCGATGCGCCACTGCTCCAGCGGCGTGCTCAGAGGCTCTACCTGGGAGGTGTCCTTTAAACACCCCTAAACCCCCAAATCCAGCCACACCCCGGTGACAATAACAAAGCCACAAGCTCTACCTCCTGCACCAAGGGCTTCAGAGTCGAGAGGGAGCACCCACGTCCTCGTGAGCACCCGCTGGCAGGGGCCACTGGGTTTCCTCTCTCACCTGAGGCTACCACCCAGCACGGTGCACCACCTAGGCTTCCCCCCCCACCCTCACACCCGGCGGGAGCAGGTTTGCAGGCGCTTGCCTGACCTGCAGCTGCTCCATCTGCCTCTCCAAGGCCGCCACTTTCATCTTCCAGCTCTTCCTCAGCTGCTCCTCTTGCCGCAGCACCTCTGACTTCTCAGACAGCTCGTTCATCAGCTTGCCGCACCACTCCTGTAACCTGGCCACCTCAGCGTTTTGCCTGCACCAACAGAAGCAGCGTTATTCCAGCCCGCAGGCCAGTCAAGCATCCCTGGCGTTACCCGGGGGGAACACATCCTCCTGGTGGGCCTGGTAACAGGGCTTGAAACATCTCAACGGTTGTGTTGGCCTGTTTCTCGGACACGCCTGGTCCTTCAGGGATGGGGTGGAAGGAGCTGACACATCAATTTCAAAAGCTCCGTTTCCATCACAGGAGACATTTCTTTCTCATGAAGTAGAAGACGCAAGGATCTGTGTTCCCAGACACAGGAGAAAGCACTCTAAGCAGCTGGCGTCTGCTCTGTAATTAACTGACCACTGTTAATCACCAGCCATTTCAGACTTTCTACAAAAAGGAGCGCCAAATTCTTCTCCCTAGCTCCTGGTTGTTCTGTATGCACCAGGCAGGTCTCGCTTCTCTGCAGCACCGCTCCCATCAAAGAGCCAGCGACATTTCTTCTGAAGTTGGTGAGCACAAGCTCTCCGAAGTGTGGAGAAATGCTGCAGTGCCTTCTGGTCCCCTCTGCCCCCTCCGCTAGCATCAGCACAGGTGACTCCAAAGCAGAGAGGGCTTCCCCTGCCCTTCCACTTGGGAAAAGCATCCTTGTTTCCCCTGCCAGGCCCACAGAAGCCATTTGGCAATCTCTTCCTCACTCCCTCCTCTACCTCCAGCTAGCTGGGGCGTCTGTAGAAGCACCCTCCAGAAAGGGGGTGGCCAATCATGATGGACAGCCCCCCCCAGGGCTTGCCAGAGGGCGGCCCCAGGCTCTGCCCCCACCCCCACCCCTAGTCTTACTTGCTCTCCATCTGACTTCTGATCTGGCAGAAGGCATCGCTCAGGATGGAGTTCTCCTGCTGCAGGCGAGCCAGCTGCGTGTCGGGGCCATTCTCCAGCTGCTCCTGCAGGGTGCGGATCTAGGGAGAGACCAACAGGGGTTGATGCCGCTGCTGCCAGCCCCTCAGCTCTCCCCTGAGGAGCCCACTCCATGGGCAAGAGGGACTGGCAAGGAAGCCACAGCGAGGTGTCTGCTGCTGCTGACAGCCCCTGCGGCTGCTGCATCCCGTGAGGATGCTCCCACATCCCTCTTCTAGCGTGAGCACCACGGCTCAGGAGCACTGCGGGGCTCTCGCCCCTCCCCGAGGCTCTGGCCCCCTCGCCCACCTCGGTCTTCTCCAAAAGACCAGGCAGCTGCCACCGAGGGCCAGCCGGCAGCCAGCGGAGGAAGCTGCAGAGCACCGCGTGGGGCTCACCTTGCCCTGCAGCTGCTGCGTTTCGCTGACATGGTCCTGGTAGCTGGCCTGCACGCGTGCCTGCACCGCTGCCATCTCCTGCTCGCGGGCCAGCAGCTGCTCCTTCAGCTTGCCCTCCACGGCCGTCGCCTTGGCCCGCTCGGCCGCCAGCTCCTTCGAGGAGAGAAGCCACCCGGTCAGTTTCAGCGCAGGAACTCCCCTGCTTTAAGGGGACTGGAAACAAGTGGCCTCCTGGCTCAGAAGACTTTAAGAAGTGTAACCTTTTCGGCGCTGCCCCCAGGCCCAGCTACACCCTTCCGCACTTACATTTCCTCCTGCATTAAGCTTTGGGCTCAGTGGCCACTGGATGCCACTGTTGTTCCACACTGGGCCAGCTAAGAGACAGGAGTGACAGCCTGGAATTTTATTCCCCTCCCCGGCCCCAGGATCAATATCATCACATCAAGTTTGGGGCAAAGCAGGAAAACAAAAAAAAGAAAACACCCCCACAAACCAAACACACCCCCCCTCCGCCCCCTGCCAAGGCAGGGGTGCTCTCTTGGCCGGCTGGGTGATGCCGTGCCGCTGCCCTGGGCTGCCTGCACAGGCCGGGGCTTAGCACAGCACTCAGTGCACAGGGTGGCTTCGCCCTCTCCTCTCCTGCCTGCAGGCAGATGGACCTGCTGCAGCAGCGTCCTGGCGGCTGCGGGGCAGGAGGTGCTGAGCACGACGCGCCGGGGGTCCCTTCTGACTTCAACACCCAACGAGAGGTGGAGGCAAGGGGCTGAGCCAGGCAAGGGGGCTGTAAAGAGCACCAGGCTCCTTAAAAAGGGACTGATCAACACCTTCTCAGCTCAGGGGCTCTGCCAAGAGATGAGAAGGGCTTTACTGTCCTCCAGAAAGCAGCAGAAAGCTGCAGTCTCTTACGGGCACGGCTTTAGCCCCTCCAGCTGCGGCTGCCAACAGGGCACGTGCCTCCCCGGGCTGGATCAGGCCCAGGAGAGGAGCTCAGGTGGGCATCTCCTCCCCTTTTGGGGGAGAAAACAGCAAATGGATGAAGGGCCCAGAGAACCCCTGGGCTTCACCTCCAAGGGCGGGTAAGACGCGGGGAGAGGGAGGCACACGGCGAGCCGTGAGGCGCAGAGCCCGTGCCAGGGGTGCCGGGAGGGCTGCGCGGCACTTACCTGGCTCAGCTCCTCCACCTTGTTTCTGGCAGCGGCTGCAGCCTCCTGCTTGGTGGCGAGCTGCTTCTCCTTCTCCTCCAGCTGGCGTTTCAGGACAGTGACAGGGTCACCCTTCTGCTTGGCCTGCCGGCGCAGGGTGGCACATCAGCGGGGACCACCACCTCCGCATCCAACCCCTCCACCCCACACGCACAGGGTCCTGCCCTCTGCCCCAGGGAAAATTCAGCTCCTGTCTCTAAGGCTGCCCCTCGGGGGACAGCCTGCCCGAAAACGGGCTGCCTTCACCCCTCCGCACCCCCGGAGGCTTGGCCCAGCCCTGGTGGACGCGACGCTGCTGGCAGCCCTACCGCGTGCCAGGTGTCCTGGACGATGCCCGCTTTCTCCGTCAGGATCTCGATGAGCCGCTGGGCCTCCCCCTCGCCGAACACCGTGCTGCTGACCGTGGACACGAGCGTCTTGTAGGGCAGGTAGAGGGGCCCATCTGAGTCCGCAGGTGCTGGGGAGGAGAGAGGAGGGGTTGGGAGCGCTCGAGCCAACGGCAGGGCTGAGTAGCATCGCCTCAGTTGACTTCAACCCCATAACTGCCATTTCACGCCAGCAACCGCCCAGATGTCCACAGCCAAGTTTGATACCTCTCTAACTGAAAGCAATGTGACGAGCGCTGGGGACGGCGCTCACCACAGACAAGCGTTCCCTGAGCCAGCTGCCACCTCTGCCTGGCTCTGCTACTGCTCCTGCCGCCCTGCCACCGCCCTCCATCACACTGATCGATTCCAGACGGAGCTGGGCACGCTTTGCTAAAGCCAGGGAGCAGAGACGTGGTGGGCATCAGAAGCTGGACTCCATTGTGACACAGCCTCGCTGGGGGACTGTCGCTCCACGCAGCGGTGCCAGTGATGCAGAGCAGCAAGGTCGTCTCCTGCCTTTCACCAGGCAGGTTCGTTCCAGCTCTTTGCTAAGGGAACGAGATGACTCCAGCCCTTCTCCGATCCCTCTGCCGGCTTACCCGACGGGGATATATGCAGAGGAACTTGGCCTTACCTGGCTCGCTCTTCTTCTTGGATGCAGCCACCTTCTTGACAGGTCCATTATGCTTCTGCTCCTCATGGGCTGGAAGCACATTGCTTTTCTTTATGGTGACAGAGCTGACCACTGGAGCACTTTGGTGCGCCTCTGGGACCTGTCCATTAGGTTTCTCTTGATTTTTCTTTCCTTTTCCTTTTTTCTCAACAGCTTCCTCTTTCTTCTTTTTCTCTTTTTCCTTCTGCTGAGTCTTCTTAAGCCCTTTGCCTTGCTTGGCCAAGGCTTCCTCAGAAGGACGGAGGACCTTCTCCATGAAGGTGAACACCAGGAAGATCCCGATGGCTGATACCACCATCAGACCTCCAAAGAGCACGACATTCGGCATCTGAGGGTCATAGACATCCATCCTGCCTTATTCTTCTGTGCCTGCAAGACACCACAACAACAGTTAGTGGGGAAAACAAAGAGGCGCAACAGCCTCTCTGTGAGCAGCGAGTTTCCCATGTCCATCTGTGTTGTGTGGGCAACCTGCTGACACCCCCTGCCCCCTCCCAGGTTTGCGCTCCTCCGCTGCGCTGCCTGCGCACGGTGCTCCAGCCACACCGCAGGGGCTGCTTGCGCTGGCTGCAGCAAGCTCCAGAAGAACCAAAGAGGGGGAAGAAAAAACCAGGGATGCAATCAGAGACAGCCACGAGCAAAGTGCCCATGCCTTGTCCAATGGGACGCTTTTGCACGACCCTGGGCAATCCCTGCAGCCCTGCGGCAGTAAGAGAGCCCGTTTCCAGACTGCCTGGTGCAGTTTGGCCAAGACCTGGGCTCTCCCTGGGCCACCTGGCCTTATCTCTGCGCCCAGGCGCAGGTGGAAGTGCATCCAGGGTCTCAGCTCTGGAATAGAACACCCCCCTGGAAGGGGAAAGCATGCACGGGAGAGCTTTCCCCAGCTTTGCAGCAGCCCTGGCCGCCTCCCTTTGCCAGCCGCACCCTGCGGCACTGCTGGCCTCTGCCCAGCCTGGCAGGGAGGACACGCAGTGACCACATCCCACTGGGTCGCTGCTCCCAGCCTCCAGTGACGAGAACCACCCCAGCAATGATGCTACAGACGCCACACAGAGAACCAAGACGCTACCATCTCCTTGCAACGCAAACACCAGGAAAAGGCCCAAGTTCAAGCCAAAAAAAAGCAAAAGCATGGTCATTAACCATCTCATCTCCCCAGCAGATGCCCACAGGAAGAAACGAAACTTGCAAAGGGAGCACTGGATGTGGTGCTTCTCTTTCCACCTCTGCTGTTAACTGGCGGGCATCCGTTCCCACCCTCCTCTCCACGCTCAGGTTCTCCACCCATAACACACGGAGCCGCAAGGGAGACTGTACTGCCTGGTCTGAGACCTGGCAGGCAGGGTGCAGCCCCCGCGGAGGAAGATGCTGCTGCCTCCACTCTTCTTAATCGCTAACCGAACCCCGTCCCGAGTCTGGAAGCCAGGCTCTTCCCCGCTGTCCCACTCGTGCGTTTCCCCCATGGGCACCACCTCCACGTGGCTCACAACCCCTCCGATGCTGCAGCCAGGCAGTTCATCTGCGCAGGGGCACTCCCCAGGAGGTGCCAGGCTGCGCTTTCTCGTGATCAGTGCATCAAGCCCTCAGCTATCAGAAGTTCCCATCCCCGCCCTTAACTGTCAACATCATTGAATTTCCTCTTTAAGAGGTTGTGGGCTGGGGACGGAGGGAGTGGCTGGAAAGGGAGGAGGCAAAAATAAGAATAAAACTAAGGAGATCAGCATCTTTTCAAAACCTCAGTGCTCACAGGGAGAGACCTCAGAGCCTTTCCCTTTCTCACAGCCGACAGCGGCGAACTCACTCCCAGCCGAATCCGCACTGGTGCAGCGAGGGGGTGACAGGGCAATGAAAACGTCGCCTCCAACCCCCAGGGGGGTTGTTGAGGGCCGTTTCAACCAGCAGCCCAGCTCTCCCTGCCCGCCTCGCCAAGCATCCCAGACAAAGCAGCAGAGAGCCGGCAGGCGGGCAGGCTGCCAACGCCAGCTGGAACCAGCCTCCCCCCGGCAGGACCAACTTTCTACACCAGGGCACCGCGCGAGATCCCAGCTGATACTACAGGCATCGCTATCCCGGCCCGGCCCAGTCGTTTGGGATTTCAGCGGCCTCAGCCGGCTCCATCCCAGCACAGCTGGTGCCAGCCCCCTCCCTCCTGACAACGCAGCATCACTTTGGGATGGTCCCCATCGGGACAGAGGGATTACTCCTAACCTGCAGGGTGAAAAGGGATGGATTTCCTCTTCCTGGCAGGAAACAGAAACGAGGGTCCAGAGAACATGTACCCACGTCCTTCTGCTGGCTTTAGGGCCAGACCAATGTGCCCCGGAGCTGACCGGGGCGGAGCTGAGCGCCCTGCATTCCTCACCTGGCAACCCCAACAATGCGCTGCTACCAGCAGAGCTGCTGACCTCACAGTGCCACCGCGTCAGACTTAGATCAAAATTCGCCACTCCAGCTTAGGGCAAGGGCATCACTGACTGCTGGCAAATGCTCTCCAGCCCCGTCAGCTGCTCCCGCCACCTCCCAGAGCAGCTGGATGCTGGATTGGTTTTTGGTTGTGGATGGCTGGGTTTTTTGAGATACTAGTGAGAGATGAGAACTTCACAAGTGAAATGCCCTGTGATGCAGCTCAAGTGAGCTCTGGCTAAAACTTACACCGTCTGACTGAATTTTAGAGGCACTAGAACTGTGCGCAGGACAAGAGCAGGTTTTGCAGTGTCTGTGACACCACAGCTGTGCCATGCAGAGCAGCACATCTGCACCATACAGGCTAGAAACCATTAGCTTCCTTCTAGAGCTGCTGCTGTGGCAGAGGACGTTCAAGCCTGTGTCTGTTGAAAGACACGATCTCAAACACCCTGTGCAACAGTAGGAATTAACAATGCGCTTGATCTAGAGATGTGGTTGTCATTACTCATTTCAAAAGGCATTGCATCTCCACGTGGAGAAGCAAAGTTCTGTTCAGCCTGTCAGACACCGTTAACCAAGGAGTAAACATCTTGCTGCAGCATTCAGAGATTTCATGCTCAGTCGGCCTGGCTTGTAGCCAGAGAGCGCCGACCCCCTTCAGTTCCTCCTGCTGCACTGGGCCAAAATCTTGCAGCCTGCAAGACAGACAGGATCGTTGTGCAGCAGTGCCAGCCTTCACACGACAGCTGGCCAGTGGACTGCAACTAGCCAGGGAGGCTGTGCTGCACAGGTGGAAGTTAAAAAAAAAAAAGAAAGAAAGAAATCCTGAAGAAATTCAGCTTTTCTCCACATCAGACGGCTTGGGTTGGGCTCCCTGATCTCCAAAAAAAGAATCCATTGTTGATTCCTTGGAGCAGCAAAGCCTTTCTGGTCTCTACAGCCCAGATGCTCACTCTGATTCTTTCACCCACCTCTCCAGAGCCAGCGGGAGCCGAGTCAGCCATTGGAGCCTGCCTGCGTGTAGCTTCCTCACCCGCCATACCCAGGGTAGCCCTAGAAAGGAGAGGTGCGCTCCTGAGAGAGCCTGCAGCGAAAAGGGGAACAGTCTGAGCACGGATGGAGTGAAAACGTTCTCCCCGGTATTTCTGCATTGCTATTTGGCATGTAGCCAGATGTCTGCTCTGACACACGTCAGAGAAAACCATCCAAATGCCTAAGCTAAGGCAGGGCTTACCTGCTTGGTGACCCGATTGCCTCTTCTAATGTTACTACCAAGTACATTTGATTGATTACTGGCATGCTGGAATACCTTCATTAGTATGGATGGAAACGGAGCTTTTGAAATTGATGTGTCAGCTCCTTCCACCCCATCCCTGAAGGACCAGGCGTGTCCGAGAAACAGGCCAACACAACCGTTGAGATGTTTCAAGCCCTGTTACCAGGCCCACCAGGAGGATGTGTTCCCCCCGGGTAACGCCAGGGATGCTTGACTGGCCTGCGGGCTGGAATAACGCTGCTTCTGTTGGTGCAGGCAAAACGCTGAGGTGGCCAGGTTACAGGAGTGGTGCGGCAAGCTGATGAACGAGCTGTCTGAGAAGTCAGAGGTGCTGCGGCAAGAGGAGCAGCTGAGGAAGAGCTGGGAGATGAAAGTGGCGGCCTTGGAGAGGCAGATGGAGCAGCTGCAGGTCAGGCAAGCGCCTGCAAACCTGCTCCCCTCAGGGAGATGGGGCGGGTGGCTGAATTGTGTGGGATCCGTGGGGTTGGCCATGGGCAGAGCTCGGGGGGGAGATGAACGTCTGCATTTGGAAAGCGAGCTGCCTGGTGGACCTCTTCATCGCCTCCTGCCCCCTGTCAGTTTGTCACATGCAATGAACTCTTCTTGCACATCCCCGGCAAAGCCCAGGGGGCACGCTGCCCTGGTGGGAGCCGTTCTCGCTAGAGGTTGTACAAGTTTAATATTTTAACTGAAGGAACAATGAGGTACTTACACGGCAGACAACAACTAAATTCTTCTACTCTCCCCTTTCTGTAATAGTTAGTTTCAGAGTAGCTGTCGCCGTAATCTCTGAGAAAATGTAGAATCTTTCTTACCGAGAGAGTTGCCTGTGTCTGAACCGCGTCTTTTCCTGGAGAAAGATTTTACAGATGAATCTGTCTGTCCTACAGATTCATTCACAGGCTCAGCTCCTGAAGTGAATTGTCTCTCTTCTGTCTCCGCTGTCCTGGATTCACTTTTAACACTAGTATTCTCCTTAAAAAAAACACACAACACAACAACAAAAGAAATAAAACCAAAGATCACTCAATGTTATCTTGTAATAAAACTAATATAAAACCAATAAAACAAAATAAAAGCTATTCTTCTCCACTCCAAAAGGGCATCCAACAGGTGTTGAACACTGCCTAGACAGTTGACATAGTAAGCGTTTTTAACTCAGAATTAAGGTTGCTAAATTGAAACAACCTCTTGCAAAATATCATATTAAGCAAAATATGAGATCAGAAAACTAGAATACACAAAGTTAGGGTACATGTCCCCACAGTCTGAGCTTTGCCCTCAGTTATTAAACTAGCTAGAAGAAATAAGCTAGAAGAAATACAGGCGCGCTCCTTGTTACCAGCACGTGTAATAATGACGACAGATCTAGCTCAAACAACTTCGCAGAGCTGTGTGATGCAGAACCACATGGAAACCACACGTTTCTGGTTGGGAATCTCACCCCACCCCATCCAGTCATTAAGACCTTAAGTTATAATGTGTTGCTTGCTTTTTAGAGCCCTCTGCTGCTGCTCTGCATGTGTTTTGCAGGCAGCCATTGGGCAGACTGGTACATTTCCATGATCATGTGGCAAAAATCTGTAGCTTAAAAAAAAAAAAAAAAAAAAAAAAAAGAGAGAGAGAGAAAAGGGCCAAACAACCAAGTTCTGTTTCTATTTCACTGAGGCAGTACAGGCCCAAAGTTAAGCACCTGGAATTTAGCTTTAGACAGAAAAATTTTCTCAGTATCACCTGTTCTAGAATATTCATCTCCTCTGCAAATATCTTATCCATCAATGACCTAAAGATGAATGACTGCTCAGAGTCTGCAATGTTTCCTTCTGTTAAGAGGAAAAAAGCTTTTGAAAACCATTATGTGTGAGTTTACAGAAGACAAGAGGTCACACTTGGTAATAAGACAGTCTTTCCAAAAATCACGCTCGCCACCTTGAGTCTGTCATTACTCAGTGCTGAGTATATAACCTGCTATGTGTATACATATCAATAGAAACACACGTACATTCCTTGACAAAGTTGTATAATATCATTCAAAAAGACCTGTGCAAATACAGTAATGGAGTACTCCAGGGAGAACTAGTTCCCTCCAACACACCTCCTGCACTTGCTGGACACCCACTTGACTCTTTTTTCCATCTTTGAAATGCGCTGTCTGGATGTACTGCTTCAGTACTATTAACAAGGCCACGTGAAAAACACGTGGCTAGCAGTGCCTTTTGTCTGATGTCTGAACCACAACTCCTTCCCAGGCACAAAAACAAAGGCGGCAGGCAGGCTGTAGGTCACTACCTACACCAGCTAGAATCCAAGTCTCACGAGTGATGATGACCTCTTTATTCCTGGTGACATTTACATAATAATAAATTTCCAGGAAAATTAGTGAGCAGCCTTAATCAAGCAGTGAGAGAAGGGAAGATTTCTCAAGTAAGCATTCTAAACTGGATATTCCACCGAACAACTGCTCTAGAAACAATTTTAAATAATGAAATTTGCAGAAAGAAGAGAATAATGAAGAGCAATACCAGGTGGGGGATGTAAAAACCAAATTGCAGTGTTTGATAAAGAAAAAACAAGTAACATGCATATTGGGATAACCATTATCAAGAAACTGTTACTAGCCGACGTGGTGAAAGAAGTCTTGACACTCTAACTAGCAGTTCTGCAAAGGACCTGGGGGTGCTGCAGTGCCCAGTAAGGCTAATGACACCTTGGGCTACACCAGGATGAGCGTGGCCAGCAAACTGGGGAAATTTCATTCCCCCTCACTGGTGAACCTGTACTTCCAATGCTGTGTCCAATTTTAACCCTTACAGCTGCGTGTGTGGAAACTGAAGAGCAGTCACACTGCACAGCACCCCTTTCAGATTCCTTTTTATCACTGTGTTCATAGAATCTTACACACCAACTCTTCAGTAATCTAATGTAATAGGTAATAATACCATTTTCATCCAAACAGCATCAGCCTAGCCCACACAAGTCTGGTTCCCAAGCTATCCCTTTTTTTTATTGTTTGGTCTTTTAAGCGAACATGTTTCTGACCATGGATTCACCGCACCTGTGGACAGGCCCTCCACTCAGGTCTGATACTTCTGCAGCTTCAGAGTCCGAAACATTGTTTGGCGGAGAATCAAAGCTACCAAAGCTGACAGACGTGAAAGTTTTGCCTTTTCACCTCAGTTACTGAAAAACGCCAAAACTGCTTCATCTCACTCACTACTTACACGACTTACGAGACACTGACTGGACTATACCTATACCCAGCTGGAACCATGATGGGAAGCTGAGGTACTAAAACTAGCAACTCGCATGAACGGGGTTTGCTGGATTCACCTTCCCCAAAGAAAGCAAGCGTTTCAGCCTTCACATAGGTATGCTGCCAAGGAGACTGAACGAAATAGAGGCAAATTCCTCTTGATCAAGCATTACAGACATGTTCTATTTCCACTTTAAGAAGCAAATAAAACATTTCTTAGGAGTAGGAGTGGAATAAAATATGCCCATTAAAGGCCAAAGCCTGTAAAAGTCTAGGACAGAAATTCACTGAGGCTGAGAGGGCAACACTGGATCTGAACTGTTGAATGTACTAACTCTTTTCATGTAAAGAACTGCTCTTTAATTTGCTGTCTTTTAGGAAATCGGGAAAGCAGAATAAAGCAGGTTTCTACTAAACTGTTACTTCTATGAGGAAGAGAGTTCAAGGCTCAGTGCTGGTCACAAGAGTAATTAAATGCTGGGAAATACCTGAGCGAAACAGAAAACAAAACAGCAAACATCTTTGTGTCACTGTAAAAATGTTCTCTTCATTTCAGAAGAGGATGTACTAGAACAAGTTGAGAACAATTCCAATGCTAACCAGAGGTGCAGAGCAGCTGCCACGCAGAGGAAGCTACAGCAGGGCTGTACAGTCAGGAAAGGCGACTACTGAGGCGGCTGTGATAAGCGATGCGGAAAGTCACAAGTGACATGCAGTAAGCAGCCAGGGATGACAGCTGAATGTCCCTTCTGAGACGGAAATGGGGAAGCATCACATGAAACTACTAACAGCCACGCACAAAAGGAAGCTCTTCGTGCAGGAATAGCCCGTGAGCAAAGTACCAGCTTGGTCAAAAGGTCCCGTATGCTAAAACCGACAGTTTCAAGGGCTGACTTCAGTCCACAGAGCAGAAACCCAAGATGAAGTACACAGCATCATCGCAAGTCCTCGGGCTGAAAGTAGCTGGAAAGTATAAGCAGGAATGCCCTGCTCTGTTTGCGGGCCTTGTTCTTGCTCTTCCCTACACATCAGATTACAGCTGTTGTTTTGAGACTTGACGCTGGGCAAGACAAACCTTTGATCTGACCCAGCAGAGCTGTTCTGATGCTCTTGTACGAACAGTGGAGGAATTTGCTCCCCCTCTGCTCGTATAGAGAGGAACAGAGCGGTCTTCTGTGCACGCCCACTATTCTGTCACAAGCTTGCTCTAAAACACATGGTACCAACAGCCGCTGAAAGCCTGAGTGCTTCCAGACTCAGGGATGAGGAAGAAAACTGTGCTGGAGCCTGATGTGAGGAGTACAGGCACAGAAGCCTCCTCTGGAGAGTTCGGCACCTGCCATGACCGCAGGCTCTGGACAAGCAGGGTGTTAAGTTAACCTTCCCTCTCCTGAGTTTGGGAGGAGGAGACTAGTTAAAGAGTAGTTCTAACAGAAAGAGGGAATCTGTCAAACAAAACGCTGAACAGTCCCTGAATTGCTTTTCAATTGCTCAAAAAATGAGGCCAGTTATTTAACCAGTTACGGTCCAGGACCAACATCAGGATTCTCACAAATATACAAAACCTCCCTCCCAAACAACTACGTGGTTCATGCGCTTAATTCCCCCAGTTCTTGACAAGGAATTTCAGGTCATGGACTCCAAAGGCCTTCAACAAGGGACAACCTATCATTCTAAAAACGCAGTTCAAAAATTCTCGAAACTGACAACATTTAAAGTGCGGTCAACGCTTAATATATTGAGTGGGCACCAATTAAGGAGTACTGCCGACTCTATGCACTAGCACAGGGATGTGCTCTTCCCTACACAGTACGGAGCAGAACAGTCTAGTCTAGGCTTGAGCTATGCAGAGGCTTGATCAGAATACACAGCCCTTTCTAGAAAGATACCCAAGAGGAAGATGACTAATCTTTATAACGCTGGCTGAAAGCAACAATGGGAGGTTTGCACCAGCTGATGATTTCCGATCTAGAAACTTCAGTGAAGGCATCAAGCTACCGACAGAACAATAAAACAGTAGCTTCAATGCATACACAAAAATGAGATTTTGAGTGCCTACATGCAAGGTAGGTCTCATGCAGGAGAAACAGATGCAGTCAATCTCCTGAGTTTACTTTGTTTTCAAAACAAACCAAAAAAAGCGCAGAGCATGCATTTGCTGCCTTAACAGAGTGACATCTAGAATGCCCCTCACCCCTCATGAGACTTACAATTTTACATACAGGGAAGACCAGCTCCAGGTAGACTGAAGTACAATTACAACTTGTTGTACACCACAAAGTCTAAACCAATGAAGATGCTTTATACCATTCAAATGTCAAAAGACTATACTTTCCACTGAAAACAGACCTTAATACCTATTTATCAGAAACAATCTAACCGTTTATCTAAATTTAAGCAAAAATCTGCCTCCAGTGGCAATTCTCAAAATACTCTTCTTTGTTGGAGATTAAAAGACGGTATGTTACAACCTAAAAAAGCATCCACTTCATCACCACGAATACACCTGCACTACACATGTTTCCCATGCAAATGAACACCCTAACTTGGCCAACAGGCTGACACATGTCATGCTCATTAACATGGGATACTTTTTCATTCCGTCTTCTTTTTATATCTTGCTTTACCAAGCAAACCCTTCACTGTCCATTAACAGCTTAATTAAAGAAGCCTTCGGTTCTTGAGCAGGCAAGAATATTGAAAAAGCTATCGGTCCAGACCCTAGTATTACTATCAAATATAGTTAGCTCAAGAAAGATGTTGGTTTACCTCCCTTTACCCCTTACCTGCTCTGGACTGAACAATTCTTCCTGAAAAATCATGAGGGAGAACTCAGCTGGGCGGTCATCTGGTTCTTTGCTCCGTTCTTCATCTGCTTCCTGTGTGGTCAGAAGTTCTTGTAGTATTTTAGCAGCAGCAGCAGTTTCTATAGACAGAGTGGGATCGGCAGCACAAAGAATGTCAGAAGGCTGTAATGGAGACAAATTCAGTGTTCGATCTGCTGCCACCAGAAATGACGTGTCTGAAGTTACAGGAGTGAGACGTTCCAGCTGGCTTTCCTCAGTTGAAGAAGGTGTGTAACTATTAACAGGCAGTGCCTGATTTCCATTAAGCTCCAGGATTGAACTCTGGCTCTCTACAGGTGCCACTCTCACCTTTTCAGCTTTGCATGATGAATGCACCTCAGCGGCAACCCGAAACATGGCTTCAAGACCGACTTCTGCCTTCTTGTTTTCTTCAGATATATTACATAGCCAGTCAGATGGCATCAGTTCAGCTTCGTAAGATGACTGCATTGGAGGATTCTGGAAAAAACAAAATACAGTGAACTTTTGTATAAAAAATTACCATGACAGGATGTGTATTGATTCTGTTTATCCATTTATCCAAAAGCTTGAAAGATTGTCTGTTATTCTCAGTTAAAATAGCAAGTTTAACCAGAAGAAGAAAAAAAAAAAAGCTACTGCTTTGTCTTGGTTTTCATTAACCACCTTACTCTTGGCACACTTCCTTTCTTCTATTCATGGTCTATCCTGGAGAGGAGCTGGTGTATGCCTGCAGATGCACTGTCTGCACACCCTTTGCACCGCAGGTGTTAAATATACCCAAGCATTCAAATCAGAGACTTCTGGTCTTAGTAGGACCTGTGGGGGTACACTAGAACCACCCTCTTCACGTGCCACATATGTAATAGAAAATGAGAGAGAAAATCCACCCGCCTTCAGTTCCTTCTAAAACTCAAGCATTCCTGTTGTGTATAAACCCAGTATAAACCACAACATTTTTAAGCAAAAGAAAAAGGTCCATATGCTGTAAATGTGCATATGGACAACACAACTTGAGGAACTCACCGCTTCTTAACCAATAATATCATTTTCCTCCTCAAGCGACTGTCCATAGGCACATCTACACAAGGGGTGCCCCCCAGGGATGCCCCAGTCCCAGGAGGAGTGGGAGTTCAAATACCGATGACAGCAAATACTGTAAAACTGCCCTGCCTGTCACAGCCTCACATCTGGACTCTCCTGTCATGACAGGGTCCCACAGAGGCACAACTCGAAGTCTGCATCAATCTGCGTAAAAACCCGACAGAATTTCAGGTCAGAAACCCTTCTTGTAGAACCTACAGAGACTGCCTTTGCCATCACAGATCAGGTCTGAACACTACTAAAATTTTTCACTGTAATGACATCACAGGACGACAGGACACAATCAGCAATCCAGTGATGATTTTTTTAGTAGAATTCATATATATCGAATAACCTTTAAAACAGAACGAAGACAATGACAGAGTTTTTCAAAAGCATCAAGTCCTACCCAAGTGAAATGATAGATGACATTTTAACAGCCAGTGTCTGTACTGCTACTTCTTCTGGAGGTGACTCAAAGGACACTAGAAGGGTCATTTCTTCTGACAAATACAAGTCATACAACGATGTTGAACAGAAACTCAGGTCTATTTAAAATACAGCCTTCTTTTGGAAGAGATCCAGCATGAAGGATTAGTCCTTAGTGCCTGACTATCCTTAGACCTTCTAGCTGAGGTCATGGTTAATGAAAAGCTACTTCCAGAGACGAGTCAATTAGAAACAGGAAGCTGCAGGATCACCTACTAGGAAAGCCGTATCAGATCAAATGCCAGTGAAGGACTTGGTCTCTCCCTGAAGGAGATACCACAAAGAGATGAGATCCCGTCTCCTGGGTGTGTGAAGTCAAGTCCTAGTGTGGATTTGTGTAGATGTGCCAGTTTGTAGATAGCCACAAACTGTGGAGGGTGGGGGGAAACAGAGGGGAAAATAAAACCTGGAATTTGAGAAATTTAGGTTAAGTTAAGCAAAATCTTTTCATTAAAGGCTAAGCCACCTTTATGTTTTTATGAGATAGGTTCAAACATTATGCCTCTCATTTGATTTTTTTTTCAGTTCTATTTTTTAAAAATGTTAACAAGGTGTTTCATTTCTGTTGCATTGCTTGTTTACTGTCGTAAGTAGTCAGGATTTTAATTAAGATCTGGGTTACCAAACCGTC
This sequence comes from Falco biarmicus, assembly GCF_023638135.1. Classification (NCBI taxonomy): domain Eukaryota; kingdom Metazoa; phylum Chordata; class Aves; order Falconiformes; family Falconidae; genus Falco; species Falco biarmicus. Next base: position 10,327,848 of record NC_079303.1, on the reverse strand, counting down.
CAGGAATAAGATCATCCCTGCCAAAAACCGACCAACCAACCCACCCATACTGAATCTTTTTCTGCCTCTTCTTAGGGGACCTCAGCTTGAAGCTGTTATAGCACATATTGTCCTCTTGGATGCACTACAGGATCTCGTATGTATTTCCAACAGGAGAAAGTGGCCACGCAAAGGTACAATTTAAATCCTTTTAGTTCACCTGGAAAAGATATGACAGACGAGGATGGGGGGGGGGGGGCAGCAATGAAACAAGGAAAACCAATAAAAGATTGAGAAGTCAGGGCTTGAAAGACTAATAGCTTGCTGGTCACGCAAGCTCAAGAGGAAAAATGGTCTGACTTAGCAAAAGTGGTGAAAGAGAAGATGGGCATTTCACTTATAAGATTAGCATAGCGTGAGCAGGAATTAAAGCACAACCACACCTTTTCAGGGACTGCTAGCACTACACAAATCTGGCTTGAGTGCTTGGGCAATCGGAATTCAGACTTGATTTCTTTTTGAAATAACATGGCTGATTATCATTCCTTACTACAAATAGAAAGTTTTTCTTCTTTTTTCTTGCACGTTTATTTCTTCCATTTCCTGTTACCTCTTGCTTCAGTTCCACAAGGAAATACTGACAGCTTAATAACCATGGTAATAGCAATAATCAAACAGCAGGGCTGCTATTAAAAAAAAAAAAATAAAAATGAGGTGAGGGCAGGAAAAAAAAAATAATCGCTGAAATCCAACATGTAGCCTCAGTTCACATCTATGATAAAGCAGCGGGGAAGTATTGAGCTAATGGTTGTGAGCTGCCAGCACTGCTGCTGCAGAAGATAGCAGGAGGTCTCTCAAAAGACTCATTCCTACCCAAGGATACCGATTCATCACACTAATCCAAACCCCACTTAAGAGAACCCTAATGGAAAACGGGTAAGAAGTTGTACCCGAGCTCCCTGTTTTGTAACCAACCGTGATGAGAGTGTAATACAAACCTCTGAAACCCCGATTTCAGAAACCTGGTGAGATACACCATCATCAGCCACCATGTCTGGGTATAACCACCTCTGCCCCCTTGCCATTCCACGCAGTAACTCTCTGCAGCTTTTCCTGGAGAGCAAACTGCAGCCAACCAACCAGTTAGTTACCGGCCTGGTCTGCCCGTGTTCCAGGCAGGGTCACCTAACACTTTCAGCAGCTCAGGTGCGTACTGTACAAGCCCAACAGCTGGCCTCCAAGACCCAGAAACTCCACCTGTCTTAAATCTCTCCTAAACTTAAAAAGTGATGCTCTCTGCAAGACCCAGTAAGGAACAGCACAAGGTTTAAGCTTCCTTGTCCGAGAGTGCCAGCTTTTCCTTCTGAGACCACAAAGCACCGTCTGGATCCAACAGAAACGGGGCTGGTAACCAGCTTGCTGACTGCTAGTGCGCCGATACGGTTCGCTGTCTTCGGGACTGGCCCGGCAGTTTCGTATAGGCTTTGCCACTCCTATCTAGCAGCGCACAGCGGGACCAAACAGCCTAAAACGCCCCGCAAACCACGCTTCAACAGCATTGCACTGAATTCCTGCAACTGGTGGAAGGTATTGAGTGGAACGATAGGAAATATACCATGCAATAGTTCTATTTTTTGTGAGGAACAATAAAAATGCTTAGTGAGCCAGGGCTGATGAATTTTACCGCTTTTGAGGATTTGTGCAAGTGGTTACTGATGGATGATCAATACGCCAGCCGGGCAGGATGCTCAATACTGCAGCTTGCCACATCCCCCAGCAGAAGTTTGGGGAAGTATATGCCCCAGAACACACAAAAGGCAAACTGATTATTCCCCACAGCTCAGCAAGAACTGCAGGCAAACTGCTGTCTTCTGTACCACCTGCACAGCCTGTCACCACGTTCCAGGAGAAATGACCTAGGCTATGCTAAGACTCGGAAATCTCTAGAAGTCCCGTTGATCCACGCGGTACGATAGCTGTGTTACCCTGCTCAGAGACAGCCGGTTACTGACCTGGTGGAACTGATACAGGGCACTGCTCGCCTTTGGCCTTCTCACGCAGAGGATCGCCTTCCCGCAGTCTCTGCCCAGATGCTCGGCAGCTTTTTGCTGGGGGTTTCCAGGAAACAAAGCAACCACTAGCAAGTGGCCTAAAGCTCTTCTGACTCCACACACTGCCCACGGACTTGCTTCTCCAAACAACTGAGTTTTACTAGACCCTTTGGACACCGTATATTACCCTTCAATCTAGCCACAACACCACCTTTGACAACTCCTTTGGAATGATTTACTATCCCATTGATCTCGGCCTTCTGAGATAAGCTATTTAATTGTGACTTCCCATCGCTCAGACGGATCCTCGCGTCCTGGATGAAAAAAGCAGCTCACGATCAAAGTGAGAGGACAAAGATGCACTGCGCGAAAAATAAATACTACAATATCGACGGCATGACTGGCTGTTGGCTATTTATAGCCTTACACTAACGTGTTATCTGTTGCAGAATGGCTGTGTGATCATGGCCATGACTCCCTTAAAGATCTTTGTGAAACAAAGTTAGCGTAAGTTAGCTGAAGCAGGCCTTGCAGCTATGCTGAGGCATGCTGATAAGGAAGCTGAGAAAAACACTGACCTTGTGCCTAATGTTGTAAATAACTTTGAGGAATTCGCGTAGACAAGAGAGGAAAAAAAAAAATGTAGCTAGCTATCCGCAGAAACCGCAAGTAGGAGGACGTATGAAAATGTAACCCTTTAGAGCTTAGCCAATCAGCAGATGACTAGTAGGCATAATTAACTGGAACTGTATATATGACATAATCGCGCCGTAATAAATCGAAGCTTGCTCTATCACTCATATTGAGTCGGCTGCTTGCTTCCCCTCGCTCGTCAATGTGGCGCCCGAACAGGGACATCCCTCCATCTTGTGCTCCGTCTGAGGGGCGGCATGCAGATCTTTGTGAAGACCCTGACTGGCAAGACCATCACCCTTGAGGTCGAGCCCAGTGACACCATTGAGAATGTGAAGGCCAAGATCCAGGACAAGGAAGGCATTCCCCCCAACCAGCAGCGGCTGATCTTTGCTGGCAAGCAGCTGGAGTTATCCAGGCCATAACCCGCCCATCTTGGATAAGCTTATTTTTTAAAAAAACTCATGAATAAAAGACAAAGGTTGATATTTGCAAGATAGGAAACCGGATGATCAAGCTTGGGTAGGTCAACCCTTTTTCAACACACATAAGCATAACTTGCTTCGCTTGTCCTCTGTGAGGGGGGAAAAAAGTATATGCGTTACGCTGTAATAGAAAAGGAAGCCTTTGCATTCTTACTAAAGATCTTCTGATATCTGATAAGCCAGGCCCTCCAAATAAGGTGCAGTTTCCACTAGAATTACATAACGCATTTACAGGAAGTACTGGAGTTATCTTTAATAAGAGATCTCTGAGGCGGGGCCCATTCCACAAAGTCACCTTAGTTTTTCTCGTTCAACAAATGAAACTCAGGACTGCAGGAAGCTGTCCGGGACAAAGAAGTGGAGCTGCTTCTCAGTATTTTCATAATATTAAAGAATCTCTTCTTGTCCAGGCAAGAGCATTCTTCCAATACAAATGCAGGCTCATTAACTAAAAGTGATTCTGGTGAAGTCAAGCAAAAAAACACTCCGCTGATGAGGACACCCACTATGCTGCTACCCTGAAACCTAACCTGAATTACAAAACTACCCGTTTAACATTCAGTGGTTCTTTGAAATAGGTATTTGTAAACCACATCACTTTCACTTTATCAAGCAGATCAATTTTCAAATTTATATCCTTAATTTCACAAGTGTATAAACCTGCAGCTCATTCATACAGTCTCCTTCGCTTTCACCTCCTTTCAGTAGGCTGCGCTCACCTGGAGAAAGCTGTCGTGGGTGCACGCTGAAGCAGTAGGACCAGCACAGCCAGCCAGAGGATCTGTGTGGGCTGCTGCTGAACAGCTCTGGTGTGGCTGCAAGAATTCAAACACAGCTATCAGACTGCCGGAACCTGTGTCTGGTGTGCAGTTCTATTGCTTACTTCGATTAAACATTTCAATAATCACACAGTAAGCGAAATTCCAGAAATTTATTGTTACCTCCCAAGTCATTTTAAGACCAATTTCTTAATCTTAAAAATACTTATTTTAAGATATGTATAGATATATTAAAAATATATATTGTAAAATTGATAAAACACACACATACATGCAGAAACTTCATCATCAGTCTTTTCTGTCTTAATATCACCTTTTTGACTTGGCTGCTTGAGTTTCTTGTCACAATACACCACAAAGTGCATTCACATAGCTGAGCCTAGGTGTTCATACACACATACACACTTGTGACCATGTGAATTTTAAGACTTACAAAGAAAATGAATTATCTTAACCCAGAGTGTGTCATTCCGAAGAATATCATGACTACTCCTGAACTACCACTCACCAGAAAGGTTTTCATATGTAAATGAACCCTACAGGCACAGATGTATGCCAAAGGCGCGATTGGACTTGCACTGTCAGGTGGCACCAATAACTAATATGTCTCACATGGTCTCCATGACTGATTTTTCATTATTAGACACTCTCAGATAATGAAGCTTCAACGCATTTCTTTCACCCGATTCTACTACTGTCAAAGGTTTTGCAGATAGCCGAAAGTAAACAGAACTAAATCCTTACAATAATTATGGTCTAAGGCTAGTGGGGAAAAAGAGACTTAGACGAGCATATTTTCTTTTACTGACTTTTCAATAAGAATCATAATGAAAAACCAGGGAATTTTTTTGTCACGGAAGTTAACAAACAAGTTTGAATACACATAAAAAGAAATCTTTTCAGAAAGTTCTACTTTGATTTCATTTAATGGGACTTCAAAAGTGAAATGGAGAGTCAAGAATAAGATTGAACATACATTCTTCAGTTCTCTCACTTATTAAATACGTATCTTAAGGTTAACTATCACTTTCCAAACAAACTAATCTTGCTGCTGTGCTCTCATGATGAAGGAAACCAGACTTTTTCATGTGGACATATGAAGAAACACGCTTTCAGCATGCTGTATGTTATAATATACAGAAGAAAGGATAGCGGAGAGATTAAGAGATACACAGGCACAGAAGTAAAACCGCTGAGACAGTCCTAGAGTGACAGTGAAAATTAAAAGATTTATCATACTCCAGTGAAATGTCACTTACACTCTCAGAAACGCTAATTAATTCACTGGGGGTTTCAAACGCCTCAGATTCCCTAAGTTTCTGCATTTTAGTTTTGATTACACCTTGCAAAATTTGGTATGTTTTCACCGCATTCTCACACCCACCTCCCACCCCAGAAGATTCTACCTGAGCAACATAGCCAAGTTATCCTTTAAACTTAAAGCAACGAGCGTCACCCAGCGAGAGAGATCTCCATATTCATGTCTAAATCTACGCTGGTCTCCCTCAGCTCCCCTACAGGCAGTACTTCAAAACAGGCACTTCCAGGACACCAGGAATCTTACCCCAAGACAAACTCTAAACCGAGCAACGTGAATCGCACCCGAGACGCCCCTTTCCTTCCCTTGACTACGGAAGAGGGCTGGGGCCTTAGCTGAGATAGAGACAACTACAATTCATCATGATGAGTTTCAGCCTATGCTCTGTAACCAATAGAAACGCAAAGCGGGGACCACCTCCCACCTCCCACCCTAATGAAGCAAGTATTCTGGATAAGGCTTGGAGCAACCTGGACTAATAGAAGGTGTCCCTGCCCACGGCAGGGGGGTGGGAACTTGCTGATCTTTAAGGTCCCTTCCAACCCAAACCATTCTGTGATTCTCAGGACACCTGCTCCTGGGAGAAGACTTAATAGTTAGCAGCTGGTAAGGCAGGCTCCACACTTTGGCCACCACAGTAATCTCTGCATAAGGGGCACAAGGCAAGGAGCACGTGGCAGAAGTTGCCTGTCTCTTAAACATTTAAGTGTGTCTACAAGAAATGCCCAGCTCCTCAGAACCCTTCCTTGACAAAAATGACATTATGGAAACTAGCAATTATTGTCTGAAATGTTCTCAGCAGAGGTCTCAGAAGAGATGCACAAAAGATGTAATGATTTCACTGTGTAGGATTTCTAAACAGGGACAGATAGCTGTCTTTGTGAAGGTGCGGCTGCCAAAGGAGGAGCAGGCAGAAGGAAAGAATAATAACTGAGCTTTAGTTTGTTCAAGGAAAGGGTCACTGTTCAGAATTTCAGAAGTTTTAGGGAAATTAAACAAACACACCACAAAACAACAACAAACAGACCACCACTCCCCAGAAAATAACCTATCATGTGATTTTTCCAATTCAAGGTAAGGGCAAGGAAAAGAACAGTAATTTGCTTCAACCCCTCTTCTGAAGAATAAAAACACTGAAGTGAGACTGATTTATTTTGTAATCAAGTGATTAAGTGAGACTGACAATTGTGGCAGAAATAATTTCGAAAAAAGAAAGGAGCCAAGACTTTTGTACTTTCTAGTCTTCAGTGCATAAAAAAATACAACATAAAGAAGCTAAGCAAGAAAAAAAATTTAGATACAAAACCAGTACGAGCAGAATGAAATATTCTACACCAGGAGTCCTCAAACTACGACCCGTGGGCCAGATATGGCCCCCCAGGGTCCTCAATCCGCCCCCCCGTATTTACAGAACCCCCACACCACCACCACCCTGCCGGGGGTGGGAGGGGGAAACCAAGCAGCCGCAGATGACTTCCGGCCACCTAATCCGCGCGCCGGCCCCCTGTTTAGAAAGTTTGAGGACCCCTGTTCTACACAATACGTTTGACTGATCTTTAAGGTTTAAAACCTTAACCTGGAAAAACATGAGACCAAGGCCTAGGATACTACTTCTTAACAAGGTCTCAGTGCTTTAATATCATTGTCCAAGTTTTGCTTAATTGAAAAAACAAAAATGAAAGTTAGCCTCACACCGACTAGTTTTGGACAAATGTCTTTCTCCTCGCCCTTTCACCTCAACAGAAAGGCTATCCAGAAAATCACCAGGGGACACGCAAAATCTGGAGGAAGGACACGAATAGCAAACAGAAACTCCTTTTGCTTTAAAGGTCCATCTTCCTTTTAGACTTGACACTTTCTAATTCTCACTTGAGATATACACATGGCAGAGTATTATAGAAAAATATTTGAAAGTCTCACTTTAAAATCTATTTTTGAAAAGCAAATGCAGAAATTTTTTTCCATACCTGTTGGATAGCAGGTTTGTGAGTACGGCACTGAAGATGCAGAGCTGCTACAATTTGCAATGGATGCGGCAACGCTTTGAGTCCCTTGCTGAAGTGGCAGAAGAGAAGCCACAGGCTGGAGTGTGTACGTGGCTCCCGTTGGAAGCGTCTGGAGTACCGGAAAGGCAGCCCCTTTATCTGGAAAAGCTGGGGAAGCCCCTTGCCCTGGCAGCAACCCAAGTGGTCCCTGCTGGATCCAAGTGGAAGGGACTGGAGTCGGACCTAATCTTTGTGCTGGTGAAGTGCTGGGGGCTCGGCACAAGGTTGCCGTGTAGGAGTAAGGAGGGAAAACACCTTGACCGTAAAGTTGATGAAACTGTCCTCCAGTCAGCAGTCCTGCAGTGGGTACAAAATAAAGCGAAACAAGTGTTAAGGAAAGGAGTTTTCACAGGCAAAGAAAGGCAATATGAGGAGCCAAGGCTCTACAACATGATTTGGGAAGACTGCCTTTGCTCCAGCATACTTAACCCAGAAAGGAGACTGTACTCTTAGACCCGAGCATGCAGTAACTGCTGTGCGGCACACGAGTGAAGCGCCAACACAGGTGTCTGCGTAGCATTCAACCTCCTTAAACTGGCAGTAACGAGTTACCCATATTTAGAAATGTGCCATACATCGGAAAGTGTAGTAACTTACTAAACCAAACAAAAGCAATTTGAAAGTACTGTGTGTTAAATCAGACAATACGTTTTAAAAAAGGGACATCATAAAGCAAGATTTGACCAAACTCCACTACTGACAGCTCACAAACAGCTAAGGGAAGGGCAATGTCAAAATCCTCCAAAGGACTTTGCAAGTACTTTATGACAAGTCATTTATTTGGTCAAGAAAAAAAATTCAAAGCCAGTTTTTCCTCAGTCAGCTCAACTAGTTCAGTGCAGACTAAAATATGCCAGACTTTGCCATTTTGTTATTTCCTAGATAGTCCTTTTATTCTTCTCTATTATTTTACAGTTTCCTCTCTCAGACAGTTACTGTTTCATGAAATGGTATTTGCTTTTATACCATGACAGCCCAATTTCTGTTTCGGTGGCTTTCTTGAAACACTGACAGTAACACCCCGAACGCCTGTGCTCATTGATTTCTCTAAGAACTACTGCATTTGTGACTCCCCTGCAGGATTGCATTTAGCCATGAGAATTACAAGTTTCAGGATGGTTCACATCAATAGGGTTGATCTAGAAGCCAGGCTTTCTCAGACCTGTAGTTTCCAATTCTCACTCAAAAGGTTTTTTAAAAAAAATAGCCTCACATTTACCTCTGGCACTCCTCTGACGGACGCTAATTCAAGAAATCAGTAACATACAGTCATTATTCTGCAAGTTCACATTTAACCATTAAGAATCACTAAATAAATACCAGCTGACCCTGAAGATTTGCTAAGACTTAACGTATAGGACCGTTTATTTCCTGTTCAGTACTTTCACCATTTATAAACAGAGAAGGAACAGGGGTATGAAAATCCTTTTGTTTATATTTTACCTTTGGATAGGGACATGAAGATCATCTAGTTCTAACACATACACAAGACACCACAGGATGCCAAGTTACCCACCTCCCGTTGCTGTCCAGGAATTGTTCCTGAATGTTTAACACAGCGTTACACGCTGCAAGACACTGGGAACAGACTGACGCTTTGCAAACACAAGTATCTCTTATCTATCAAATTACCTCACATTTACAGCAAAGTCATGCCGCTGAATAGTCAGTACAGAGCGCAACAGTGCATTGTCAGCCTGTCAGAACTTGACTGCATAGAAACCCCAGTGTTTTCCTTGTTCGTCTTTCTAGAAAATGAGACTCCTAGAGCAAAAACTCTGAAACTGCAGCCATCAAAACAGAGGACAAAAAATGAACAGGTCATCTCTTTCTAATAATTTCCTTTACCAATGGTCTGCATTACATCAAACCACATGTCACTGAAGTCTGCAATGACTCACCTTAGCCTTAACAACGTTAACATCAAGTCATTACTTTAAATGCTTCCTAGCCTCCCTACCGAAATAAGTTCCATCCCTTCTCCGATGCTTCATTTTGTTTTCTTGGTATTGCACGTGCAGTTCCACACACATCACGGAAAACACCACTTGAATTAGATGACAGTTCCTACCCTGACACAGTAACCACGAGCATGGTGATACCCTACTCTGCTCTAAATGCCAGCCGGTGCTGCAGAGAGCAGTACCGTCAACTGCTTCTCCCCTTCCCCTGGTCGCACAGTCCTGCCGCTCCTCCTACACCGCGCCTTACAGCTCTGCACCCACGGGGTGCATCACCCGGGTCCAGGAGCCAGCCACAAAAAGGCTGTTGAAGTCTTCTCCGATCGTTGCGCTGAACCAACATGTTGCTGTATCAGCTGCAAGGAAGATGACAGTTAACACGCCACCAAAGGAATGGGAAGCAGGAGTGCTCTTCTGGCAGCAGCCCACAGTTAGAGCAGCCCAAGAGCACTGCAAAGCAAGATATTCACAGCTGCCTTACACAGTGCCAGCTACAAAGCTTTCGGGCCGATACAAAACGTGTGGAATAATCCTGAGGGCTCAGACTTGTCTTGGGAAAACTCAGATCCTCTCAAAGAGCGTTAGAAAGAAAGAAAACACGTTCTAGAGCTTTTCAGCAGTATTATTTTCTAATTAGCTCTCACCTACTCATGCAATCCGTTTTAAAAACTGCATAGCTTGTGAATTCTTTTTCAGGAGACAACCGACAAAAATCTTACTACCAGGTCTTGCCTCCTTTGCACAAAACTAACACGATGCTCTAATTATCACTTCACATGACTCACTGTTTCGCACACAATTAATGACAGCTTATTAAGCACCCCTACTGATGGGCATCCTTACCGACGGGCAAGAAGCGGTAACGTTCATCTGGTAGAGCTGTGCCAGCTCCACAGAGATCGGGCAAGGGTGTTCTTAGTGTAGCACGCAATGGAGACTGTACTATAGTCTACAGGCAGCCTGAAATACATGTGAACCATGCTACTCATGCTTACTGGCAGCAGATCTACCTGCATAAACAACGACAGCTTCCCTACGCCAGGTGAACTGAGATGCCACCGGCAAGGACAGGTAACCCTTCTCCCTCAGGGGAGTGCTGATTTCCAAATCCCATGCCACCCAGCGCTTCTCAAAAACCCACCAAGGCCCCACACGGCCCACTCCGACTCACCAGGCCTGTTGGCATTGCTGAGCGTCGAGGGCAGAAGCAGCGGTTGCCCGGCCAGTGGCGTGCCAAGCAAGCGCTGGAAGCGGTTGGGTGGGCGGCTGGTCACATCCAGGCCCGCTGCCATCTTCGCCTTGTTGCCTTTCGTCAGGCGCTTCAGGTGGACGAGGAGGTCGTGGCGGTCGCGGCAAAAGTGGGGGCTGCAGAAGCGATGCAGGGGCCCGGTGCCGTTGCCACCGTTGCCTTGTCCACCCTCTGGGCCCGGCCCCAGCACACCGCTCCCCGGCAACACCCCCACCTTGCGGAAGCCATAGAGACTGAGCTGTCGCATGAAGCTGCTGAAGTTCGTGGTCTTGAAGAAACCGGCGGCTGCCGCTGCCCCACGGCCACCCGGCTGCGCGGCGACGGCCGGCCCGGCGCCCAGCAGCTCGCACTCACAGCGCGGCCGGTTGATGACCAGCCCCCGGCCGGAGGCGCCCCAGCGAACGGAGCGGCAGCGCGGGCTGTTGACCAGCCGCCGCAGCCTGGCGGGGAAGGTGTCGGCACTGACGGGGACGGGCTGCTGCGACGCGTCCGTGTCGGTAGGTGGCGCCAACGCCGCGCTCAACCGCCGCCCCGCTCCTCCGCTTCCCCCGCCACGCGCCGAACGGCACGTGCCCCGCCTGCGAGGCGCCGCCCGCCGCGCGCGGCCCCCGGCCCTCAGCCCCGCCGCGGCGCTGGTCCGCGCAGCGCCCCGGTCCCTCGGCACGGCACGGCCGCAGCCCGGCCCCCCCTCAGCTCGCCGGTGCCCTCAGCCCCGCCGCCCCCCTCAGCCCCGCCATCCCCCTCAGCTCCCGCCGTCCATTCAGCTCCCCAAGTCCCCTCAGCCGGGCCATGTCCCTCAGCCATCCCCCTCCGCCCCGCCGGTCCCCTCGGCCACCCCCTCCGCCCCGCCGGTCCCCTCACCCCGCCGGCCCCTCAGCTCCGCTGCCACCAGCATCTCCCGTAGCTTCCGTGAGCGACCGGGCGGCTGAGGCCCGGGGCCGAAAGTTGCCGCTCGGGGCGGCCCCGCCGCCAGCCCGGAGCCGTCCCGGCGGCAGCCTGGAGGTCCTCGAACCACGGCGCGGGCGGGCGCCGGGCCGTGGAAAGCGGCTGCAGGCGGGGCAGAGCGGGGAGCACGCGTTCCGCAGCCCCGCGCCCCGCCATGGCTGCCCGCCGCACCGGGACCGCGCGCGGGAAAGGGGGCGGGGCCGCAGGGCCACGTGACACCTCGCATCCCAGGGAGGGGCGGGGCGGGGGCGGGTTCTGCTGAGCAGCCGGACCTGCCCGGGCCGCTGCGCTGTCGCGGGGTGCGGGCGGCGGGGACGGAGGGGACGGACGGGGGCGCGGGTGGCGGGGACGGAGGGGACGGGGGGGACAGAGGGGGACGCGGGCAGCGGGGGGCTGGGGAGCTGCTCCATGTGCCGGGGGTGCACCGGGCTGGTGCTTACCCCGCCGGGAGGAATGCTGCCGGCAGAGCAGGTGTTGCAAAGTGTCGGCTTAAAAACCACTGGCAGTTCACAAAAGGAAAAGCAAATTTATGAGGAGCGCAGAGGAACGCGGAACAAATCGGGAATTGTGTCACATTTGCCCTAAACCCCCCCAGACCTGTGCAGCTCTGATCCCCACGCCAGAACAGATCAGGTGGGGTTAAAATGGGGCAGAGAAAATCAGCAGCGAGGGTAAGAGCTAGCTTCAGCGGAAGGAAATACTGAAGAAGGAATCTTCAGAGGGGCGGTTATTGTATAAAAACATAGGGAGTAAAGTTGTAGTTAGTGTAAAGGAGGCAAGCACGACTACTGGAGGTTTTCAAATAGGAGAAATCAAATCAGGTACTTAATCACAGGGAAACCGGGGAACTAATTGCCACAGGATGTTTTGGGTACCACAATGTTACTTGGCTAAGGGAGGGTGTGGGGGTGTGCGTGTGTGTGAAGAAAAGAGAGAGGAAAAAAGAAAAAGAACAAGATTAGCTATATTCACAAAGGCCAGAACTCTTAAGCGGCACCTTTGTCACTGCGAGTGCTTGCACTGTGCGCTGGCACAGCTCTGAGGCGGTGCCTGAGCTGCACTGGTGCAGATCTGCCCTCTCCTCAGCCTTGTGCTGCCAGCTGTGACTGCAGGCAGACTGCAGGAACCAGCAGAACCATCCTTACCGCTGCAGAACAGGAATCTGCTACGAACCAACAGGCAAAGAAGAGCAGGGAGCCGGGGAAGGAAGAGTGCGGTGATCTCTCTCTCTGCTTGCATCTTGCCCACAGGTCACCAGCAGTGGCGGAAGAAAATGACATTCCTCTCTCTTGGCTGCCCTCAAAGCAAGACAGTAGCGAGAAGACTGAGCACCTGTGTGTTTCGTGACCTCAAATACATTATCTTGGAGTTGTCGTAAAATTTCTTAGCAAGAAGGTACAAACCCAAACCTCTTCTTTAACTAAAGTCGTCCTTATTGCTTTGGTTTACAGCACAGCCCCTAACCACCAAGGCAAGTAAAAGCGCAGTAAGTTCCAGAAAGGGGGCAAAATTGAATAAACTGATGGGAAACCGTTCCTATTTTTAAACTGAAAGTAATATCCCTCTGCTCTTCCGCATAGCTGAAGTGAGGAAAATGGTGTTTGGGCGGGGTGGCTAACAGAGTTTCACACTTCAAATTAAACCAGAAGCAGAAATTTTGTCAATGTTGTCATCAAAGCTAAATCCAGCACCACAGAAGGATGTTGCTTTACCCAAGGAATTAACGGCCTGCGATTCTAGTAACCTCATGCTGTCGTCTTCCCAAGAGGCTTTGCATTTTTTTTCCCCTCGGTAATAATTTATTAAGAATTACGTTGCTCAGTGTAAACAGCTAAAACTTAAGTAAAGCATACTGAATGCAAATCTGAAAAATCCAGAAAAATGTCCACTTCACAAAAAATTCTTCTCGGCATTCCTGAGGTTGTCTTTTGCATTACTTCAGTGAAATGAATCTGGGTTTCTCTCCCCCTGTGCAGCGAGAGTGCCAGAAGACCATGACTACCTGATGGTGGGACAGGTGAGGTTTTTAGTGTATCATCCGTAACTCAGGGCAGAGCCAGCAATACGTAGTCCATAACTGAAATGCAGAGCATGATTCCCTAGAACTAACACACAGAAACATCGGTCCCTTTGGTACCACTGGCCATTCTTGACTTCAGCCACAAGAGCGGATTCATTTGCCACTTCATGGTCAGTGGGTTAAATTTGGTCCTGAGGACTTTAATCGTTACTTTGCTGTCAAAGATTGTTATTAGCCAAAGGTGATGGGAGCTGCAAGAATAAATAGCTTATTACTAATTTGTGTTATGGACTCAGTGCTTTCCTTCTTTTTCACCCATGTGAACTCAAATTGCTGTTAGCCTGCACGCCCCTATTTGCCATGTACCATGGCAGTTACTCCCTGGTGTCTGCCTCTCTCACAGCTGTGCCTTTCTCTGCAGCTAGCTTTCTTCCTCCTTCCCTGCTGCGGGACACCAGAGATGTCCCTATTTTACACACGAGAAGGTGGGCCTTTGCCAGAAATTCATAATCCTCTTCTCCTGCCAGTGCTTAATCTCCATTCCAACCTTTTGTAATAACCTCCTAGTTTTCTGTGTTTCCCTTGCTTATACATATATATATATAGTAAAAACCCCTACCAACTGAACGATGTAAATTACACATTTTGCAAACTGATTCTGCAGAGCTGAACAAAAATGTTATTGTTAGCTTGTCTACTGTATGTCAGGGCAAGGACAGCTGCATTTCCATGCGGTGTGCTGACCCTGACTACCATCCAAGGACATACTACTGTTAGTAAAGGCAGCACTTAATCCCTGGAAGGTCTTACCAGGTTAAGTGGAGGAATTTTCATCACCTGGAAAATTTAAATCAATGTGTGCTTTTGTTCAGCTACCAGTTAGTTGAGGAAGTGACCAGTTTACGTTATCAAGCCTGTAATTTGAAGAAGGCCAGACACGCTACGTACAGTCACCCTTCCTGGGCTGAAAAAGTCCACCTCTAAATGCATAAGAGGAATGTACATATATACTATAAAGCTGGAAAATAACTGTTCTTACCATGATTATATGCTTGTTAGATCTGTGAGTGGTAAGAAGTGTTGCTGTAATTAGTTTCAGTTTTGTTAGGAAGGTAACAAAGAACAGTTGAAAAACATTCCCTAGAGAATTAACATTTTGGAAGAAAAGTGATTTTTCTTACATTTTTTTTTCTAGTTAAAGAAATAATTAGCTAGTGCAGAAGGATGGATATTATTTTCTTATTGATGTATAGCAGTACAAATCTTTGAGCTCCAGACCTCTTGTAACACAGCTAAGGCAGAGTCTCCTACTACTACATTTTAATTTGTTCTGAATCAACATAAGTAAACATTGAATATTTCTATCCATGTCATCTTAATTAGGAAGGAAAGAAGGACCTAGATGCTTTGCTAATAAGTCAGATAAGGCGAAACTCAAAACTGTTTTCAGATTTGACAAATTTTGACAAATAATCTCTATTTTTAATTATGGATGGGATTAGGTCTGGAAGCACGAGCATAGTACAAGACAACCAACTTTCCTACTCAGCTGACTCATCTGAAACTATGGAACATGACAATTTTAGAACGGGAGCCTAAGAACATGTCATCAGCCCATTTTTCTCAGTTCTGTTTTAAGTGATCTTTGAAAAGCATAGTTAACTTCTGTTTCATGTGTTAATACCACATTAAATTGCCTTATTGCTTTGTGACGTAGAGAAACTTTGGTGTTGACTTCTCTGATTTATTTCAATTTTTTTTTTTCTTGTAAGCTTGAAAAAAGGATATTCCACTGAAGTAAGTTGATTGCAAGCAGTTTCAGTAATTGAATCCCTAGATAGATGTCTTTATGCTGGGAGGTTTTGTTCCACTATTAATGGATTTTTAATTCTGAAACAGTTTAATTTAAAACCGTTGCCATAAAACATGTTAGAATTCTCTATTTTTGTGGCAGGATTTTTTTTTTCTTTTAATTTTTTTCTTTCAAAAAAAACCCCCTTTTTAAAAGCTGAGGTTTAAGATGATATTTTTACACTAAGAAATACTGTAAAATGTGTTCTGAGACATTAGAAAGATTTCTACAGGATAGACCTGTTAAGACTATCATGCTGTCAGTCTGTTGCAGTGTTCGCCAGTACTAAAATGACTGCATTTAAATAATATTACAAGTAACTGAGGTGTTTTTTCAGTGGGAAGAAAAATCCTTTGTGACCAAAATGTAAACCAAAGACCTATCTTCCACAAAGTTCAGAAGTCTGTGGCTATCCAACTGCACAGCAGTCCTGTCATCAGAGCAGCTTACCTAAACTCAGCACCTGTTAAAGGGGGATGATGAACTTCTTGCTTCCTTTAATTGCACCCTCTATAAAACCGGTTTCATTTCACTCCCTGCTGTTCCCTGGTGTGGGGTCAGCAGGATGCAGACAGCACCCTTCTGTGCTGTGAATTGGGGTCTGGTGGGTGAGCAGTCTGCGGGGGGGCGGGCAGGAAGGGTACCGAGGTGACACCCCCCAAGCCCAGGGCACACTCGCTCCAAGGACAGGCAGCCCCCCTAAGTCAGCATTTGAGAACCAGAACAGAAGATGCTGGTGAGGGCTCCCAGCATAGGGCTCTACTCCATTGTCTGTGGAGGAAAGAGGTTTATGACTTTGATGTTTATCAAGATGAGTGCTCTATAAATTCATGCTCCCAAAAATTCATGCACTACTATCATGATTTTTGGGTGCAGAGCGCAGGAATTTAGTCGGTGGTCCTAATCCACCCAGCTAATGCATCTTAATAAAGTACTATCTGTCAGCTGAGCTACAGCAGCAACGGGTGTGTTCTGGTCAGCCTGAGTTGCAAAGCAATTTGGCTAGATAAGCATCTTCTGATACAAAAAGTTTTAAGGGTAGGACAAGCCTTACATGACTGTCTCTTGTAATTATCCATTCACACAGATCTTCTTTTTTGACATACTTTGGCAAAATTTTGAAGTGTTCCCAAGATGTAGGACAAGTGGCTGGATCGTAAGAGCATAGATATTTCAGATCCAGGTGGGTAAATATCTGAACTACCTCAGGCAAGATAAACCCAAAGTTTTGTTCCTCACAAATCAATCACAGAAATGAAAAATTATCGTTATTGTAATATGACTACATGTAAAATGGCAAACAAAATATGACAATAGGGAAGTCAGTGGCTTTGTTACATGCTCATATAATCTGGTCCTTAAAAGCTATCTCCTGGCTACATCATTGTTGCAGTGAAATTCATTGCTCTCTTTACACATCTTTGAAACTCTCATGTATCAATGGCTATGAGATCAGAGTATGATCATCTTCAAGGAAGAGTTGGTAGCCCACTCTTCGCCAAGGTTGTAGAATGACCGAATCAGGACAATACTCGTATTGTCAGGAATTTTGTCTGATTTTGTATTTGGGGGAGTAGGGGGTCGTGGTTGGTTTGGTGGTTGTTTTTTTTAAAGAGGTCATCCCTAGAGGATTCTTAGCTCTTCCTAAAGTTAATTTCCTCTGAAATCAATCCAAGTTATAGGCATTCACCATCACGCAGAATGTGTTCTTAACTTCCTATATTCAGTTAATCCTGTGATCATGCTCAAGAAGGTCCTCCACTGAAGTCAGGGCAGGTACAACAAAATGAGAATTCTGGATTTGGCTTCATTGTCCAAATTCACAGTGTCTGGGAGATGAATAAGCCAGACTGATACTTACAACGATGCATAGCCATTCTCAAACAGTTTAGCATAATACGTTATTCCAAAATCTTTTAAACATGCCAGCATTTGGACATTTATATGGTTTTTAACAAAGAACTCTCTAAATGCATTTAAAACCATTTTAAGCCTTGTATCACTAAAAAGAAGACCGGAAGAATTAAGTTGCTGTGACTTTGCATTAGTGGCCATGACAGCATACATTCAGTTCTGACATTTACTGTTATTCCCATGACACCCATAAATATTGCAGACAGCTAGCTGGCTGATCACACATTGCTTGGCTTAGCTGCTTCTATAATTTAGGGGGGATTAAGTTAGCATTTGAAAACTAGAAACTTTTTTACATTTCATATTTATTACTTTGCAATCTTCAAAAGGAAAATCACCCCCCCACCATGTCCCGATCCATCCAGTGAAAAGTTCTTCAAAGACTAATAATTCCTATTGTTGTTAGTCAGTTCTCTAATATTACAGATTAATGTGGAATATCTTTTTCTGACTCCTGTTTGTGGCCTTGCCCATATGATTTCCTTCACAATATTTTGGGATGTATCATTTAATCATTCAAGGTCATCACAGACATTTTGCCTCCTGCAGCAGTGAATCCCACAGTTTACTTACACATGTTAAATATATTTCCCAATAATTGTAAACCACACCGCTTCTTTCCTTTTCTTTCTCTCCATTCACACTGCTAAATATTACAGTAAAAGCTTGTTTTTCCTGCTGCCTGCTACCATTTCAGCTAGTCCCTTTGTCTTAAAATCTTTGTTTTAGCAAATAATTTCAAATACAACAGTAGCATTGAAGAATATAAAGATGTCATATGTTTGATTTTCCGCTGCTCATTTAAAAAATACATTATCTGTATTGTTAACTTCTGGTGGAGGGGGGGCAGAAATTGATATTGCTATTTATGTTTGCTCCTATGAAGAGGTTCTGCCTACTCAGAGCACAGTAATTGTGCTCAGTAATTGAAGTATGGGATTATTTCAGGCTAATGTGTGTTTATTTACTTCAAGTTAAATTTCATCACTGCTACTTCTATTTCCCTCTGAAATATTTCTTAATCCTCCATAATTTTACACCATCTCTGCTGAAGCACTCTTCTCCAATAGTATTACTGACTGCACTGTTTCTGTCTTCTTCCTTTCGCACATCAAATGTCTGGGACTTTTTGGTTTTATATTAGAAGTTTAATTTGTATCTAATGCAGATTTGGACCATTATATAAGATACTGAGCCAGAGTCGTGTGGCTTTTGTGATGAGCAGTCCTGTCTCACCAACCTGCAGGTTCTAGGAGTTGACAAGCATATTGATACGGGCTTGACTGCTGGTTTTCCAGAAGGCTTTTGGCAAGGTCCTTCACCAAAGGCTCTTACGGAAATTCAGACATTATAAGGAGGAAGGCAGCTGCATGGTTAAATAACTGGGTAAAAGACAGGGAACAGAAGAGAAGGGTAAACGTTCAATAAGTGGTCAGAAGGCTGTTTTTCGCCTTCACGAGCAACTTAGGAGTAGGTATCAACGACAGATGAGGTATCAGTCTTTACAAATAGTATGAAGTTATTCAGGATGCAGCAACTGTCAAGGACTGAAGAAGCTGCTAACAAAACTGAGTAACTGTTTAGATGTATTTTGCACCCAGTTATTAAATGTGTTGCTTTATTTGCCTCATCTCATAAAGACAGAGTGGGAAAAAGCTCATAGAAGAACAGCAAAGATCACGGGTATGGAGTATCTTCCATGTGAAGGAAGACTGTGCAGACCAGGACTCTTCAGCCCAGAAAAGCTCCAATATGTGACAGAGGCATATAAAACCATAAATAGCCAGAGAAGTTTATTGTTTATTTTCTTTCCCTGTGGGACAATTAGGGTTCAGCCAATGAAGCTCGCAGGAGGCAAGTTCACACTGAACAAAACAGGGTGAATCTTTATACAATATGTAGTTAAACTGGTGGAAAGCCTTGCTGTAGGATGCTATGAATGATAGCATTTACACGATCTCAAGAGGACACTGTGTAAAAGCCTGGACAGGAAATTCTGTTGAGCTATTAAATGCAAAGATTTTCCTGAATCCCTCTGGAGAGGTCCATAAGCTGCACATTCTTGGAAGAGTGCATACCAGGAGGTGTCACTGGAGGCTTTGCATCCCCAGGCACCTGCTGGTGGCCACGACTGGCGACAGGACACAGGGTTAGACACGGTGCAGCCATTTCTTATGGTCTGCTCCCCTCAGGACACTTGGAACAGCTTCTCTTCTTAAGCGACAGCAGATGTTGTGCCTAACTGATGATATCCCAGTCAGCAAAGTTACAAAAAGACCCGTCAGCTGTATATTGAGGCCAAGAAAGTTCAGGCTGAGACACAGGTTTTAAACACGTAAGGTCATTTCTGTTTGGAAGCCTTAGTCCAGCCGCAGCACGCTCCTGCTCACTGAAAGCTTTGGAAGCAGCTAAGATTTCCCTGTGGCTGCTGAGCTCAGCAGAACGGGAACGGTTTGCTCCTGCGGACTGTCCTTTCTTTTGCTAGCTGCGTGCTTCCCAAATCCCTCCCTGCTAATGAGGGCCACAGAGAGGCCACCAGGACCCTTCTAGTTGTGAAGGAGAAGTTGAGTAATTGCTAGCTGCATGTGCCCCTCTCTCCGTACCCTTCCCAGCAGGTGCGCTGGCTCTTCCCTTGCTACGCAGCCCCTCCTCGCTTCCCCAGTTGCTGCATTGCTGCCCCTACCAGACCTTGGGAGCTCTCCTGATGTTGTAAACTGAAGGAGGGTGGCTATCCTCATTTCCCACTCTTGCTATTAATCCTACTCCTCTGTCCTTGTCGAGATACTATTTCCACCTTCGCCCTGCTGATCTCCCACCTTCCAGGGCCGATGTCGCCCATGCAGCCGCCCCTGCCAGGCACCACTGCCTGCACCTGCCTGTGGCTCCTGCTGCTCTCCGCAGACCTCACCTTGCCCCCTGCGGAACAGTGGGGCTTGCTGGGCTTCTTTGCCTCTGCTCTGTTTTCTTCTGCCTGAGCTCTAACTGGGGAATTGTTCCTTGCTTTGTGCTTAAGGTTAAGAAGCTGAACTAGTTCTCCAGGTGTTCCTTATTGAAAATGTCCCAAACCCAAAAGTAGTTAAGTATTTATATGCCCCTTGTTACTCCTGAAAGCAAAAGGAAAACACACTTTCCCTACCATTGTCCCTGTTTGACATTTGCCATAGCAAAATTTACAGAGGACTTTGGTGTATGGCCCATTTGTGCATCGTATTTTTAATTTGGAAACCACAAAAAACCCAAAGTCTCATTGCCATGAAAAAGTAATGCTCAAATCTGTAAGAATATAAACCATACCTTATAAAACAAGCTCTGCTTTTCTCTCACAGCTCCCATCTCAGGTTGCTTTCACTTGGTCCTTAGTGATAAAACGGCACCATAAACTTGTTTTATGTCCTGCTCTGTAGTAAAGCACAGTGCAGTAGGTGGCAGACACAAGAAATTTATATTCTTAGTCACTTCACTGTGAAAGGTATTAATGACAAATGAGAGCAGTAGCCTCAACATGTCAAATTTATAAACAGCAGAGAAAATGGAGATGGACCAAAGTAAAGGTATGAAGAAAAGTTCAGTCTTTACCAGCCCCTGAAGACTGATGGTGTGATTTGCCTCTGAGTGGTGGAAGGGAGTCAGAGAGGGTCTTAGACTTCCTCTTGTGCTATCCTCCTGCAGATGGCTGGGCTCGGGGCTGGTGGGTGTGCACGTGTTCTTCGCAGAACTCTGCAAGGGAATGCTGAGATGTGGTGCTAGAAAACATGAAGCTCGGTGCTCGGCAAATGCTGTGTCTGCAGCTCACTGCTTGCAGGTCCCGATGCAGACGGAAGTGGCAGGGTGAATGATGCATCTGGTACTGCAGCTGTGACTAGCTGTGGCTTTGGAAAGAGCAGAAAACTAGTCATGCAGTAAGTGTGCCTGAAGCTTTGATCTCCCTATAAAATTATCACTTTTCTCCACTATTGAAAGAGACGTACCACATATGCATTAAGCCAAATGGAAGAGAGCATTAGTTTTTGGACTGTCACCGTCTTTAAGCACCAGCAAGAAAATAGGAGTGTGTTTTCCTGCTTCAGATATTACAGATTCTGTGGGACGTTGACATTTTCTTACAAGCTGTCTGTGAACTTACTCAAGAGAAGGGCAAGCTAATGAGGCAAACATTGTTTGCCTTAAGTGTCTGTTTCTCCTGTGTGTCCGGGGGCTGTGACACAGTCCTGCAGACCAAAATGCAACCCCCAACAAACACTAACGATAAAAAAGGAAAGTATACAGAAAAATCCCTTACCGTCTCGGAGATTTGCTTTTCCTTGCTCTTTCTTCTTACTTCCTCAGCGTTTTCCACATGAAATCCCGTGGCTTGACTGTCACACCATGGAAAAACAAGCAGGGCCAGTCTTTCACGTTCCTGCACTCAGCATGGTCCCCACAGCTATTTTGATGAGAATCGTGGGTGGGCGGGAGGGGTGGGCTGAGCCTGGGTGGCCGCTCTGGCTTCCAGATGAAGCTGGATCTCCCTGGTACAAGAGGCAGTCGGCGGCTGCAGAGCCTGGACAACTGACAGACCACCCTGAGCCCCCTAACCAGAGAGCTCCAGCCATGGGAGGGATAATAACAGACACCCAGTTGCCTCCCTCTGGAAAACTAAAGGAAGAGGAAAGGCTAGCGCAAAGTTTCTGGAGGTCATAATCCAAGAGCTCTGGGGCATCCTGCTGTCAGTGGGAAGAATTAGTGGCTGCAGAAAAAAGGGATCAATGCAGAGGTCAAGAGTAATGTGGAGAGCTACACACACAGAGCGGAGAGGAGGGAGGGCAGACAGCCTGGAACGTGCCTGGGTCATAGATGAGCATGAACCAGGTTTTGGTTCGGCCTTGTGGACATCAAGAAAATGATGTGGCCCTGTTGTATCCTGCATTGGCACAGCGTGTTGTCGGTTTTGTGCGTTGCCTGTGCTGCACCTCTCTGGCCCTGGCTGAGTTAGTGCACAGGCAGAGACCCCCTCTCCTGTCTGGCACGCCACATCCAGCACAGCCCCGACACAGCCTGCCTGCTTCTGGTTCTGCAGAAGCCCGTCTCTTGCCTGTGTGAGACCCTCTTGGGAAAGCTGGCCACCAGAAAAGGCCGTTTCCCAACCTGGGGAAGAAGCTGATAGAGCAGGGCCCTGCAGGTAACTTCAGTCAGCTTTGCATAGTCCTACTCAGCTTCTCCTCCAGCCCAGGGTGAGGATGCACAGCAAGGTAAAGAGAGAGAACACAGAGCTCAGAACAGATAGGATGGGCTACCTATGTAGCTGTTTGTGCCTTAATGGCATTTGCCACCGTGCAGGTGGCTGGAGAACCCAGATAGTGTGTAAGGCACCTTCTGACCTTCTTTAGTGCTGTGCGTGTCAGCTCAGCCACATGCACACAGTCATGCTTGCAGAAGGGGCAGGTTGACATCCAACACAGACGTACTGTGTAGTATCATTCTGTGCAAAGCCCAGGGTGTGCATGGATGAAATACTGGTATTTCGCCATTCTGGTATGTATCTTAGTGACATAGTTCTGCACAGTTGCAAACAGAATTATAAAACAGGTTTCTTTCTACCTTTTTTTTTTTTTTTCCCTAAAGGTGTGGAGAAAGAAGTACAAAAAGATCAGGATGCTAACAGGCCTGTTGTCTCACCCCCTAAGAGATCAGCGGTAACAGCCACCAGGCTCCATTCACCAGGTAATTATGAACCAAAACCCACTGCTCAGGGAAGATTTAAACTTGTTGACTTTGCATCTCTTGTCAACACACTAAAGGGAGACCTGCTATTAAGTGAAGACTGATTGTGTCCAAGGTTCATTAAGCTGGCTCTGAGTACAGCAGGCTTTATCATACCAACGCATGAGCTGAACAGACTTTTGTTTTCTTTGTTACAACCACGAAGTCATCTCTCCGTCAAAACAAAGAGTTGTTGCTATTACATCTTTAAGGTCACAGGAACATTTAGGTTTATCATTACAATTTTCTTATGTAACAAGAGAACAGATAGGTATAGTGAAATAAAAGACACCTCAGCTACCTGGAATGAGAGTATATTGTATATTGCCTGGGATCTACTCTCACTGTTTGCAGAGGCGCTGAATTTCCTGGGCTGTTTCCGTGCATGACTGGAAAAGGGGTTATCTATAGAATTAACCTTCGGAGTGCTATTGGGGCATTGTCAGCTTAGCCCTCAACATTGCGTACAAACACATGGGTTTAGCATTTCTGAAGAATACCTTTGCTTATTTACTAAGATGAAGGGAATTTATTTCTATTTATGTTTCCTACGTGTACATCAACAGATGTATAAGGTACCTAAAGGCTTTTCTAAGGCTGGCCTTTGGCTGATAACGCTTCTGAAATGCGTGGGCATGGTCCCAATGATTTCTTTGTGCTTGCAGTTTATCTCCTGTTCTGTTGCCTCAGTTTTTAGACTCTACTTAAATACTTCAAATGCCATCTCTACAGCTATATGATGCTTTGAGTTGTTATTATGGGGAGCAGAACCCCATGTTTCTTCATTTGATGGTAAAGTAAAAAAAATGTAGAACAGCTCTTTGGCTTCTAGAACATTCATCAAGAGTCTCTTCATGTTTACTAAACTCAAACTCTTCTTCCTCCTTCACACCCAACAAAATCCAGAAAATGGGAGGTTAAATTTAATCTTCCCAGCACCAACAGGATTCAGAATTCTTCTCCTCACAAAGCTACTAGGGTAAAACATGAACTTACCACTGTCTTCTGAACCATACAATTTTTAGGCTGTTAACTGGTGAGATCACCAAGAGAGATCCAAAGAAAAATGTGTTGTGCAGAGTGCCTGACCAGCAGCTCACCAGCATTTATAACGGTGGGACTCCAGTTTAAGCACCAGAACTGATTGTGGTGGTAGCAGCATGTTACAGAACAGCTGATTTGCTTCCACTAGAACTGGAAAGCAAAATGAAACAGAGGTATTTCTGTTGTCCTAAGGAGGCCTGCGTTTCCACAGGTCACTTAATGGTTTTCAAGGCTGAAATTTTTGGCATATCCAATTCGTAAGTCCTCAAATGTTGCTTCATTGTCATGAGAGGTTGAGTAAGTGCCCTCTCTCCCACTGCACAGACTGATTTAGGATTTCTTAAGCTTGGTTGTCTGAAATTATGGCAACCTAAAATTGTTTATCACTGTAAGGATCAAATAGGATGGTAAACCTCATCTTTATTTTTGAGAGTAGCCTTTAGCATTCTATGAAATGACAACAGCAATAACAGAAATAACAAACAGACAATGTTTTCACCTATTTAACAATTCCAAAACACAGTCAAAGCAGCCATTAAACAGGACAAGGCATAAGGGTAGCTGGGGCTAAGGGGCAGTAGCACAGCCTTTCCTCCATCAGGATCACAAACTTGTGAGGCATTTACTCTTTGTGATAGGAGAGCACGTGTCCTCCAGGTAACTGCCACACCTACATGTGGCCATGAAACAGGCTGTAAAACTTGGAGTGCTGTCTCTAGGTTGTGTTCCCTCTGTTACTGGCCTCCTCACATGCAGTTCTTTTAAATCAGTGCTGGTCTTTGACTGTCATGCAAATTTTTTTTAGCCTTGAATCTGATCTTTAGACTTTTGGTCAGTCCTCCTGCAGACTTGCAAGGAGTTTTGAGATGCAGAGTCTCATAGCGATATCTATTTTATCTATTGATGCAATCCCATTCCTGAAATATGTGTATAGGAACAGGTGTACATAGATGCAGGTGCTCTGTATCCACTCCATTTTAGGATGGTGCTGTCTGTTTCTGACATCTGTCACTCTACAGATTGCTTGTTATCAGTCCTCTGAAAGTAATTCTCTCACTTCCCTTATGAAAATGTCCAAAATTGGACAGTTAAAAGGCAAACGAATTGCATTCCCCATCTAAATCCTCATGGACTGTGTTAATTGTGAGTATATACTTGTCATGTCTCCTAGTTCAAACACAAGTAGATAAAAAAGACCTGGGAGTTTTGAAGTGGATCAAAGGGGTTTGGTGATTATTTCAGCATACACGAGGTCTCCCCCCTGGTCCCACCATCAGCAAAAAGGACATTCAGGATCAGGGCCAGCATCATTAATACATACCCTGTTTTGTGCAGAGCAACAGAAGGGAGACACGAATGGCAGAGTAAGCTTAGTAAGCTCTTTTCAGACCCAAATGAACTGAGAAATTCAGATTCATCCCTGAGGAGAATAGCACAATTTCATTTACAAGGACAGCTTATAATACTGATGAGGACAACACAGAGATGTGTGCTTCAGGTGTTCCAGTGAACAGGAAAGCTAGAAAGACAAAGCAACCTGATGGGATTCTGTTTTCATTAAAACTGGACTGATTTTAAGAGCTTCCCTTTACACTTCTCCCTATGCCTTTTGTTGTAACATCACCATGCTGCCTCAACAACCCAAGATTTTTATACTAGAAAGTCAGGTATTTGTGGCCGTTGCTCCTATGAATCTCTTATTTTGTGATAGTACCTACTGCCTACTGCCCAGCTGAGAGCCCCTTTACATGAATGGAAGAATCTGTAAGATAATAGCATTCCTGAACAAAAAGGTGTACAGGCTTTAACTGTCATGAAAATGGATAGAGGGCAATGGCTGTGCTGGCTGAACTCTCTTAATGACTCTCTTTTCCTTTTTACCTTTTTGCTCTTTAATAACTCTGTTGGGTCCCGCTGCTTGTGGCGTTTTTAGTTCTTGTTTCTGAATAAATATTAAGACCCCTCTATCAGCTCCAGGTTCCCAATATCTTATTCCCCAGGTTTGTCCTAATAGCCATCCGTGGTCATTAGGCTGCAGGATTTCTAGTACATAACGTGCTTACAGCTGCCAAGATGGGGGTCCTCTGTGTGTCTATCCCAGCTAGGAGCTGGTGGATTGCATCCTCTGGGTCCCCATGTTATATTTAAGAATCTATTTTTAATGGCTACGTCCCAGTTTGAAGCTATGGTTTCACATCCCCAATATGCACAGTAATAGTGATTAGGGAAATTGCAATAGCTTTTCCCTGGATTTGAACTGGGGCAGAGATAAAAAGGTTTTATTGTTCTTTCTCGTCGACCGGGTAGGTCTAGTTCATAAAAGACTAAATCTTCCAATTTAACTTGGAATTTTGGGGATCAAATATATCGTTATACCGAACTTCTATTGAATCTTCCCATCAACCTAAGGTCCAATTGAAGGGTAATGCTCTTTTTTTTTTTTTTTTTAAAGTCATGGTAACCAATACCATTAATAGGATACTAGCTTTCATTTCCCCACTGTTCAGTACCTCTCTGCCTTCCTCGTCCACTCTTTTGCAGAGAACAACGGGATATCAATATCTTCTTGGCAGCAGCAGGTAGTCTTCAGGGGAATTTTGCTGTTATCCTGTCAATAATTTCCAAGGTCTAAAGAGTTAGTTATCTCTTAAATATATTTCCACCTGTTTGGTTGCTGTGTCCGTTTCCAGGCGAATCTTATAGTACAGTCTTAAAACTCTGCACCAGTCTGTTTCATGTACTTCCCAAAGTTCAGGTACTGACAGTTCCCATCCACAAAATAATTTACGAATTTCCACTTGATCCTCTGGTCCCCTGGTACGTATCGAATCATTGTGACATTTCATACAGTAAGGTTGTCTCTTAAATGAAACACAGGACCAATCCCTATCACAATTTAGACATTGGCAAACAACCCAACATGAATGTCCGGAAGTGGGGTGTTTTAAGCAGGGTATTCCCCGGAGATCTCCTATTCTGGGTGATTCGGGTATCTCCGTCTCTGTGTTGTTTTGCGGTCAGCCAGCAATGGTGAGACAGATAGCGATGTCCCAATAACGTCCTTCACACCGCCCCGTGGCTCAACATTGCTGCTCCGTGGGTGGCATAGGTAGAGATAGAGAAAAGATTCTGCCAACTATACAAAGGAGGTTAACAATCTTTATCTAAGCATTAAACCCATTTACCATTATCAATAAACAGTAACAGGCAATAACTACAAATGACTAACAGGAACTACAAATCCCTAACAAACGTTAGCTAACAACTCAAAACTCAAACATGTCATAAGCTAATTTCAAAACATTATCATAACAGGATTACATAACAAAACACAATACAACATTTCTTAGCATATATAAGGTTTGTTTGTGGGGGTTAAGAATCAAGAGCCAAGAGGTGGGCATTTAAAGGGGTAAATTTTCATGCCCCTTTAAGGTTAGGCTGCGCATGCGTTTTCATTGTGCAGTTTTGGTCAGGGCATTAGCCTGAATCTTGACCAGGAGGGTCACGGACCAATTTGTTTGTCTCGCCACAAACAATCCTTATCATTTTGGAAAAGATGGGAGCAGGAGACGACACACTCTGTACGGTTTTGCTGTTCAGCCTTTGCCTCATCGTGACTACAGTAACCATCAGCATGTGCTTTTGTGAGTGTTTTTGGTCACGCCGGTACAGAAGAGTGGGATCTCTTCCTCGCAATCCGCCCCGAGTAGTGGAACCCATGGGATACCAAAGCAGAGTGCGAGAGACTGTTACATAAACAAAAGAAAACTGTTGATCTCCAGCAGTTACCATGTGACTTGTTATTTGTTTCTGTTCATTTTCGTTACCTCGTGAAGAAAAATACCAAGGACCAGACAGACTATCGTGGAGGGAACAGATGGAGTTACCACCCCGACATTATTCAGGACCGTGCTGGACTCACGAGTGAAGAAGCCTGTTTTCCACCTCACATGAGACTTTGCTGGACTGTCATTCTGTTATTCAACTTCTAGTTCATGTTTGTTAAGAAATTGTTATTTGTTGTTTACTGGTTGTCAAATGATTCATTGAATTTACTTTACATCTAACACACGGTTTTCAAAATAAATCAAAAGGGTTGGGTAATACATATAATAACCTACAAAAACAAAACCTAAAACCAACACTGATAACTATACATTCCAGTTAAGTAATAAATGAACTATAAATACTATAGTTTCTTTAAACATTCTTTTTTTTTTTTAATACATATGCGTCACTATCATGGCTAGACTATAGGGATTTCGCATGTGCGGTCTTTCCAGATTGTTCCAGTACATTCTGTGGGGTTTAAAATTGCGCATGCGCATGTTCAAAGGCATACACGATAAAAGATGGCTGCTGGGTGTCCAGATGAAGTCCTGGACCCATTTCCCGAGCTTACCACTCCGGTAAGTTTGTTAATGGTAACATTTATGGCACTATGGCCAAATGACAGGTCCTTGCTTTCAGTGCAATGTTTTCTCACCATCAGACCGCCACGTCACCTGCCAGGGAGGAAGGCTCTGGATGGTCTAACCTGTATGGTTCATTATAAAGGGGAATCAAACCCCCCCTTTTTTTTTTTTTTTTCTCGTTGGTTAGGCAGAGGGTGAGTTTTTCTGCTGTCACACATCAAGAACTTATGGTGGAGGTGGAAAAGTATAAAAGACGTTACCACATCCTCGTCTGTGCGTTCCTGATGGTTGTTTTCTTTGGTATTCTACTTGTATTCTTCATCAGCCTACATTGTTGTATGAATTGTTAATAGTTAATTATTCCCAGATTCCTGTTTGCTATTAAATTGTTATTGTGTTAACTATCTAATCTGTATTGTCGACTGTACATTTCGGCGTACTACTCGAATTTGTTTAACGCCATTGGGTGAAATCATAGTAGCAAATTGCATGTTAGTTATAACGTGTTGAATTAATCTTATAAAACATGGAACAGCACATGGCAAAAACAATAAGGTGGCTAATCCACATAACAAATAAAATAGGATTCGTTTTACCCAGGGGCTCCCGAGAAGCCAGGAAAACAAGTCAATATTCCAGTCTTTCCAAGTTCGGACGGGAACATGGGCTAACCTCCCTGTCTCTGATGTGATTTGTTTAACTCCCTCACCATTGCCATCAATTTTCAAATAACAATTGGAAACATTTCATTTACCACAAACACTTCCTTCTTCGGCTAGCAGGTAATCGAGAATCATTAGAATAGTTTGGCTCCTGATCTGTACTTACAGTTTGGATTTTACCATCTGGTATTAAGGATAATTCCTCCTTTCCTACCTCCTCTGCTGCTGCAGAGTTTCACCTGCACATCCCATAACAAGTCACTGTCATGGTAAAACACACAGATTTACATTAGTAGAACTACTACAGAGTGTATTTTATTTCAGTTTTTCTGCCAATATTCCCCATAGCCTTGCTGAGCAAGGGATATTGTTTTACCTGAACTAGGCAGGCCTTCCCCTTATCATTTTTACTGTAACAGGTAAAGCATTTTTTCCTTACCTGGAATTTATTTCCAGATATACCTGGTTAAAGATTTCTTTTCCACTTAAAGATTTTGGTGAATTTGGCAGTCTTACTTGTTTTCTTAGTTTGTACTTTAAAGGTTTCAGGATGTTTTCCTGGTGGCCAGCAGCTCCCACAACTGTAACAAATTCTTTTCACTGAAGTTTAACACCAAATAAGTTGGTTTTGTATTCACTAAAAATTCCACCTCATTTTTCCTAGTCCCTAGTTCACCAGAACCCCTTGTTGGTTCTTTAGCTCAGGGCCCTCTCGCTTCCAGTGTCCACTTTCCCTACAATATGCTCATTCGCTTCTGCCTGATATTCCTCCTCGGTCTCTGCTTCATCTCCTCTACCAGTTTAGCACGACCCAGCTCTTCTTCTCTCACCTTCTGTACACGTCCCCTGTTCCTTCTATCAACTTTTCTACATCACGATTACCTTAGTAAAAATCAACTCAAACCTTTATCCAGGCCTATTCACAACCAACTTTCCAACATCTAAATTTCCCCATCCGAGATTCACCTTCACTCTCCTCAGACCCGCTGCCTGCCCTAGAGGGGCCGTTACCGGTCCCGTTGTGCTGCAAATGCTGCAGCAATCGGGGTGACATTGTCAGGTCCTTCTGCTCAAGTGTCAGCAACAGCAACCCCCTCCTCCCCACCATCAGAAGGGTTCGGGGCAGGAGATGCTCTTCCTGCTCTGCAGGTTACACAAGCCTGCCTCTGCTACAGCACTTCTGTTTTGACTCTTTCTGACCCTGAATGCAAATCTGCTCCTTGTTGCTTTAAGTCTGCGTTCTTACATACCACGCCTTCGCAGGCAAACAGCAAACACCCTGCCATGCGTCCCGCAGGGCTCAGCCGCACCTTCGAGGGGCGACGGGGCTTTGTACAAACTCACCCCGATACTTTAACACTTTCACAGGGTCTAGATAGCGGCGGGAGGGGAGGGAGGGAGGTGGTAAGGGCTGCTGCGGGGGGGGGGGGCAGGGGGGGGCGGTGGAGGTATATACGCAGGGGGAGAGGTAGGGATCTCATCCTCACTTCTATTCTTCTTCTTTTCCCCCCTTTGTTTTCTTTTAACGGGAACAAAAGGGCCCTAGTTTCAGACCCTGCCCATAAGGAAGCATACTCACTTTCCTCCGGGCAAAAGGGGTCTTTTGAATTCACATATCTATTCAAAGCCTGGCATATCCAGTCTTCAGATGGCCCGAAGACTGGTCGGTAGAGGTGGTCGCCCCTGATTTGTTTCCCACCCCAAACTTCCATACAGTAGTGTATCAATCTTACTTTACTCTTACCCTGCCTAGAAGGGTACGCATCCCAAAATTTTACCATGAGTCCTAGCGGACTCTCCGGTGGTATCTGTGGGAGCCTAATCTGGACCCCAGAACCACCCATGGGATCAGAGGGCTTGCTTTTCCTCTGTCCCATCTTCCGAGGCGCCTTCTTTCACTCGCGCAGTCGCTTCCCCTGGTTCGTGGCGCAGCCCCTCGCGGGGTCTGGAAACCGCACTACTGAGGGTCCGCACTCACTTCGCCCTCCCTGGGCGTTGCACACAAGCACGCTTCAGGATACCCAACCCCAACCGAATGGTTAACCGGCCTATACTCACGCGTCCTGCGTCTTCATTCGGGCTTCGTGCACAGAGGTTATGGGGTAACCGGTTTTATTTGCTTACTGTCACATTTGAGGTTCGTCGGTAAAGGGTTTGGCGTAGAAGCACCCTGACAAGGGCCGCTTATCCAGCGGGGCGCCTCCCCTGCCACGGACCTCAGGCCAGACTGCCCTTATCCGAGTCCCGGCACCAAAATTGTTAGAGTTTACCTGTCCAATGAAATGACAGAGACTGGCCAATTAGAAAATGTGATTTATTAAAGCAAGCGACAAGTAAGCAAAACAGCGCTGGGCGGCCGGGGAGTCTCCTGCTCCACCAGCGGCGCGCAAATTCAAGCAAGCTGAGCAGCTCTTTTTATCTTCCCCGAGGTCGCTTCTGACACCTTCAGTAGCCCCTCTGCTGCTTCTGTTATCGTGGTTTCTCGTCAGACAGGACGTTCCCATGTTTGGTGCAGCAAGATAACATTGTGGACATGTCTCTTCTTGTTAAACAGTAAGTTCTTAAGGCCACCACGATGGGTTCCTTCCTCTTGCTTACCTTGGTTGATCAGCAAATTACCTTTAGTTACTTATTACAGTACCAGCCCAGGAGAGAGGGGAGGCTGCTGCAGCCCCCCCCGGCTCCGGCCAAGGAAGTGTGTTCCAGTGGGCACACGCGTGCCGAGCGGGCATGCCCGCCACACACACGTGTGCATGCAGGTAGGGTCAGCGCTGGGTTATGCGGTGTACACACCCGCACAGGCAGGCAGAGGCAGCCCCCAGCCCCTGGTGCCTGTAAGCCCGCCGCAGGGGGCTGCGCTTTTCCAGCGCCGGGTGGGCACCGGGGCCCGGGGGGCAGCGATCTCGCTCGGGCTCTCGGCAGCGGAGCTCGGCAGCAGCCCGGGCTGCGAGAGGGGGGCGGCTCGGGGGGCGCGGGGCCACCCGGGGCGGGGGGACACCCCTCCCGGCCGGCGGGCGGTCCGGCACCGGTGCCGCGGGCTGGAGCGACCCCGCCCGCCCCTCCGTCGGGGCCAGCCGGCGGCTGGAAGCCGGTGGCCGCCCCCCGCCCCCCCGCGCCGCGGTGCGCTCGCTGCGGGGTGCGCCGGCGGGGCCGCTGTGCCCGGGCCGCAGAGCCCGCACGGCAGCCGGGGAGGGCTCCGCCGTCCCCCCCCGCCCTGCCCGGGGGCGGCTGCGGGAGCGGCGCGGGCGAGCCGGGGGAGCTGCGGGTGACGGGCGCCCCCCGAGCGGCTGCGGAGGACGGGCACGACCGCGGCAGAGGCCGCGAGTGCGGCGTGAAGGTGCCGGTCAGCCGGAGCCGCCTCCCGCGGGGGGCCCGGGCTCGCTGCCGGGTCTCCGCGCGGTCGGGGCTGTCGCTGCCGAGGTTCGAGACGTTTCGCCGCCGCCCCTCGCCCCGACACGCTCCTGCGACGGCGGCGCTGGCCGTGCCCGGCTCGGGGCAGGCGTTGGCCAGCCGGAGAGCGGACCCCTTCTCCGGGAGAGGCCGGAGCGAGGCGGCGAGCGCCGGGGAGCGCGCAGGGAAGGGAGCGGGCAGCCCTGCGCAGGGGGCGAACCCGGGGGCTGCGCCGCGGCTCCGCACTCGCGGCTCCGCCTCAGCCGCCGGCAGCCCCCGCAGAGCCGCCCCCGGCCCCGCACCGCGCCGCGCCGCGCCGCAGGCAGCCCCCGGCGCCCCGGGAAGCGTTGCGGACCGACGGCTTGCACGTAGGGGGTCAGCAGAAGGCAGCTCTGCGCCTTAAGTGGCGACGTAGAGAAAAGATGTGAGGGTCTGCAGCGAAGCACAGCAGAGGGTCCGGAGGACGGGCGTGTCGCAGGCGCTTGGCAGCACACGGCCTCGGGAGGGGGAACAGACGCCATGGGGCAAGCTGGGGCACAAGGTAAGCTCAAGGAGAACCAGTTGGTTAATGGGACCAAACAGAAATTACTTGAACTGTGCATGAACACTTGAGTGAAAGTAAAGACCGCTGTGCCTTTAAATGGGGACGAGGCTCGTAAGACCCAGTGAGGGTTAAGTGTGACTAAAGGTAAACGGTTTTTCCAGGGGTATAAAGTATTTTCCTGTCGCGAAGAGCTGTGCTAGCTTTGTGGGTTTGCCCCCCAGCTCCCGTCCCCGCAGACACGCGTAGCTGGTCCCTCGGCCGTGCGGGTGCTCGATCCGTTGCGCGGCGGGCGATGGGATCCGGCCGTTGGACGGCAGCATCAGGTCCCGAGGAGACGGTCGCTGCCGGCCTCGGCGCTCGGAGGGGCTGCGCGACGTCCCGGTGCGACATGTCCCTTCCCGGGGCTCGCCCCCCGTCTGGGTGCGAGGGGGGTGGCGGCCCGGCGAGTGGCGGGCCTGCCGGGGTGGGAGATGCGGCTCCAGGTGCTTTGGCCGCCGGCCCGGACGGTGCTTTCGCCTCTCGTTACGCGTTCGGGGGAGGCAGGAGGGTCGCCGTTACCGTCAGCGAGCCCGTGCTGCCGCCGCTGCCCGGCGCCGGGGCTGTGTGGCATCCCGGGGTGGCGGGGAGCGGAGCGATGCGCCTCGTCCTTGCAGGGTGCTGAGCTGCCCTTCCCCGGGGCCAGGGCTCGCTGCCGCTTCCAGCTGCACAGGATTTGGTCCCGCAGCCTCAGGGTGAGGGCTGGATTTTCGCGAAACGAGGAGGAGCTGCTGGCACCTTCTGTACTGGCGGGCGGCTTGAT
Organism: Falco biarmicus; assembly: GCF_023638135.1. NCBI lineage: Eukaryota > Metazoa > Chordata > Aves > Falconiformes > Falconidae > Falco > Falco biarmicus. The sequence goes on along the minus strand of NC_079303.1, from coordinate 10,294,021 downwards.
TTCTTGCTGTGCTTTTCGTACATTTTTAATAGCCCGGTGGAGTACAAATTGTAAAGGAAACTTCATACGCAGAGTTTTAGAGTTTGAAGAGAGATTATTCACGCTCCAGCTGTCGTGAGGTTTCACCTCTCCTTCCTGGCAGGACTGATCTTCCAGTTAGAAGTGAAACAAGGTCAAACGGTTAAAAAAAAAGGTTTCCTTCTGTCAGGGCGAATCTAAATCAATCAAATTCCCGGGCACCAAAGTGTGTTGTGTAACAAATGTGAGTGCAAAGGTAAGCACGTAGCTACAGGTAGCAGAAGAGCATGTGCGAGAGAAGTTGTGGGTCTTCTCTCTAAGTTCTAACACCTTGCTCTTTGCGCTGTTCTTCTGCAAATTTGCCTGGATTTTAAGCATGGACAGAAGAGGGAGAGAACGAACATATGCATTTGATTTACTTAATAGAAAATATCTTGGCAGAAACACATGCTTGTGCTGTGTATTCTGTTAGAGTTTGGCTTTTTAAAATACTCGTATGTTCTGTCTAATGAAAAGCTGGTAGTATCTCCCATTCACCTAAGAATATATGTTCAAACATAGCTTGAGGTATGCTGCTAATCACGTTAAGAAAAATGTATAGCTTAATATCAAACTAGCTAAAGTGCAGTCACTGGGGAATATCTCAGGTGCTTGTAAGCTTTAATTTAAAGAGTGCTATGAGGCTGGATTACCCGATAACCAGTACAATTGAAACAGCAATATAGCCCCTCTTTTTTGAAGGAAGACTGTAGGTCATTTTGAACAGCATAGAATCATAGAATCATTTAGGTTGGAAAAGTCCTTTAAGATCATTGAGTCCAGCCATTAACCTAACACTGCCAAGTCCATCACTAAACTGTGTCCCTGAGCACCACATCTACACATCTTTGAAATGCCTCCAGGGATGGTGAGGCCACCCTGAAACTTCCCTGGGCAGCTGGTTCCAGTCCTTGACAACCCTTTCAATGAAGAATTTTTTCCTAATGTCCACTCTAAACCTCCCCTGGGGCAACCTGAGGCCATTTCCTCTTGTCCTATCCCTTGTATCCTTGTTGGATCTGGTAGAAATGATCCCTAAATGGCAGTGTGTGAAGGATTAATTTAAATTCCAGATTCTGGTTGCCTGGCATTAGCAAAAATAAAGCTCTTGTGTTATTTCTCTTAACAGTTAAAAATTAGATGCAGGAAAAATAAAGAGAAACACTAAGTACTGAATTCCGCCCCCCCCCCCCCCCCCCCCCCCCCCGTCCCCCATTTACATTTTGGTAAGACAGAACTAATTTGCTCTCCTATCTGCTGTGCATCCTGGTGCTGAGCTAATCTTTTCTATGCCCTAGATTGTTATTAGCCTTGCTTGCTTATTACTGAAAGATTTACTTTCTAGGACTCCTTTTAATTCCATTTGCTCCTACACTGCCTTTCGTCTTAAATGTTATTTTTTTGTGGTGTCCTTTGAAAGATTCTTGGCCTTTTCTAACCTGGGACAAATTTATAGTAGCCTGCTCGAGTTTTCCTAATCGTTAATGATCTTCCCAGCAGGATATGTTCTTTGTCTTCTTCCTAACATGATTCGGGACACATTCTGTTTTAAAGTGCCCTTACCCTTGAACCATTGTGCTGGGATTTAGTGTATTGACCCAAACTCTAGTAGATTTTTCTTGAGGCTTTTCTGTGTCACTTTGCACAGCGCTCATAAGATACCTGCTGTCAAAGTGCTTGCATTTTAGTAATAACACCTTGGCATTGTTAAATTAAGTCTGTTTAAATTTTCCTTTGGCCGACTCATCTGTTTTAATTCCTTAAGTATTCAGGTTTGTTCTGAGACAGGTCGAGGAAAGGAGCACTTGTTCTTTACAGAGGATGAAATAGCAGAAATAAATGTGTAAATAGGCATGACCATTAGGCCATCAGGGGTGTTTCTATGGGTATGCCTGCCATGCCCAGAATGGTGTAAGAACAGTAATCCGCTTTGCAGATTTGGCTGTATGACCATATCACTATGTTTAGAGGTGCAGGCATCAATAGATGCAAGTGTTTTCACAGAATTAAGAAAACCATCTTGTCCATGCAGTCCAGCCATAAATGATGCTGAGAACAACAAATAATAGAAAAAAAAAAGTCTTTTCAGAGGCATATGAGTAAATAGAGTATTCTGTGCTGTCCTGTACATGCATGTGTGTACATGTATTCGTAGCCAGTGAGTCATGGCTCCTAAGCCTGATTTAAAAACTGAATGAGTTCATTATAATCCCCCTCCCCGCCTTCCCACCCCACCCCCCCAAAAAAAAATAAATCTGAGGAATCAATCTAATCTGCTTTACTAAATGAACATGTGAAAGTGCTTACCAGGGATAAACCTGGGGACTCTACATATTTCTCTCTTTTTTCCTCCAACAGAATGAAAACACCTTTGAGACAATAAAGGAGTTGGAAGAGGAGCCAGTGTGTCCCATTCAGTATTCTCTGTGTATCTGCGTGCACCGCTTCCCCTGTTTGGTTTCTGATCGAGACGGGAAGGACAGGGAGGGTGTAAGGACATTGCAACTCTCAGAGAGAAGATAGGCTTTTGTGCTGGCTTCAGCCAGTTCTGAGCTCTTTGGGGCTTAAATCTCCCCAGAATGGGTGTGATGTTGAGTTGTCTACTCCAGGGCAAATGGAGAGGAGGAGGGGTGCCTGGAGGGAGCACCCCTGGCGCAGGGGACACCCTGAGCATCAGAAGTTGTTGGAACCAGTGATGACTAGAGCTGTGACCAGGGGGGACCTCTCAGATTTCTCTGCATGTGGTACCCCAGTTGCTGGGACATACATTAAGCAGAGATTGTGCGGTGTGGCGGGAGGGTGACTTGGTTTGCAAAGGGGGAGCTCAGGCCAAGACCCTGCAAGGCAGGTAGAACTGCAGATCCTCCCTGTGCTTCGTGTTCACCTTGCCTGTGACAACGTGCCGCAGAAAAGCTGAGCACAGCCCTTTGCTGACGCCCAGCAGCTTGTGCTCCCTGCTGTGCGCCTCTGAAATATTTTGGTTGATCCTCATTTCATGGCGAGCTCTATTGTCCCCCCAGCCAGGGCTACTGCAGCAGTAGCAAACCAGGGCTTCTAGTTACTCCCCGACGCCTGCCTTCCTCCCCCTCTGCATCTCCCCAGCTCTCACAGAGGAGGGGTTGCCAGTGGTGCCTTCTGCAGGCAGGGCACATCTGCAGCTTCCATTGAATACCCTCCTTCCCTTTGAAAGCCCTGCCTCTTTCTGGCGGGTGGGGTTTGCTCATTTCCGTGAGCGCTTTTGCAGGTGGTGGTGACATGGGAAGGAAAGGGACATACAGTGCTGGAGGTAAAGAGCCGCTGCGCGTCTGTTTACACCGTGTTTGTACAGCTGAGGTGGGTACAAATCGGGGGTGGCTTTGCTGGAGAACTCTGCCAGGGCTATAACTGACCGCCTGTTTGGGAGTCCCAGAGCAGCACGTTCGGTAACAGGAGATCGCTGCGCTGCCTGCCCTTGCCGTTGCTGTTGCGCATGCGGCAGTAAACACCTCCTCTGCACAAAACTGAGTCCGGGTAGAGTCCACGGAGACAGTTTTGGTAAGAATCCCAGGTGCTGCAGAAAAGCAGTCTGAGGTCTCAGCTGAGCTGTACTGCTTCAGAAGGGAGATCAGCCATAGATGCGTACGTGCTTTCCTTCTCAAAGAGGGGAAAGATGGTGTGGGATAGTCCTTTGCTCGGTGGTCCTGTGGGCATGTGCACCGGAGAGGAGCCATCACAGGCCACCTCTTCCTGAGCAAGCCACCACTGTGGGAGGCACTGAGGTGCTCAGCAGAGGCAGTTTAGGAGTGACAGGGGTGACCTGTCCCGCTGCTTGGAGGTAATCCCCTCCATACAACCCTGAGATGCAACGTACCCAGCTAGAAGGAATCCCAGTAGAGGTGGACAAAAAGATGAACACGTGCAGGTATTGCTCCCCAGCAACATGCGAAAAAATTCATCAGCCGTACATATCCTGGCATGTATCCGTTCATATGGAAGGTGAATATTTATGGTTTTTAGTGTAAGTGAAAAGTTGTTGGACAGTCTGTTTTGCCTTGGAACGAAACCATACAATTAAATTTCGCGAAGCAACCCGTGTTTCACATCCGTGGACAAGGTGAAATGCCATGTGCATGAGAGCGTTTCTCATCAGCGCGGATCTTTGCTGTCTCTAAAGCAGTGCAGGCTGGGGCTGTGGGTGCTACTGGAGACATGCAGCCCGCCTGCACTGCAGGAAGGTCATTCTGGTCTGACTGTCAGCTGGAGCTGTATGTTGTACACTATTGTACGTGTTGTGCCAAGCTTTCTGCAGGTAAAGAAAGAAGCAGTCATGTATTTGACAACAGCAATCATAGGTGATGCTGTGAAGAAATTCAGGGAAAATCTGCGGCGCATGTGATTTTGACTACAACCAAGCTGTAATTCTGACTTGTCTTGGTCACTTTAATTAGTAATGTGTCATTAATTTAAAAATAACCGGTGCGGTTAAAGAGCATGGGTGTTGGTCAGAAATGCCTGGTTTCTCATGTGTAAATTCACCAAGTCAGAGGCACTGATGCAAGTGCCTGGATGAATCGGTAAAACAGGGCTGGGCTAGCCAGGGCTGGCACGGGCAGCGTGTGCAGCATGTAGTGGTTTAGGCAATAGCTCTAATTCAGAGTTATGGTGGAGGCGCTGAACGTGCTTGGGTTTGAAAGCACACGGTCTTCGTTAGCTTCAACGGAAACTGCAGGATTCTGCTGTGCAAATCAATGAAACTGTGAGATACAATCCACTGTTCAGGAAAGTCAGAACATGTTTTTAAGGAGGTCTCTGTTGGGAGGTAAAACCGCTGCTGAAGCGATAGCAGCGATGGAGCGTGTGTAAAAGAGCCTGGGGAGACCTGCAGCCTTCTGGAGCCAGGCAGAATATTTCCTGTTCACTTGAGCTATTGGTCACGACGGGAAGATGCTTCCTACAAACTGGGGTTTGTTCTAATGGAAATAGGTGACTGGTGAAGAAAGAGGGCAGTGGAGGGTTGTCTTTTTCCCCATTTTTGCAAAACGGAATGCATTATTGTTCCAGTTTAGCAGCAGGTGGCACTTGGTTCCAGTGCAAGTAGTTATCTCTTCATTGCCATAAAAAGAAATCCATACAATTATATCAGTTCTGATTCTGAATCAAAGAATGAAAATAGCTTCTGGACAGGGTCTTGACTACTAATTCATGTGCTGTGCTATCTGCGTGGTGTGTCTTCATTGCCTTTCACTAAAATTCCTCTTTCCTGTGAAACCAGTTGTGTTTGTGGGTTTGAGATCTTTTTTTCTTTCCTCTCCTTGTTCACAGTTCCCCTTGATTTTTTTCTGGTGGTGTTACAACGAACATTGTGCAGTCCTCCTAACGCTTTGTCCATCAGTAATGCTTTCACTTTTTTCTTGTTCCTGTTTTAAGAGACACTATTGTTTTCTTTCTAAGGGCTGTATTTTTTTTATGTCTTGCATCATGAGTGAATTCAAAGTACTTTCAATGGCATAATACACTTTGTAGTGTAATTTTGTGAAAATGCTTCTCTATGAATTACAAAAAAGATCATTTTATATTATTTCAGGGGTAAACCCTGAATTAATCAATCTTGGATGTGGTGTTTCTGTCTTCTAGAAATACGTGAAGCTTAACTTTGTTTTTATAGGTTGAGAAGGAAAAAAGCAAAGAAAGATGTTCAAAAGTGCAGGCGGTGGCAAAACAGGAATGTGTGGATAAATTAATTAACATCACTAATCGTCAAATGAAACAAAAGATTACTGTAAGGAAGAATGACTGTTTGAAAATGGAGAATGAAAACACGATAGAAGAAAAAGACAAAAAGTTTTTCATCTGGGGAGAGCTCAAAATTGATTAAAGTGCCAATAAAAGGGTAAGCTAAGGAAATAATCTCTAGCTCTTATTTGTAGTACTATGTAAGTGTCTTAGGTTTTCTGATACTGTGGTAGTTGAAGTAGTTTCCTCAGTGGTGAAAGCCATAGTGAGCAGTCCACTGCTTCTCAAAAAATGAAGAAAAATTCTTTTTTGACAAAATGAAGCGCACGATGGAGGTTCAAATTTATTGCCTGCTCTAAAAAAAGAAAAGGGGAAACCAAAAGAAAACCCCCACCTAAATTCCTGTGATTTCCATGTCAACACTGAGGTAAAATGCATCTTCAAAACCAGAACTGAAGACTGGAAAAAGCAGTTATTTTTGTAGGAAATGGCCACCTAGAAAAGAAAAGTAGGAATTTGGGGTTTGCTACTACTCCCTTTTCTAGGTGATTTTAGTGATCTCCATGCAGTTGGTGTTTTCCTTTTCATTAAGTTAATATGCCCTTTGTCAGGAGAGGGGAAAAGATGATATTACCAAACCAATCTCAAAAGTCTAAAGAAGGCACACGTATTTTTATGCAGACCTAAGCAGGAGCTTTTTCTGTCTGTCCTTCAAAGGAATCTCTGCTCTAGGTGCTTTCTGTAACGTGGCTATTGGGTATAGTCCAGCTTAACCTGGATCTAGCTCAGATTCCACGTGTCCCCCGCACTCCTAGGGGAAGGGTTTTAAATACTTGGGCATATTCCATGATCTTTACAGTCAAGTCTGTGATTTTATCATAGATATTTTTTGTCTCAGTTGTTTCTGGACATCATCTTAATGTCTGTTTCACAGAAATATTTTTTATAAACCTAGTAACTTGGTGATTTCTTTCTTTCTTTCTGTGTAATGCAGTAAAATTGCCCTGAATGCCAAAGTTGCAAAGAAAGGTAAAAGACAGCCTTCAAAGCAGAGGGCTCATCAGCAGATGAGCTCTTCCAGTGGCAATCATGGTCAAGTACCGGATGAGAGCACTTCCAGTGAAACATCTGAGGATGAAGGAAGGTATGCATGTAAGGAATGTTGAAAATAAAACTTACTTAATGATAAAAATTGGCCTGAGAGCTAGAGGCAAGTTTGGGTTTTTGTTGTGTGTTTAGGTTTTTTGTAAACCTGATGCATATGAAGATTCTTGTTCTTTCATGTGACCGCCTGATGTTCTTTCTTGTTCTTTCTTGTTCTTTCCTGTGACTACCTGATGCGCTTTGTGTTGACAAACAGTTCACTTTTGTTTAGAGTGCTTTTGAACATGCTGGCCAAGTTAACAATAAGGTCACGTGCACAAATTCTGATTCATTACATGAGTGTGTGTGCACAGGCATAGAAGTATTTCATGTGTTTAAAAAGGGTGAGGTATCTCAGTTTTTTTCACGGCAGGTATCTCAGGATTTTTTGCCCTGCTCCCCACTCCACCTTTTCTCTTGCAGCTGCGTACCCTCCTGACTTCTTGCCCACCCTGAACTTACTTGTGTGGGTTGTGGCAAAGTGAGAAAGAGCAAGTTGTTGACACTGTTCAGCCCTAGCTAAAAATCTGGTGTGTTATCAACACTGTTTTGGTCAGAAATCTAACGCACAGCCCTGTGTGGGCTGCTGTGAAGAAAATAAACTGCATCCCAGCCAGACCCAGGACACCAGAGAATCCAAAATTACAGTTCTTTGACCTGTAGGAGAAGGATTCTCGGTACTGAAGAGAGCTAAACCCCTGGTATTAAACAGGGAATGCACGTAACCGTACAGCTACATGTCTGTAGCTGTAAGATTTCTGTCACTTTGCGTGAAGTTTAGGGAACAGTTATTTCAACTATTTGCTTAATATCTTGCGGAAAAATTAGCCTTCCAGTAGACATTAATAGTACACAATAATTGTTTCAGTCTTGAACTATATCTAGCAAAGTTGCTATACCAGATTTTAGTTTAATTCAGTTCTGCAATTAAGTTTTCAAAGCTACTGTAGGTATTATTCATAATGCAAAGTAAGCATTTCAGTACTGAAATATATTTCTGTTTTCTAGACCTGCAGCAACACCCAGGAGTGAAAGGAACGAGGTACTGTAAAACTAGTTTCTTGGTAAACAGTCTCTATCAGCTTTTAATCACGTAGATGGGAGCAGTGTTTATGTAGTGATCAACCAGATGTACAAATTGCTGCTGGTATGCAGCTTTATTGTATTTGAGACAAATCTGTGGGCTGTGAAGGAGAGAATGAATCATTCATGCATTTGTAATGGTCTGTAATACTAGACAGTGGAATTACAGAAAGTACTGTATTTTTTGTAGGTCAGCATACCAATGGAAGTAACTGATGGCCCTGGTTTAACTCACTCATCTGACCCAACTTCAGAGGATGTCCGGTTGGAAGCTTCAACCTACAAGGAGACTATGCTGCTGTTGGAAGAGCTTGGTGTGGTTCATATGGGTATGTTTTCAAGTCTCTGTCTTCAGCTGTTACAAGTTCCCCTTAAAACATGATTTCTTTGTATGCGCTCCTAAGTATTTTAATTTCATATTTTGATATAGTATCTCTTTGTGACTAGAGATCCCCCTCAAAAGCTGTGAAACTGTCACCTGACCTGAGATGTTGCCTGCATTACCAGCCGATGTGCCTTACGTTATCATTGGTTCTCTGTCTAGTCAGAGCTGGAGAAGCAGTTTCTTGCAAAGTACAGTTCAGCTCCTTCTAATGCGGTCATCAAAAGTCAGCAAGAGCTTTTTCTTCTTTATATCCCCTTGATGTGGTTTACGCCCAGCTACACCTAAACACCTAAGCACCACACAGCCACTCACTTGTTCCACCCCAGTGGGGTGGGGGAGAGCATCGGAAAGGGAAAAGTGAGAAAACTCATGGGTCGGCATGAAAACAGGTTAATAGCAAAAGCCACGCACGCAAGCAAAGCAAAGCAAGGAATTCATCCAGCACGTCCCATGGGCAGGCGGGTGTTCAGCCATCTCCAGGACAGCAGGGCTCCGTCACGCATAACAAATACTTGGGAAGACAAAGTGCCATCACTCTGGATGTCCCTCCCTTCCTTCGTCCTCCCCCAGCTTTATATGCTGAGCATGATGCCGCATGGCATGGCACATCCCTTGGGTCAGCTGGGGTCAGCTGTCCCAGCCGTGTCCCGGCCCGGCTCCTTGCGTACCCCCAGCCTGCTCGCTGGTGGGGTGGGGTGAGGAGCAGGAAAGGCCTTGGCTCTGTGTGAGCGCTGCTGGGCCGTAACGAACACATCCCCGTGCTACCAACCCTGTTTGCGGCACAACTGTAAAACATGGCCCCGTACCAGCGACTGCGAAGAAAATTAACACTATCCCAGCCACAACCAGCACACCCCTCAACAGCTAATGACAAAGAGTACAGCAAAATAATGGCTTTGCTTAAAAATAGTAAGTACATATATATAACAAATTTCAACTGTCATAAGATGCTTGCATATATGCACAAGGCATTATATAAACATAAGCATCACTTACTAGGGCTCTTAAACTATGCTAAAATTTCATTAGGCAAGTGTTAACCTTGGCCGAAGGCCAAACTCCCCCCCAGTGCTGCCACTGCCCGTCCTTGACAAAATGGGGTGAAAAAGCTTGTGGGTCAGTGTGAAGGCAGGGCTGTCACTTCCCAGGGACTGTCACTGGCAAAACAGACTCCACCGATTAAAATACATTTGGATAGTGAGAAACAAAGACCCCAAACCTGAGAAGGACACGTCGGCACCCCCCCTGCTCAAGCTCTGCCGCGCTCCTTCCCTGCCACCTCCCCAGGCAGCGCGGGGAGGCTGCGGTCGGCAGTCGGGACGTAGCAGTTTCTCTGCTGCTCCTTCCTCGTCCCTTTTCCCTGCTCCAGTGTGAGTCCTCCCCCAGGCTGCAGTCCTTTGGGGAAAATCTCCTCCAGCCTGGGCCCTCCATGGGTCGCAGGTCCTTCGGGAAGGATCCGCCTGCTCTGGCACGGGGTCCTCCGCAGCACTGCGCTGTGGGTATCTGCTCCAGCATGGTTCTCTCCGGGGCTGCAGGGGAATCTCTGCTCTGGCACCTGGAGCAGCACCTCTCCCTCCTCCTTCGCTGACCTGGGTGTTCGTTTGCAGGGCTGGTTTTCACATGCTTTTCCCCTTCTCTGCCCGTGTGGTGGTTTCGCCCTTTCCTACATTTGTTTTTCCTGAGGAGCTGCCAGCACGGCTGAGAGGCTCAGCTGTGCCCTGCGGTGGGTCCATTGAAACCGTCCATGTCCAGCACGGGGCGACCCCTGGCTTCTTCTCACAGGGACCTTCCCACTAACCTGCCACCTGCACGTAATACAGCAAAGCACTGAACAGCTTATACATTGGGCAGTATTTGTGCAGCTTTGTGTCTTTTCTGTCTCAAAACAGGTTCTGCTACTTTGTTGAAAATGCAAAACATACTTCTTGAATATGAACGGAGAATAGAACGTCAGAAAAATCAGTATAAAGCGCTCTCAAGAGAAGTAAGGAAATTGGAAGACGAAAGGGAGGAGTCACAGTTCAGAGCGGAGAAGACTCAAGATTTGAAATCCGTGTTGGCTCACCAAGAAGCAGAATGGAAAAGGGATATCCAAAGCCTTAAGTATGTAAATTGTGGTCTGATAATGTATTATCTTGGTAGTGGTTTTGTTCCGAAAGACACTGATGGTGCAGGCAACAGGATGAGAAGTTTCCAGGCTTTTGGGTTTGGGTTTTTTGAATCCCGTGGGCCAGTTATGCTATGAAGTACATAATGTGAGAGGGGAAAAAACGTCCGGATACCAGCTCCATGTACAGTCTTCTGGATGTTGTTCTAACTTTGTTTTCTAGCAAGAAAAGAGCAAGAGAGTGTGTACAGGGAAATCAGATTTATAAGAGAGATTTGAGAGATGGTTGGGTGTTTGGTTTTTTTTCATTTTGTCCTTGCAGCTTCAGTTGGCCTATAATACTAGGATTTCTGGTAACTCCACCCAGTGCAAGTCAAACCAGAGCTTAGAGCATTTGTTTGCTTACCTGTTTGTTTGTTGGAAGGGTCAAGTTTGGGATTGCCCCTTTCCCCACACTCCTGAGCTAGACCCGGAGGCGTGAGGTTTCTCATCGCTGTTGACATCACGTCCGACAGGGGTGGCCAGCAGGCACCGTAGGCAGTTGAGCAAGGACAACTGCAGAGCCCTGGCCTGGGAGGGGAGATCTCCTTGTGGTGATCCCCGGTGGGATGGCGTGGCTGGGGAGCTGGCCCAGCAGGGCCAGGCGGCCCAGGCAGAGAGCGAGCTCAGCAGGAGCCACCGTGAGCTTGCAGCTGGGGCGGCCCGCAGCGGCCTGGGCTGTATGGGGGGCAGCAGTGCCAGGGCACTGGGGGCAGGGAGTGCCCACCCCTCCTCAGGGCTTGCTGAGCTGTGTCTCGAGCCCGGGGTCCGGTTTTTGGCCGCCCAGCCCAGGAGATCTTGCCCAGCCCGTGTGAGGTCGGCAGGGAGATGCCGGGCTGGCCCGGGGGCAGGAGCACCAGCCCTGTGAGGGGAGGCTGTGGGAGCTGGGCCTGGGGGAGTTGGGCCTCCCAGCGCGGGGGAGGGGAGTACGAGGAAGACGAGGCCGGTCCCAGCTTGGCCTGGGTTTGACTTCAGCAGGTGTTCAAAATCCTCAAGCATCTGTCAAGTATAAAGAAGTAGTATTTTCATTCTAAGTGAATTCTCCAAGCAGCGTTAAATTTATTTTTAATTCGCAACTTTTTGCGAAATTACACTAGAAATTACATGTAAAGCTTTTTCCTTGCAATATACACCATTCAAATACAAATGTTTCTGTCAGTCTTTCAAGTAATTTTAGTGGTGGTTGATTCTTGTTTTGCAGAATTTCTAAAGCAGGCTTTCAATTGGCAGTTCTTCCCTTACGTTGACGATTTTTTTTAATTTATTTTTTTGTTCACTGTTGCGAGTATATGGGAAAAAATAGTCAAAATAATGATCAAACACAAAGCTGCTTGCTTGTTTGGGTACCGTGGGCACACCATGGACCGTTTTTTACCATGTCAGTGCTTATTGCTGATTGTTTCAGTTGGTAAAGAAGCTGACCTTCCATAAGGCTTTCCTTGTAAGTCAGCTTCAAAATGGAATTGCTGTAGTTTCTCCCAGAGGTAGATCCAACTGAGGTTTAAAACTGTTTTTAATCGTATTCAGCTTAAACCCCATGCATTTCTGAATCTGGTTTTGAACACTGACATCCTTCTGGAGTAAACAGAAGCTGCTTGTTCTGCCTGTGGTCAGCAGTTGTTTTAGACTTACAGAAGGCTTGCTGAAAAATTGTTGGGTCTGCCATAGATAAGTGGCGTGCTGATTCACCAGTATTGCTTCTGGTCACTGAATCCGTAATGTGTAGGCAATGCTCAGTATACTAAGAAAATGTATACTAACCATAGTAAAAGTTTGCGATGCTTTGATCTGATGAGACAACAAACTCCTTTTTCAACAAAATGGCTGTAATATGAAGATGGGTTTTTTTAATTTTATTATAGAAGTGTGCACACTGGTGTGTGTTTCCCTATACAAACTTACAAATAACTGATAAATCACTCAAAGTTTTTTTTCTGTATCTTGTACAGCTGATACCATGCACAATGGAATGAAGTTAGAATTCTTTAAAAAGTTGAAAAGTACAGTAAAAATATGAACTCTGAAAACGTTTAACATTTTTTATGGTTTGAGTTGTCTCTGCAAGTCCATCATTGGAATATCTACTTTTATATCAGTGCTTTTGTTTCTCAAATACTCCGTTAAATCCCAGATGTTCTTTGAAACAAGAAGAAGAAAAGAGGCTCAGAGTAGAAGTGCTGTGTGAGAAAAGGAGAGAAGACCTCCGAAGGAAAGAAGATCAATATTGTAAAGAGATGGAGGAGAAACAGAAACTTGAGTTACAGTCTAGGAATTTAGAAATGGAACTAAGAACACTGAGAACGCTCTTGAAACAGGTATATTAAATAATGAATTAAACTCTTTGTCTTATTTTCTGCTTCTTTTCAATTGTATTCCGGTATGCCTAGAGAAGGAGGCGCTTTGTTCACGGAAGAGGCGCTGGATAACAATTGTCAAATTTTGAGAACAGTAGAGTACAGTTGGTTCACAATTGGGTTGTTCTTTTTTTTTTTGCTTTGCAGTTTATTATTCCTTTTTTCCTTTTTCAAAATTTAGGTTTCATTTGTATTTCAGGCAAAGCCTGACCTTTTTTTGAATTACTACAAAACATCCTGTATTTTGCCTTCTTAAATTTTCCTAAGAAAATTTAAATTTATTTATTTATAGGTGGATTATCATAACGGTGGGGAATCAAAAATGTTTTCAAGTATGCAAGGGAGAATGGGAAGATGTATTGCTAGCTCTGTTTTTTCTTAAGATGCAAGCAGTTTTATTGTATTACTGTAGGCTGAAGAGGAACGTGATGAAACACAGAGACAGCTCTCTCAGGAAAAGAGGGCCAGAGCCCTTCAAGAAGGAATTTTGAACAACCACCTTGGGAGACAAACGGAACTAGAAGAAGAGACAAGAAGATCTATAGGAAAAAAATCAGAGGTAAGCAGATTTTTTTTCTAATAAATCAAATTTCACCATGTTTGTTTTAAAGTCATAATAAATCTTACATAGCTTTTTCTGTTTCTTGATGGTTTATTTACTGTTTACCCGTGTAACTTACCTGGGTAAATACCTTTCTTGTTTTCTCTTATGTCTAAAAGTTCTGGAAAGCAGCATCACTCCTGTATGTACCTGAATTACTTGTGCAAGTAGGAAACTAATAGAAGACACTATTTACCCCGTTTCTTAACCTATCTGTTATTTTCCATTTCATAGACATTTTGTCATCGCTTTTTAGGCTTTCTAGCAGTGAAACACCTAGCTACCTATGGCAAGGTTGACCAGGAAGAAAGTTGTTTGACAGTGTTTGTGTTTCCATTGCTTTTTTTTTTTAAATTAGTTATTCCCTTATTGAACTTACTTCAAGTATGCCTTTCTTTGCCACCTCCACATAACTAAAATTTTATGATCGACTATCAGCAATGAATTCAACTCTCTGTAAGAGTCAGAGTAACTGGAGGAGAAAAAGCAATCATAAACACTGTATTAAAAAAGATCTTGAAAAGAGTTTACTGAATTTCCTAAAGAATGTGCAGTGCCTTGAAGCCTTTTTGTTCTTGGCTGTGCTGCCCAATAAATGTAGGGTGAATGTGTTTAAGTGGAAAAGAGTTATACATACAATAAAGAAGAAATATACAGGACTATTGCATTCCGGGGGTGATTGAGTCTTATAGCTAACTTTCAGTAATACAAAAGGATAAGTGTTCAGAAGACATTTGAGAAGGAAATTACCCTTTCTAGCCTTGTTTTTACCAGATCTGTAGCACAACTAATTCAACCTTAAAGGCAGTATTATAAAGGCATGCACATACAAGAAAGCGCTGTCATTTTAAAAGCTTTGGTTGCTGGTTTAAGGGGGGAAAAAAACGAAACTGTGTATTTGGGATGTTCATTTAGGTTTTAAGGATATGTTGCACTTCCGTTGTGTACGTACATTGTACATGTGCATGGGTTCACAGAGTAGCTTATTGCCTGAAACTTCATCTTTGAAGTCATGCTTCAGTACTAGAAATGTTAAAATGCAGTTTATTGCTGCAGGTTTTTTGTAGATTCATTTCCCAATTGGCTCTTTATTCATTTTCCCTGTCATTCAGGAATCCAGCACTGATAGAGAACAGGATCTGTTGTACAAGAATCAGTTACTACAAGATGAGATTGCTGTGCTAACGCTAGAACTCACTCAAGTAAGACTTAGGCACCAGGAGGAATAAGGAAAATATTTAAAGGAAAATGAGACCTTGAAAGAAAAAAATGAAGCTCTCAAAAAGGAACTTAAACTGAACAAGGAAGCATTAAGACAAATGTTTTTTCAGTTCAACGCGGAGCTGGACTTAGTAAAGACAGAATCTGCAGTGCTGACTTCCAAACTTGAGCAGACAAACAAAAGCAAAGACAGACTAGAGACAGAAATTGAATCATTTCGTTCCTCCCTGAACGCTGCAGTTCAAGAACTTGAACTTCATTTGTCATCAAAAAGCAATGCTGAACGAAGATTTCCCAGAGAACGTGATGAATGCCTTTGCTTGCAAGTCGAGCTCCATCGTGACCTCTCTGACGTGCAAGAAACCAACAAGAGCTTGTCTCTGCAGCTGTGTAAAGCTAAAAGCAAAGCTAACAGGCTAGAAAATGAGCTTCACCAGTTGAAGCAAATGCTCAGAGAAAAAGCTTTGCTTTTAGAAATGACAAAAAAGAATTAAGTCAAGGCCAGTGTCGGGCACAGGAATGTGATCATGCTCGACAACTTGAGAAAGATCCAGTAAGCGAACCTGTAATAAAACAGGAGTCCTTGCAGGAGCGATTGGCCCAGCTCCAGAGTGAAAACCTTTTTACTCCATCAGCAATGGGAAGAGATGCAGAACAAGAGGATCATGAAAGAAAAAATAGTGGATTATGGGCAGGACCGTTTTAATGACATTTTCAACAAACTTAGAGCTGATACAGAAAAGCAAGTTTATCTAATAGAAGAGTGAAACAAGGATTTAAATGCCAAGTGTACTGATTTAAGGGAACAAGTCTTTAAATATGAGACTGACGTAGTAGAAAGACAGGTAAAGTATATGCGTAGAAAGAACAATTTAAAGTTTGTCCATTCTTGAAATCAGTTTGTTCCTACAATGTATCCGGTGCAAGTTACATGTATGGGACCAAAGAATACTGATTTGTTCTGGTTTGTTATGTTTCCCTCGGAATTGCGGAAAGTTTTGGCAACGGGGATATTAGTCCTCAGATCTAAGCAGAGAACAGAAAAAAGGTATCCAAGTCTAAGCTTTGATCAAGAAAGGTGATTCTTCTCTAGAACTTTTTTCCATCTATTTTCCTTAGTCCATGTTATGCCCTATAGAATAGTCTTAAGTATTGGATGGTTTTGATGTAAGTATTGCACTGATGACATGAATGAGAGTGGTATAAAAGGAGGAACCATCCAATACACGAGGGCTGAGAAATGAAGATACAGAGAAGTGAAGCGGTTGGGGATAGATTTATATGAAGCTTCTATAGAGGGGAAAAAATAGGTTCTCTGTAAGCTGCTATCAAGATTGAAGAGTATTAGTAATGTCCAGCTGTTGATTTCTGTATGTGTTTTGAGGGTTCTGAGGGGCCTGCCTGTTCCTCAAAGTTCATGTCAGACAGTGACCTTAAGCTTTCTCTTTTATGATGTGTAGCCACACTCCAGCAGTACTGTCAATCATTGTGAACTGTGACTTGCTTTGTATTCTTACTACCAAAATAATGGGTTCCTTTTGAAGATCATGTGAGAGAGTGTGTGTGTGTATATGTATATAGCTATATATATATATGAGCTATCCAGATTTTTGTAAACCTAATCTATCAGTATTTCTAAAACGAGCTGAGTAAGAAGACTACAAGAGGATGTGATTCAACATACCCTTAAAGTGTATCTCAAAGGAGCTTTCAGATATTTGTATTCATTTAATTGTATTTGTATAGTGAAGAAACAGAACAAAGAACAATCTAACACAAAGTCCTGCCTTCAGTCACCGGAGTAGTATTTGCAGTCAAACTGTGGCTCTTGGATCACAACAGATTTCTTTGGGTTTTGTTAGGAAAAAATACCCGATTGCAGTGTGTTCCTGTGTATTGTTCAAGGAAGAACAATACCTGAGCCTTTTTTATGTGTTAGGAAACAGAAATCCTCGTGAACAGCTGCTGATAGTCAAAGGTGCTCAGCTGAGAAAGATGATGAGAGGTCATCATCTGTGCAGATGCCTGCTGTGGCAGGCAAAATTTCATACTTTTGGGTTCAATCTAGACAGGTCTAATTGTATAACAAAATAAGTTAAAGGCGTATTTCATGTTCTTAGAACTTTCTTCATGCTCATTTAACTGTTTCGTTAGGGCATGTTTGGACAACTGCAGCAGGAGCTTGCTGATGCACTTAAAAAGCAATCTATGCCAGAAGCTTCACTTGAAGTTACTACACGCTACCACAGTGACCTGGAGAGAGACAAGCTGCGCTTGCAAAAGGAGTTGGAAAAAAAGTTGAAAACTAAGGTACTTAATGTCTGTAACTATATGAATAAATCTGAGTGTAGCTGTTGAAAGTAGGAGCGAATGTTGTCCTTTTGCACCACCTTTTGCAGTGTTCTTACGAAAACTGAAGTATAGAGGGAACCAGAGGAGCTTTGCAGGAAAGCTGTAGGGTGATTCTGTGTGTGTGTGCATGTCATCTTATCCCCCAAAGTTGTAACCTCATACTGTCGCTTCTAGAGTATTCCTTCTTCCCACCAGCTCCAGCTGCTGTTCTTGGTTATGATTCCTAAGGTGTGTTTTACACTCCACATCAACCTTGGCCATAGGTCTTGGATGGGTGGAGGAGAGCTTAGGCCTGTTTCTGTGTAAGTTACTGCATTCTCCTGCGCTCTTGTCTTTTCCGGCCACCTTACTTTTTCTTCTGCCACTGTTGCTTTCACAGACGCAGAAGCAGAACATGCTGGCTCTGACATCCAAGGACTTGCACAGCACGTGGGAGGAGCACTTGAAGTCAAGATCCCACCCTGAAGAGCGCGTTGCTCAGCTGGACGAGGAGAAGGCTGAACTGTTGCAACAGGTGAGCCCAGAAAATTCTCCAGGCACCGAGCCAATACCCAGGAGAACCACATGCACCTTCTGGTCAGGTTCTTACATATCATTGTTTTCTGTTATCCCTGCCATTCAGGCTGCGAGTACCTTATCGTTTGGGGGTCATGGAGGAAGCAAATAAAAGCTAGATGGGTGTCTTTGTGTAAGTTCTGGAGTGGCTCTGTTGGGAAGAGTTCCCAGTGTGGTTTGCTATCAGTTGAGCACATCGAGCAAGGCCACAGTTCCCAGTTCTTCCTTGGATTTTGTGTGGTCATCTTCTGACCCCTTGGTTTCTGGGCAGGTTTAAAATGCGTGATGTTTCCAGTGCGTGTGTGGAGGAGCTGCTGTATGTTTTCAGCGTAGCGGGAGCTTAAAAGCCTTGCAGGAAAACATACTGAAGGAATGCTGGGTAAATGAACGAGTGCTTGGGAAACAAGCAGCGCCTGCCAGTTGCCAAGGGACAGCCTTCCCCTTTTCTCCTTTTCTGTAGAGGGAAAATGGAAGTACAAAGTCAAAACAGCTGCCGGCTCTCCTCTGGTGTGGCTGAGAAAACACCAAGAGGAGGAAAACCAGCATGTGGCTAAGTAAATGCCCACACAGAAGAGGTGGAGGTAATGGCTGAGGGGAATAAAATGTTGAAGAACTCCAAAAGATCAGATTCCTCCACAAGCCCCTGCCTGCTGGTTGCTGGAAGATCCCATGAAAGCTTTGGATGAATCCGTGTTCTCCCATGAAGTGCATACCTACGTAATCCCTACTATGAGCAGAGGCACTGCCAAAAGTGTTCTCCAGCATCTTTTCCACCTGTTATGTCTAGAAGAGGATGGCCTTTGCTTCAGCGAGGGCATCTGTTTCTGTAGTTACATATTGGTCTGTTTGATGTGAAACCTGAAGGGATGGAATATCCTCAGGAATTCCGTCCCATGGCATTCTGTGGGACGTGGCTAACAGATAGAGACGTCCAGCAGCTTCTCTGTGGAGAGCGCTAGATGCACAGACTGTACGTAGGTATTTTTCCCGTGCTCTGTGTGTGTGATACATCTTTCTTTTCTCTTTTGAAAGTGTGAGAGTGAATGAAAGGAAGTGAAGAAGCTGGTAGAGTTGAAACGCCCAGCTGAACTATGTCTGAACCAAGAAAAGAAAATAAACCTCCGCTGCAGAAAGACTGTAAGAGGTACGGCTTTTTAGCGTGGTGAAGAGGTATCCCTGCGTAGAAGTCATGTTTTATTAAACTTTAGTGTAAAAATAGGTGTACCTAACTGTGAGCAGATGCCAGCCTCGTGTTAGTTCTTGCAAGGTACTTCTGTACACCAGCCCCTAGTTTTCAATAGCTGCCAAAACAACTGCAGAGGCAGGTTGCCCTGCAGTTCTCCTGGGAAGAAGGGAGTCTTTCATTCCTCTTTTCAGGTGAAATCTGGACTCTCCAAGTGTATGTGGCACAGGAATACTGTTTTTTCCTGGTGATTCCTGGTGTGTCAAGTACATTAAAGATAAAGCAAGCGGTGTCTGTGCTGTTTACATGAGAGTATGTGAAAAAGTCCAGTTTTGTTCCTTTGCTTCATTGTTTTCATGACTAGTTTGCAGTGCAGGTTGAAGAGGCTGCTGAGCAGAGCTACGAAGGAACTAAGGGTGTATGAGGAGAGAGGGGGACTGTCCCAGCTTAATTTGCAGGGAGAAGTGAAGAACAGGTATTCTGAAATGGTCAATGAAATCGGCAGATTAAGAACAAAGGTGAGCTTTATTTTGTTTAGGTTATTGTGGTGGTTTTTCTTTTGTAACCTTTGTTCTTTCTTTATACTTCTTTTCATGTTGTTGATTTTGACTACTTTTTTCTTGGCTGTATTTCTGAAATTATTTGGCTGGTTTTTGATGTTCCTTCTATGGTCACAGTAGTAGGCGACTGTAATACTGATGTAGCTCTTAGGGGTAAAGATGGAAGTGTTACGTACACAGCAGTATCTGCGAGGGCACATCAGGGGTAGGCTGTCCTGCAGAGGAAGGGCAAAGCAAGAGCCACAGCAAGGCTGGCAGGGTCTGTGACCACACAGGCCAGGGATCAGCCCCACAGGCCCTCACCAAGAAGAGCAGAAGAGTTCTGGGGACAGTTCTGGGGACAGTAAGCAGAGTGCGCCAAGAGTGCAGATCACCAGGCCGGTCCATAGGGATGGGCAGGTCTGCAGTTCTACTGGGCCGTCACGTCCATGGGTGAGGGTCAGGGCTGAGAGCAGTGAAGGCCCAGCACAGGCCTGGCTGCAGCTTGAGGCCGTGGCAGCATCGTCGGGCTCCGACGGATGCATTCCCTCTCGGAAGAGAGGGGAGTAACGCCACCATCACTCGGAACAGCTCTGTGCAGTTGGCCTTGCCCAAGGTCACCCCCTGAAGCCTGTCTCAGGCACGAGTTGAGCAGGAGGCAGGTGGGGGTTTGCTTTTCGGAATGGTGTCTTTGCTTCCCAGGGCACAATGCAGTGTGAGGTGGTGCGGAAAAAACCCTGTAACTTGTTGCTTACTAGTAGCTGACTCAGTCGGTCTTTCCTGGTCTTAGAGACCCACAAATGGTTTTGAGGTTGCTCTGCGGCGAATGAAGAGACGGGACACAGCTTGATGCAAGCAAATGTCAATTTATTGTACAGAAGCACGCGTTTTTATACACTTTCAGAAGCTGCGCGTTTGAAACTAATTGGTTCTTGAAGCTAAGCATTGCATACTAGGCAATCCCTGATTGGTGGTTAACTACCAGCAATTAACCACAAGGTGTTACCTTTCCTTGGCGCCTTCCGTCTCCCACTCCCCTGTGCTCTGCAAACATGCCTCATCATGTTAATTGTTGTCTAGACAAGCCCCAGCACATTCCCCTCAGCTAACTGATTGCCACGCGTGGTCCTAGTTTCCAGCCCGCTCCTGCAGATCTGCAGGGGCTGCTTTTGCTGCTGGCTCTTCGGTTCATGAGAGCTCTTGGGACGTGTGAAGGGTGGGAAGAGGTTCAAAGGAAGAACCCGGGGAGCTCATTTCAGCAGTTCAGCTTCAACAGTCTCTATATGGAAAATGAAAACCTGCCCTTGTGCTGCCACTGCCAAAACGTGATGTGCTGGGAGTCAGCACGGAGACCTTGATCCCCTAAAAGCTGTAGAGTCTGACAGCGCCTCCGTGGCAGAGACCAGAGGCTCTTTTAAGGGATGCACTAGGTGCCCTGTTTAAAAATCAGAAAGCCCTGGCCCGGGTTCCAGCGCAGGGCAGCCTCTGCGTGGCTGCTCGTTAACAAAACTGTGTCTTTTTGGCAAAAGACTTTCCGCTACAAATGCAGTCAAATATTTGTCTAAGCAAAAGGTAACCCAGCAGTCCCTCCCTGAGCAAACCGGCAATTGCTTTGGGATTTTGCTTGAGTTCAAAGTGTGCCTTTGTGGTTGTGTTGGGCCTGTGAAGGCAACTGCCCAGAGCAGGTGAGGCCACATTCAGCTTTGCTTTTATTTCCTTGGTGCCTGCTTCAGGTTAACTTCCTTGCACAGCAGCGGTGGCGCCTGCCGAGTGCCCCAGCACCTCTTAGCGCAGCCCTGTGTGCTGCAGGGAGCTGCGCCAGCTGGCCCGGCAGCAGCCAGGAGATGAGCTTGTCCCTTCAGCGCTTCACAAGTGACAAATAAAAGAAGCTACTCCTTTCACAGCACCGCTTCTGAACACCCGATGGTGCTTTGTAGCTGCTGTGATGGTGCCAGGTGCTCCTGTGGGCTCAGGCTGAAACATGTGTCATGGGCTGGGATTGTCCCTTCCCTGTGTCCCACTGTGTTGTCTGATTTTTCCCTCTCGCTTGCTTCAGATCACAGAAGCAGATGCTGGTGTTTGAAAGTGCCTTGCAGGAGAGGTTAGGATCGGCTGGGGCTGTGGATGACCAGCTTGCTGTGAAGCCGAGGAGAGCAGTCCTACTGCAAATGGAACTGCCAAGTGGTGCCAGAAGCTGCAAATGCCAACCCAGCTGTTGTGGACTGGGTTAAGGCCGTGTGGGTTTTTTCTTGGCCTGGAGAAGTTGGAGGAAGGACCGTCTGTGGCGTTTAACGTGGTCTCTGGAGCCGACCGTGGGAGGATCTTGCTGGGCCGTGGGTGCTTGGGTATTGCCATGGTTTTAAATGCACGTGATGCCAAGCAGTAGAGAGCTGCCATGAGCTTAGGCTCTGAGGGAGGTCGGGTATGTCGGGTGGAGGAGAGGAGGGGCTGGTAGTCCCCAGCCTGTGGTGCCCCGCAGTATGGGGCGGGATGGGAGATGCCCTGGCAGGACCCTGCTAGCTGAGGAGAATTGCTGGGTGTGAGGGAGGAGGGACTGCTCCTGCTCTGCATCTGTGACAGACCACTAAGCCCCGCTCCTACAGCGTGGTGGTACTGCAGCATGGTTCTGTCCTCGGTGTCGTGGGGGCTTAGATGGCTCTTAGCTGCCAGAGGAAACAGGAGGCCAAGAGGGCTGGGGTTAAGGCAGCGTCAGCCCCAGAAACAACTACTTGACCGATCCTGTAACTGCATAGATATGGGTGTCCTTGACAGCTGTACCCTTTCTTGTCTAGGTTGAGATGTTGTGCCGATACCTTGCAGAGTCAGGTCTGAACCTCTATCCGGAATCTATCCATCCTTCTGTGGCACTGTCTTCTGGCAGTCGCAGCCTTGGATACTGCCTTGTTGACTTCCATGTCAGAGATTCCCCTTGAACTGTGATTAACTTCTTGAGGCTTGTAAATTTTCTTCTGCATGTACACAGAGACAGCTGTCTGCATTAAAGGGTATCATAGTATTAAGGAAAAAGAAAAGCTAGGAGGCATCACACTTGTTAGGGCCAAAGATTTTGCTTTGTTTTAAAAAAGCAATGGGAGGAGAACAACTTACTCTGCAAGTAACTGCACAGTTAATGTCTCAAAAATGCAGGCATTTGAAATGCTGTCTTGCTTCAGAGAAGAAGTAGAGAAGCAGTTCAGAGTTTGGAAGTGAGATGTAAACTAAACAAAGTGAGAAAACGAAATGGGTTCCCAGCATGGGTATAAAAAGGGGGACAGCAAAGCCAGGGTTGTGCGTTCAGGTCTGTGCTACCAAAACCAAAATGAAATCGTTGTTCTCCCCTACAGTGTGGGGCTGCATTGCTCAGAACGCGGCAGGGGAAACACGGACAAAAGGAGCCACCTTGATTTTCCTTCTTTCTCATCAGGAAACAAATACGAAGCCTGTTCTGGCTCAAGAAGACTGAGCTGCCTATTTGGGACTTCATCAGGTGTCAGTGGGTAAGTGATCTGACTGCAGTTATTTGTTAGAGGATGTTTTGGTAGCATCTAAAATGATTGAGTGTTGCAGTCAGTCCTTTCTTGAACCGAGCGCTGGAGTTCTTCCTCCATGGGTTAAAATGGGGGTAGTGAAGGCTCCTTCTGCACCCCCTCGTATAAGCTGCCTGTGGCAGCACTTCCCCCCCCTCCCTGGATCCTCACTGCAGCTCTTTGCCTTTGCTGCAGCTCTGTGTCCTCTGCAAGACAGCAGCCGTGTCCAGTTATTCTGTGGGTTTGATGGTGTGGGTGCAGCAATGATGACAGGAAAGGTGCTTCTGATGTGCCTGTTTCAGACCCTGTGCAGGGGTTTTGGTGTTCAGAAGCTGGAGAGTGCCTGTGCTGTCAGGGTTGACCTCGGAGCCCGCAGCAGGGCTTCTGGGGGGTGCTGGCTGACGGTGCTCTGTGTCCTTCTAACGCTGCAGCAAAGGAGAGGTTAATAATGCAAGGTGCCTGCTCTTGCCCGCGGCTGTAGGCTCCTTTGTTTCTGCAGGAGGAGAAGAGCTGTGTAAACAGTGTTTCCCCGGGGCTGGGGGGAAGGATTTTCAGCCTGGGTGGAGCAGCTCCCTGCATGAACCAAGTTCTCTGTGCCTCTAAAAGAGAGCAGGGCCACCAGCCTGGTTTGGTCAGACCCCGCTAGGATGGAGCAGGGTGGCTCGCTTGTGCGCTGCGCTGTGCACGAGTGTGATCCCCTGTCTGCTTCCTTGGGACTAGCTGCAGCCTGTGCTGCTGGGCATGTGTCTGTCAGGAGCGCAGGCAGCCAGCTGGGAGCCAAGTGTGAACCGGGAGGGATGGCTCCCAGCTGAACTGGATGGTGGCAGCTGGATGCTGTGAAGGAGAGCAGAGGTGAGCTGCTGGGGCAGGGGGGGTGTTGGCAGGGGAGGAGGGGCTTGGTCCCTGCGGGAGCAGAGCTGGCTGTGTAGGACCCCAGGAACAGAACGGAGAGGGGGCAGTGATATAAACCCTGTACCCCCAAGTCCATGGTCGTGAGCTTGGATGGTGCTGTGATTTTCAGCCTCTGGGCTCTTCCTGAAAGTGTGCGTCTCCCCCAGGGGAGGTGGCTAAGCCCTGTCCCGGGGAAGAAGCCTGGAAGAGACTTGGTTGTCCTTCCCCTTCCCTGTCTCAGCTCCGCCTGTGTGTCTGGGCGTCCAGCTCTGTGACAGGGGTGGTCTGCCTTACATTTCCATCTCCAAGCATGGCGAAGCCCAGAACTGGGTCAGAAAGCGGTGGCTGCAGTCTTCTACATCCTGCAGGGCATCCTGAACCATGTGTGTAGGCTTGCCAAGTGTGGGCACCCATACCGACTGTAACTTCAGGTCCGTGGCTGCTCGAAAATGGCAGCTTGGCAGGGCTGTCTGGTGTCTGTAGCCATCAGGAGCCGTGGCTCTGGTGAAAAAGCTGCAAGACCAGCTGGCTGTGGCCTCCCTCTTGTCGTCTGCCAGCAGGCTGGCTGACAGCACACACCAGCCGTGCCATCTCCCCAGCCTGCTCTCTGGGAATGCAGTGTATTCCTATCCCTCAAAGTCCCCGTGAGCTAGAAAAAAAGAATAGTCTGCACTGTTCACCTTCCCTGCCCTCAGAAATGAAGCAGCTTTGGCAGAACGTGCGTGTTTTGCAAAATGCTGGAGCACCCCAAGGGCTTTGCGTGCAAAACACGAGCGAATCAAATCAAGCTGCCTTTAGCAGAGAGCGTGGGTCCCCTTCTGCTGGATCACCAGGGTCTCTGCAGCTCCCCTTGCACGGGGCTGCATCATCTCTTCCCTGCTGCCTGCCAGGGTTTTTGTCTGGGTGTTTAAAGGCCCTGGCAAAGGGAGTTTGCCTCCCGTGGGGCTGGGAGCGGGTTGTGCAAGGGGGACCCACGCTCTCCCTCCAGTGACAGGCACTGCAGGGAGGCTGAAGAGCCTGTCTGAGCTGGGGCCCTCTGGGTGCTGTGCTTCTCTAGCCTGGGTGGCTGGAAGTAGCTCCTGCAGACCATCTTGGCGTGCTCTTGCCGAGCGATGACCTCTTCAGTGCTGTAAGTTGGGATTTCCACAGCGACAAGCTGTGCTGCTGTGGGTGCGCTGGTGTAGTTGCCCTCCAGTTGATGGGCGTGGGTATGTCCAGCCCAGGGTCTGGCAACAGCAGATAGAGATTTGCCTCCATTACATGTGAGAGTTGGGATGTGGGAAGAGGAGCAAAGGAGAAAAAGGCTTTGAAGTCAAGGTGTATGCATTAAAAAAACAAACAAACAAAAAAAAAGCCCCCCAAAACTGAGCACGTTTCTCTCTGTCCAGCATGCTTGAACTCCCCTGTCCCAGGCTTCTCTTGTACTGTGAACTCTGCTTTACTTTAGGTTGAACCTGTCTAAGAAAAAAAAATAAACTGGCTAAACTTTGTGCAGAAAACTCTAAGATCCCGATGGGTCTTAACCTATACGAGAAAACAGAGTGAACTAACCCTATTGCAATGTCCACGTGGTAAAATGGGGGTGAGCAAGCTGACCTGTGATCGGAGGCTGACGAAGGAAGGCGCTGGCTGGGAAGAATGGTGGGTCCTGCCTTCCCTGCTTCCCTGCCCTGCGTTTGCCTCTGCCAAGTAATGACTGGCTCATCTCGGTGGCAGTGCAGGGAGCACAGGCTAAAAGTGAAGTGGCCCATGGGTAGCGTGTAACTCTGAGATCAAAGTCCGGAGGGAGGAGGGTGAGCCCTGGCTGTGCAAGGCACCGGAGGGTGATGTGCTGCACATCGGGGTGCCTTTTTATTGCATGCCTTCGTGTTTTGTTGCTCAGTCCTTGGAAAAGACTGTGCTGAGGATCAGACGTGGCCCCGTGTCCCTTTCCTGTGCCAGGCTGAGCCTTGCCTGAAGGGCTGCAGTTACCCAGGATTGCAATGCTCGTGTTCCCAGGTGCAGTGCGATAATGGCTGTGGGCCTTCTGAGGTCCAGTTACTTGGGCAGAAGCCTTTTTGAGAAGGAAGTATGGGGAAGACTAATATACAACACAAATTCTTTTTGGATGATTATTTCACACTCTGCGATCCCATGGCATATGCCCAAGGCTCAGGCTTTGAGGTGTCCTGCTTGGCTTCTTGATGAAATACCAGCGATGCTCACTCTGAAGTGGGAATAAGTCTCCAGCTGTCTGATTTGGAAGTGCTCTCGTTTGCCATCTTACGCAGCTCCATGTTTCCCCTGTGGTCTCACCAGCCAAAGAAGCAGTTCTGTCCTCCTAGCTGGAGGAGCCTCTGTGTCCTTGAAAGGAACGTGAGGGATTCAAACAACACTCAGCAAGCAGTGACCTCCCTCGAGCCCTGTGTCAGACCCTGCACAAGGGCAGGGCAGAGGCGCCCAGGTGAAGTGCATCTGTCTGAATGGACCACCGGTGTGCCTGGTGCCCGAGCTCCTCAGCGAGGGCGTAAGGGCACCTGTGGGCTCTGTCAAGAGTTGAGAGCTGTGTGTGATGCTGTGCTTAGCAGGGTTTGCTGGCTGCGGTGCTTCCCCGAGGACAGGTCAGTTGTGCTGGTTTGTGCCCGGGTGTGAGCCTGCGCCGAGAGCCCCGCCGCAGGCAGGCTGCGAGGGGCGCGGTGGCAGCACAGCAGGTGAGCTGCTTGAGCTGGGCTCCAAGTTATCCCAAAGTGAGCAGGCCAGAAGAGCAGCTGGTCCCTTCTGAGGGCAGTGCTGGCACCTCTGTGGGTTGTGTGGCTTGATTTTTAGGATCTGTTGTCATAGTGGGTGTTTCCAGATGGCGTGTGGCTCTTTGATGATGAGTCTGGAGTGCTGGCTTGCTTTCTTAGCCCCGGGGGAAACCCTGTGGGTCCTGCCATGAATTTCTCTAAGGGCTGCCGCCGTGTTTTGTGCTGAGACGGGCAGGGCTGTGGCTGTGCTGAAGCTGGGAGGGTGTGTTGGAGGCAGTGTGGCTGCATGCTTGCTGTGGGCGTTGCACGCGTTCCCTGAGCCGCTGTTGGTGCTTGGAGAGCAGGCTGTGCTAGCCAGGCACCTGCAGTGCCTGTGCCCAGCAAGTGCAGGGAAGCGCGGCTGGTTCCAGTTGCCCTGGGGCAGGGGTAAGTGGGAGCTCCCTGCTGAAGCCGTGAGCTGGTGTGGTAGCTGGGCACAGCTGGGCTCCTGTTTGTGGGTCCCCCTGGGCTGGCAGAGGCTGGGTGGGAGCCGGCTGGGTGCTGAGCATCCCTGCAGCCCTCTGCTGTGCCTCTCCGCGTCCCTGCCGTTGCCACGGTGGCATCGGCCACTGCCCCTGCCGTTGCCACGGTGGCATCGGCCACTGTCCCTGCCGTTGCCACGGTGGCATCGGCCACTGCCCCTGCATTAGCCACTGT
Source organism: Falco biarmicus (assembly GCF_023638135.1). Taxonomy (NCBI): domain Eukaryota; kingdom Metazoa; phylum Chordata; class Aves; order Falconiformes; family Falconidae; genus Falco; species Falco biarmicus. Next base: position 10,266,850 of record NC_079303.1, on the reverse strand, counting down.
CCCCGTTGAAGTGGCAGCCAGGACAAGGGGCTGGCTGTCAGCGCCGACCGGGAGTGCGCGGGTGTCCCTGCGGCCCCGCCGGTGAGGTGGCGGGTGGCTTTCGGTGCCGGGGCCACCTGCGGGTGGGAGGGCTTGGGAGCGGGGCTGGGGGCAGCTCGGAGCGGGGACACAGAGGCAGGGCTGTGCCTGGGCCGGGGTGACACCGCTCCTGCCAAACGCCTCCCGGCAGGACGTTGTGCCCATCTTCCGGTGGGGTCTGTGTCCCTGCAAGGGGGGGAGGGTTTGGGGGATGTGGCTGCCTGTGGAGGGAGCGGGGGGGTGCTCCTGAGGCACCTGGAGGCTGCAGACATCCCTTGTCAGGCACCGGCAGTTGGAGCCCCTTCTCCTCCCCTCCCGAGCCGGACAGGGAGCGAGCTTTGCTCCCCGAAAGAAAACTCGGTTCTTCCTTGCTTCCCATTCCCACGGGGTGTCGGTGTGCCTGCATCCGGACTGGGTTAACCGTGGAGGGGGTGGAAGCTGCCTGCTTAGCTGCTGCTGCTCTCGCCCTCCTCATCTTGCTTTCTCCCTGTGTTGCCCCGTCTGTAAATGAGGGGTGAGATGAGTTGTTCTTGCTCTGTCTACAAAATGCTGTGAAGGCTCGCGATGAAAAATCGGACAGATGGCCCAGGTAGAAGTGACTGCAAAGCTCACTGCTTTCCTTGCATTTTAAATCCATAGGTGACTTTCTGAGAAAAAGCAATTTGTGTATACATCTAGAGAAAATGCAGAGGCTAGAGTGCTCCAGGAGGGAGCAGATGATTCTTAACAGGCTGTCCAGCCTCACCCCTTCACTGAAGGATGAGCAGTAACTTGGTGGTGAAGCCAAAGCTTCCTCTGTAACACCTTGGGGTTGCAGCCAGTGCTGTAGTATTACAGCAGCAATCCAGAAAATGCAGAATATTTACTCTTCTGGCAGCCAGTAATGTGTGTGTGTGTGCTGGAGAAGCAGGCAGAAGGCTGGAGCCAGCCCAGGCCGGCTTGGGGGGTTGTGTTTCTGCTTTTGGTTGTTTCCCTGCCTCCACTCTGGTGTCTTCAAACTGAGTTAATGTTTATGCTCTGCCAGAGGTAGAAACTCCTGTGTGACAACTGGGCATGAATATACGTAACTTTTCACTGAGGAAGTTTTGAAGACTGAGGTTCTAACACTTTGGGTTGGATTAAGGCTCGTAGGAGCATTTTGGACAACTGGGCTGATGCCCGAGCTCTCAGGGTCCTGGCAGGTGAAGGCAGCTGGTGGGTATACGTGAACACCGTGCAGCCTGTGCTGTGCGCTGCGAGTTGATGGTGCAGAAACTAAGAGATGGTGCAGAAACAAGGGGAGTGAGTGGTGTTTAGGGCTGCTGGCAGTGTCCCTTGTTCCATCTTGGTGTGCACTTAAAGGGTGGATTAACAAATTCTTGCAGATCATCAGAATGGAGATTACTGGTCTTATGCTTTTTCATGCTGCCCAGGGAAGCGGTTGAGTCACTGTTCCTGGAAGTATTGAAAAGGCACATAGACGTGGTGCTTAGGGACATGGTTTAGTGGTGGACTTGGCAATGTTAGGTTTATAGTTGGGCTCAATCCGAAGGGTCTTTTCCAACCTAAATGATTCTATGAAATGCGATCCAGGTGCCAGGAAAAGAGTAAATAAAGAGGGAGTTGCAAATCTGCAAAGCTAGGGTAGCCGAGATCAAATGCTGGGTGAGGCAGCCTGGAAAGGGACAATAGTACTGTAAATACTTAGGCAGGAACCAGAGTTACTGTAAATGATGGTACGTGAGGCTAGGGAATCTCCAAGCAGACCCTTGGAAGTGAGCTTGGTTGCTGTCACTGTCAGCTGGCAGCTGAAGTTTATTGAAAGAAATTAACAGGAAGGTATAACATGAGGCTCCTATTAATTATCTCGGCTATGGTAGAGCTTTTGTAATAAATTGCAGGATGGCAGAATCAAAGTGATAAATTAGAGGTGGACTGGAATATAAAGGTGACAGGTGAGGCTTCCTGTGTAGCAAGGCTTGATTTAGAAAGCACTCAACCACTTAGCAGCGGGCTGGAGGGGCAAAAGAGTAGTCTTGGAAAATCTGCTTCTCCTTTCCTGGCTTCCTTGAGATGCTGTTGATATGGTAATTATAGGTAAGCAGGTGATTTCTAAGCAAGAGATGTGATGATGCTACTGAAGCCTGAACAGGGCAAGACGGTCTAACTGAACAAAATTGTTCAATAGCATCCTGATTCTCACTTTTAACGGATCTCCTTGTCTTGCTCTTCCAGCAAAGTGTAATAGAAAAGCAAATTAAGCAGTTGCTCCAGAGAGAGATGGTTTATCTTTGCGGAAGCAAGAAGAGGATTTATTGTGTATGCCAAAGCAAGACTGAGCCACCAGTCTGTGCTCCTACCAGAAAAGCTGGGTGTAGTGTGTTGCAGCGCAGTGTGCGGGTCCATCCCCAGCCTCTGCCTGGAGAGCAATCGGCTGGTGTCAGACCGGCTCAGAGGCTGGTGCTGGTGCTGCAGCACGAGTTACGTGGGGTCCTTCGAAACAGGAGCACTGGCACATGGCATGGTGACAGCTGCAGGATCTGTATGGACAGAGCTGTGCCTTTCCGTCAAACTGCCCTTTTTCTCCTAGTGGGCATTAAGGATTTTGCTGTTTGTTCTTAATTTCCTGTCTTGTTTGAGCACAGTATCATCAGAGAGCGGTTCAGTTTCATTTATAGAGGGAAGCTGTTGGACATGCACACAAAGGGATTTGGATGCTTTAGGGCCATATCTAAGTGCTCTCGTCAAAGTGTTCCTCAGCACAGCTTTTGCCAAGCTCACGGGTGCTGAAGGGCCACTCTGTGCCTGCGTTGGTTGAGCTTTCTGACTTTTCAAGACGTGAAGCCCTGCCTTGTGCCTGCAGATACTTTGGCTGTACGGCCCTAGCCCGTATCGTGAGCCAGGCAGTGTTCAGAGGTTAATACTGCTGCCCTAAGGAGAAGAGGTGCTTTTATTTATCCTTAATGTAGCTCATGGCCAAAACACTCGCCTGGGAGCAGGATGATCCTGTGCAGGCCCTTCTTTTCTGCCTAACCTGACTCAAGGAATCTCTGTAGTAGCTGTGAGCCCACATCATGAAACAGATCCTTTTCTGTCACCTTGAAGATTGTCCTGATCTTTTTGATTTTTTTCTCCAGAGGCTCCTTATGTGCTACACATGAGTCATTAGCTAAAAGTCTTTGTAACCCAGGGAGCAGAGCCCCCCCAGCCAAGGGTTTTCCTTAGCTCTCAAGCATCCTAGCTGCTAGCCTGCAGATCAAGCTTTTTCTCACTTGCTTTCTGGAGGCAGCATTGCTAGGAGATCTGGAAGTGATCTTGTTACCGAAATCTCGGAATGAAGAACTTATCGACACCAATGTGATGTAGATAAGCAGACACTTCTTTATTGACGGCCGGGTGCGTGAGCGAGTCCTCTCACGATCAACGCACGCCAGGTCCCAAAATCAGATTCCATATATAGAACTTATTCATACATATTCATTAAATATTCATGCATAATCATAACGTTTCGCGTAAATCATTAACATACTCTCCTCCCATATCCGATTCTGTGCAGTAGAGCTTAGAAAGGTCTAGAAATGGGTCTGGGGTGCAATTTGGGTAGGTGGTGTATGAGTCGGTGGTCGCGATCTCCCCCTGCCGGAATTACCTTTTACTGAAGTTCACAGTTTCTTGGCAGGTAACCACAAGCTGTTCCAGTCGACTCTCCCCAGTTCCCGTTCATCTCATATTCTGACATTTCAGTACACCTCTGCATACAGAAGACTGGTTAAATACAAAGAAACCTTTCAACCCTAAAGTTATTACCTAAGTTTTAACAATGGTTCCAGCCCCTTCTTCTAGCCTTGGTACAGGACGTACGGAAGATCCCATAACAACTTTTACTGTGCAGCTATAAGTTTCTTATAAGATTTTTTTTCTTATCCTTCTATATTTTAATTTTATTAAATGATTTTATAAAATCAATTAATCAATCAAATAAAATCAATCAATCTTAACTTATTAACAAATCGATAACAATCTTGTCTGGGCTGACGAGCAGGGCTGAGGAATGGATTTGGCCCTCTCCATCTCCCTGGGAGGGCGGAAAGGTTTGGGCTGGAAAACCAGAGGAGTTCAATGGCAGGGACGCAGCTGAGTGTGGGAGCAGGGTGCTTGGGTTTGAGAGCAGGCTGAGATGCCAGCGTTGGATGCTGCGGTGCTTGCAGGCTTTGCACAGGTTCCATGTGGCTTCTGCCATGCAGCTCCATGAAGGCACTTTGCAGCTAGTGGTTTCCCTTGCTAAGCACCTGTGGCTGCTTTGTCAAGTCCTCTGAGTGTGAAGCCTGGCTCCAGCTGTGCTGCTTGCCTGCAGCAGGCAGGAGTCACTTCTGTGCCGAGCCGGGGAGGCTCTGGCATTGCTTCTGAGGTGGGGGAGCGGTGGGCAGGAGCACGTGGTGGCAGACCTGTGGGTGCATCTGAGGCCAAGCATGAGAGCCCTGATGGGTCTCACCTTGACGTCTGTCTTGGAGTTCTGCCTTCTGAGGCAGGAAGCATCACCCAGCGTCCGGTTCCCTTTCTTTAGAGCGCTTCTGTCTTGGAGCCTGGAGCGCACCGGGGTGTCATATCTGAGCTCTGCAGTTCCTGCTCAGATTTGTGGCTGGACACCATGTGGGAGACGTGTTGGAGTGAGTTGCCGCAAGCTAGCTGGCTGGAGAGCCAGCTTTTATCTTCCCTGACCGGACTGTAAAGCCCCAGATAATGTATGCTGGTTTTCCAGCGGAGGGTTCCTGGTTCCCTGCTGAGCAGATGTGCTGATTTGGTTTGCTTGTGGACGTGAGTCTCATGGGAAGCGTTTGTTTATGCCGTATGCTGCGCTGAAAATGCGTGAAGCTCCCTGGCAGCCGAGATGGCCTTGTAAGTTGGATGTCCTCAGCTGGCGTGTGTGTAGATGTGTGCACGGTTAATTGGAACAAGCTCATTAGGTGGCTACTCACCAGGTGCAACAACAGAGGACACCCCAAAGGCATTGTTGGAGCTGTGGCAACACGGTGATTTGCCTGTTCTCTTTTGCGTTGATGTGCTTGGGGTCCTCCCCAGGCAAGCAAAATAGGAATTAAGTTCTTGCTTTGTAAGTCAGCGTGGAGGTTTTTCTGTACTCCTTAAAGAAATGAGTAGCTTGTCTGCAGTGTCTGGATGAATTTACCTGAAGCTGGGATCTGTGAGTTTTTGCTTAATTTCGGGATGTCAAAAAGTGTTAGGGTAGAGCTGGGTCTTTCAAGTCCCATAAAATAAGAAGTGGGCAAATCCATCCGTCCCTTGGTCCAGTTAGCCAGAAAGGGAGGGGAAATGATTTCTAGTCCAAAGTAGTGCTTAGTAAGTGCTGTACATACCTCTCTTTGATTTTTGTCGATGCTTGAGACCTGCTTTCTGGGGGTGTTTTCTCCTCTTTCCCTTTCTTGCACCCGCACTTTTTGAGATGCAGATGGAGAGGTCGTCAGCAGGCTGGTGGTAGAAAAAGAATGGCCCATGGACCTGTTGACCCATGCGGCCTGCAGGATGAGGATGCTGGAGAAGAGCTGCCGTGAGGATAGCCTTAAGTGGCCCTGCTTTCACTAACGTTGCGTTTATATTTGAGCTAATTGCTCATGCAGCTTGAATGGTTTCATGCTTTTCTTTCTGCTGTTACAGCTTCGAACGCCTGTAGGGAGCCTTGAGTTTGGGTGTTAATAAGTGAAAAAAGGGGCCCTCGTTCTCCATGGAGAAAGGCTCTTGGTCACTGTGGCAATTTCATGCCTGGAAGGAGTCCTGTTTGCTGGATCATTTTTGCAAGTTAACCAAATTAGCTTTGAGAAACCATAGTTGATAATCAGAGTACTGAGCTCTGTGCTCCATTAGTTAAAACCATCACCAACCTCCTTGCACAAAGGGTGGGCATTCAGTTTGCAAAGTAGGAGAGCGGTCTGATTTTGATGCTCGGGGCAGCAGCGATCCCCGGCTTTAAGGTTGTTCCTAATACTCTGAGCACTTAGTAGGGTCAGGCGCAGAGTCGCATCGGGTCAGCTGCTTTTGCAAAATGAAGCAGTGAAGTGACATTTCTCTTTTGTTCCCACCGAAAAACTTTTGAAGAGTAATAAAGGACAGTTTGGGTATTAATCGAGATTTGGATAAAAATTCCAGTAAATAGTTCCAAAATAGGTGGAAGTTGGAGGGAGAAGGTGAGAAATGCCAGCAGGCTCTGATGTGTGCGTGTGGCTTGTGAAAGGCTGTTTTGGCTCAGGGAATGTTTGTTGTGGGGTTTTACTTCTATCAATCTTCACTCTTCTGCTTCAACATGGTCTAATTATGAGACAGGGTGGGGAGGCCGCAGTTATGAAGGATGCCACAACCCGGAGACACAGCTGTCTCCTTTGGGTCTGCCATGAAGGGGATTCTGGATTTTCAAAGTCCTGTTGTTGTTCCTTGCAGGTCAACTGAGGCATGGCCACTGGAAAGCCCTGCTGGTTCACGGGGTCCTCCAGGATGGCTGGTGGATTCCCGAGCCAAGTGGTAGTGCCTCGTAATCCGAAGCTAGTCAGAGAGACGGAGAAGCCTGCAGCTGTAAGTACCTGCTGCGGCCAGGTAGGAGCTGTGTAAGGCTGGAAACTGCCCCCACGTCCTTCCTCTACCTGCCCCTCCTGTTGTCTGGCCGCACTGTGAAGCTGGACACCACCTCCCCGTCTCTCTGCTGCCGTGCTTCTGTCGGAGGTGGCGATCATGGTGCAGTAGGGGATGGACTGTGTGCTGCTTCAGGGCAAGCCCAGAGTCTGTCTGGATGTGCCACCGGAGCCAATTTAAATGGACGTACCGGGCATTGCACCGGAATAGCTGAAGCATGAGCGTGTGCTTCGTTCTGTCCCCTTTGTGTGGGCAGCAATGTTTTGTCACGTCGGGATGCTTGCCAGCGCTGCTCTGACCATACCTGCCCTCCAGGCAGCTGGGCACGTGGTGGGCTGCTCAAACTCTGCCTGAAGGTTTCGAGAGGTATGGCTGGTCCCAGATGGAACAGGTTCCAAAACAGTTGTTCTGTCCCGTATCCCCTGTGGAGCACAGACCCAGCGCTGCAGACAGCAGCAGAGTCAGGGCAGTTCCTCCTCCCCATCCTCAGATGTCCTTTGCTGACCAGAGCTCACCTGACTGAAGGCGACCTGGCGCTGAGGCTCTGTCGAGGAGATCTCTCTGCATACTTCTGTGGAGAGGTCTCGGAGGCCAGAACAGAGAAAACAAGTGCTAATTCAAAAGAGATAACTAAAACCTGGAGCCATTCCTCTCCACCTCAGTTTTGGCACAACACTGCTTCTCTGCTTTCCTCTGACTCACCCAGCAGTGACGTCTCCACACGTGTGGTGGTTGTAAGCGTTGTGCAAGGATGGAGTTAGGGGGTTGCTGGTAACTCCTCCCGACCTTCTTCAAAGGTCACTGGCTCAATCCAGCAAATCTGAAGAGGAAACAAATGCCTGAAGAGCCAAATCCCCCAACATGTCACATCAAATCACAAAGGAGAAGCTACTGGGACAGAGCCACTTGGTTGGAGCGTGTGTATTCCGCTCTCTATCATTAATTTACTGATGTTAAATATTTCAGCGGGTAATTATGGGACTTCCAGGACTATCCTAGTGGCTGTGATCACAAATTATTCATCAGTGGCTCTTGCACAAGAAAAGCCTTTCTGAATGAAGGCATTTCTGTAGCTCTTGCTGGTGTTTTGCATTTCAGCTGACTCCCTCTGCCTTCCTGAAGGAGATGACTCTTAGCACCAAGCAGAGGCTGGCCAGCACTCGGGAGATGCGGCGGCCCCAGATTACCCAGCTTCTCGACGTGAGCGAAGCCTCCCGTCATAAGGTAGCCTTTTCTTGCCCTTTTCCTTGCTGTTTGACGTGACATTTGAAGTGGGCCTATGCTTGTGACAGGCTTGCCTCCAGCTTATCTAAATACTTTGGTGGCAGTTTGTCGTTTCAAACTGCTGCTGGTGGTGGTGGCGTTCCTTCTGCTGGGGGAAAGGTGAAATGTTTTCCCCCAGTGAGCTGTTGAAGTCCTGGCCTGCACTAAGCCCATATAAATCACCTCTGCTGAAGTTGGTGGCTTTTGCTGGAGACGAGCTACTGTGGCTAAAGCATGATCCTGGAGAAAGGCTGGGGGGGGACACAAGAATGCAAGCTTGCAATTTCCCACCCTCCTGCTGAAATAGGCAGCCCTTGGTCTGGTGTAGTCTCTGTCAAACGCTTGGGGTCATCGGATGGCCTCAATGGTGGCAGCGTTGGTCTTTGAGGGCTGAGGGCCTACGGTAACTCTTCAAGGTGTAGCTCAAGCAATTGCATGAATGCTTTGGGTTGGAACGACGAGTGGGACCCTTACAGGGTGTTAGATTTTGCAGGCTGCCAGGTACACAGGGGAATGGCGCTGGGCAGAGGGGAGCGGGTGTGCTTTATCTGGATCAGTGTTTGCTTACATGTATGTTGAAAGCTGCTCTTCTTACACATCTGCTTAGTAGAACGCACGTTCCAAGTGGGTAGATGACTGAGGTAGGCTGTTGAGTGGAAAAGTGCCAGCAAGAGACCTGTAACAAATTGGTTGGGGATTGCCTTAGACAGCACGTGAGGTTGGGAACGCCTCGGACGAGCGCACACAGAACTGGCCGTGTGCTGTGGCTGCTGGCTTCAGCACGACCCTGACTCCTGTGCAGAAGCAGGAGACGTGCCTGTGTCTTGTGAGTGCGAAGAGTTCAGCTGGAAGGGGGGAGACAAAGCAGGGAGGGATTTTCTCCAAGTAATGCCTCTGCGCCGTAAGCGTTTGCTGTTTCTGTGTGTCGTCAGGCGCGCTTCTGTAGTGGTATTAACTGACGTGGCAATAATGGACTGTAATGAAGCATCCGTTGAAAGCTCATGGGAAAAGGAGATGCCAAGTCCAGCCCTATTCAAGTTGCGCAGTAGTGCTGGGGAAGGAGCTGAACCTTATCACCTCATCTGTTGCTTTCTTAACGGCGGTGTTCCTTTTTGGCCTGTCTTCTCTTCCTCATGGTTTCTAGGCTGTGTATCAAAAAAGAGATTTGAGGATGGGTTGGACTTGGTGACTGTCTCAGGGTAAAGATAATCCCCAAACTGTTTCCCGTGGAGTCTCCTGTAAATGCTTGGCTTTCACTTGCTGCACGAGTGCTTACGGCTCTCGCAGTAAGTGCTCTGGAGCGGTGTGACCGTGTTAGCCCAGGGCTCTGCCGGAGGTAAGCGCTGCCTTGCCTTTTGGAGCAGGAAACCTGGAGAAACGGCCAGCAAAAGAGCTGCTCGCTTGAGCCTGCTCAGTGTGGCCCAGAAACATTTGATCTGCTCAGAGCACAGGTGGGTGAGCTGCCGTTCCCCTGGCGTGAGCTGGGCAGGCGTACTCACCGGGAGACTGTACTTCACTGGGGACCGATGTAGTATTCTCTGATTGATGAATCTTTCTCCCAGCGGCTGAAACTCTGTTTTGCATCTGCAGTTCTCGGCACCTTCCCCGAGACAGCGCTCGTTCCAGCCTTTCCCGTCAGAGGTGGTATTCCAGAGCTACGTCCCCTACGAGGTCTATGAAGTGCCACTGACTCTGAGGAACGAGGACAAGGTAAGTGCTGGGATGTGGAAGTTTAACCCTGTGCTGGAACTGGAGAGCAGTGTCATCCGCGCGGTGCACAGCACAGCCAGTCACCTGCTGCAGCACAGCACATCCGGAGTAAAATGTCTCGCCACCTTTATTTTGCAAGATGGTGGAAATCTTGCCATGCTGAGGTTTCTCGCCCTGGTTTTGGCTGTGTGTTGGTAGTCCCTAACCGAAAGGAGCTTTTCTAGTCAGCATCCTTCCCCCTGAAAGCCCTGGATGGCTGGGAATGTTGAGGGCTGTACAGTTCTTCCCTGCCCTCGTGCTTTCCCTCGAGTGTGCACCGCGTCCTGGTGGCTCCGTGGTTAATCTTGGTTTCCACAGGGCAGCTCTGCCTCTGGGTGAGCTGCACAGAGAGCTGAACGGGCTGTCAGAGCTCGGGGGTTGAGTCTTCTCCGCTTTATGCTGGAGTAAGTTATAATTAGTGGTAACAGCGCTTCAGGAAAGGTGGTTTGAAACAGCAGTGGAAACAGACTGATGTAGCAGAAGCAGTGGGAGGCCTTTAGGTGCCGCTTCAGGCTCCTGCTAAGCTTAATTGGGTTCTGCTCAGGTTTTTCTGAGGCAATGTGACGCTCTGCTTCCCCTTTGGAGAGCCACAGCACGTTCAGAGTCAAGTGCCCTCGGAGGTCTCCACCTTTGCTTGAAAAACCTGATCATTTTGAGATTTCCCAAGAAAGCTGCAAATGGAAAAGTTGGAAAATGTCAGCAGTTTTGTTCCACTGTAAAGAGGGAAATTGAGACCTTTTGAATTTCAGTTGGGGAAACATTTGCTGGAATGAGGCATGTGCCAAGAGCAAGCTGGTGGGAAAAGGCAGAGGGAGGAAAGGAGCTGAGCTCAGTGTTCTCTCACTGCGCACTTTCCTACACGCAAGGGTTTCTCTTGATCTGTAGCAGTAAGTGCACTGGCAGCAGAGAAAGGTCAGGAAGAGAGGTGTAATTAAGGATACTCTTTTGTAATGAGGAATAAGAGGTATGTGTGAGGGGAGGGTGGGATGGGAAGACGGAAGTGTGCGCAAGAGCCGGTGAATTCCGCCCAGATTTCCAGATTTACCTGCTGGGGGGGACAAACAGGTGGACAACAAAAAAAAGCTGCCAAGGCAGCGAGTGGAAGGACAGCGGGAGAAGTCCAAGTATTTCCTGAGAGAACAGGTTTTGACAGGGATGTGGGTGAAAAGGGAAGACCCTTTGGCTGGGAAGGATGCGTGTGTGGTCCCTCAGTTATTCCTGGAGAGTACTGCACCATTCCTGGTCTGGCATTTAACTTGGGAACGTGGATAAGGTGTGGCATGGGTGCCTGCACCCAGGGAATGCCACTGGTGTGGTCTACACTGGGGTTTGGGCACCCTTTGCTGTAGGTATCTTCTTCCCAATTAAAATGTGCCTCAGTTTCTCTCTTCCTACTCTCTGCTTCGTTCCCACTGAGTCTTTTGGCTTCAGCTGCTCCATTATCCATGCAGCACCTCAAAATGGTTATCTTTGCCAAGTACCAGCCAACAGGCAAACAGTTGATTTGCTCTGTTCATGCTTCCTCAGGTGGAAAAGAACATCTGCATAACATTTCTGCCCTTCCCAGTAAGGAATAATAAACTTGTCCAGCTGCACCTTGGGGTTTACGTGCCCTGTAAAGGGGGAGGCAGTGTGTGAATGTGGGATTTTTCCAAACCGAACTAGTTTTGAAGCCGGTAAGACCTCAGCCATTGGAGAGCGTGGGTGTAAAAGTAGGATTAGCTCTAAGGAAAATCCTTGGTATGTTCTAAATACAGAAAGGTAGAGATGATAATCCTGAGAGGGTGTTCTATTCTAATTTTGTTGGCTTTTGGCAATGCCCTGGAGAAGAGCAGTGTTGTGCTCTGTCTCAGAGTTTTCGCGCTGGTTTCCCAGATTCTTCTGAATCTTATACTGCATGGCAGCCTGAAGTTGTTTGCCCCCTAAAAATCCAGCTGACAGCAAAATGTATTCCAAATAGAGGCTCTGTAATGGTGCAACTACAGAAGTGCTTCGCTATATACTTACTGCTCTCACCAGTGTTGTACAATTGCGTTTCTGTCTTCAGGCTGTTCCTCAGCACCCTCAGGTGTTCTGGGTGGCTTTTGCTGAAGGTCTTAGCCACACGTGCTCCTCTCCTAAGGGACTTGGTGACCAAACTGCTTGTGTGCGCTGTGAAACTGGCTCCTGGAACCCGCTGCCCCAGGACATTGCTGGGTTCCAAGGGCGTTTGGAGAGTTCAGGACTGCCTGGGCCATGGGTTACCAGGCTCGGGTGGGTGGTGCAGAACAAGCCTCCATTTTTTCCAAGCCTCCTGTGGGGTTGTTGTTTGTCAGTGAAGCTGCCCGTCAATCCAAATCACCTGCTTTAGACTTTGAGATTTGGTGCTCAGGGGTCGAGAAATGCCTGCGTGCTGTCTGTGTGCTGGTGGTGTCCCAGAGGGCAGAACCGTGCAGCAGGGTGCCTGCAGGGACTGCTGGGGGTGGGCAGGGATCCCCAGGGATCTGGCTTGCCTGCGCTGGCAGCTGCCTGGCTACGGTCACAGGCAGCAGGAGCCTCCGGAGAGCAGAGGTTGGCTTTTAAAACTGAGACTCCAGCGGCAGTCAGTGCCGGTCATGTATCTCGAGGCAGAAGATGCCTTTGGAGCCCATAGTTGATAGCCACAGCCTGGAGGGGGTCGCCTGGCTTTCCATCACTTTGCCAAGTTGCTGGCTCTCATCCTCTGCATCAGCCTTTCCTTGTAGCGTATTGTGCTTCTCCCTTGCTTCTTTACAGCTCCCTGTGAATTTTCCTAGCCATCCTCTGTTTGTGGGGTTGTCGCTTTGTCTTCCCATGTTCCTCCTTTTGCTCTTCAGGCTTGCTTTTATTCCCAGTGAGGCCACAGTATGTGTGGTCTCCTCCTCTTGCTGGTCTGCATGCATGACTCTAGCCCTGCTCAAACCTAGCATGTTAAAGTGCATTTCTTCCTTCCCCCAGGATTAACACGTACTGTTTGGCTTTCAGATAACACAGTTCCCTTCTAGGGGCATGACTGCCTGGGTGTGTACAGGCAGAAGCCGGCAGGTTCTTTGGGCCTGTTGAATACACGGGTGGCTTGATTCAGATATTATATCTCGGTGCTGCTGGTGTCTTCCCTGCTTGGCCCTTCCTTCATTGCCCTGCTGCCTCTGGCCTTGAGCTATTTTGCCCAGGCAGAAGGGATTAATGTTGACTCTTGTGTATTATGTGCACGTACCTCCAGAGCTAAAAGTGCTTTGGAAAGGTGGTTAAGGAAGGCTATTGGCAGGTCTCTTCTGCTCCTGTTTCCACAAGCTGCAAAATCATACTTTCTTACCTTTTCTGCAGGTTCCTCAGCTGCTGAAGGTCACCTTGGAGAGGTCACCTTATTTCAAGTTGATCAGCCACCATGCCGTGTGCCGCAAAGTACCGCCTGGCATGCTTGTGACTTTCCACATCGTTTTCACCCCCAATGAGAACAAGGTGAGACTGGAGGTCCCAAGAGACAGGTGCCTTCAGCGGGAGGCGAACCTGCGGGGCTGGGTTCAGAACAGGGCGTCTGCTGTGGGGTTTGTGGCACTGCTAATATCTGTCCGTTGCTGTATGGTTATGGGTTTGCTCTGATAATTATAAATACAAAAGCCTATTTAAAATTGACCTGTTGTTTGGAGGACGCGAAGTTGAGCCTGATCAGAGTGAGGACCACCACTTTTGAAAACTGGAGTCACTGGGATGTGTATCACGTTGGACACAGCAGTGAGACAGTGGAACGTTCTGTCTGAAGCCGGCACTTTCCTTGCGCACTGGTTATAGCCCGTGCCGTGCTGCAAGGTTTGCTCTAGGCTGTGGTCAGGCAGCCTGCGGCTGGTCACATCCTGGCTGGCAGCACCATGCGATGCCACCGCAGCAGGGACTGACGGGCTGTGCATTCCCTCCCCGTGCTTTCCTGGGCGTTTGCAGGGGAAGGTGCACGTGGGACAGTAGGAAGATGGCCGGGAGGAGTGTTGATGTTTAGCCATCCCACCTCTCTACTCAGTGTTAGGGGCTTAATTATGATAGAAAATACTAGAGGAGTGAATAGATGCAGAGAGCTTTCCTCTTTCCCATCTGGCAACCAGTTCCCTGCCTCACCCAGGGCTGGAGCGAAGGTGATGCTTTTTCATAGCCTCTGTGTTCCAGCCTTGCCGCTGTGCTGCCCCTGAGGATACTTGCCTGCCTGTGCTCCAGCTGTGATTCTAGGGGAGAAGATGTGCTCGTGGCGGGGAGCCAGCCTGGCACAGCCGCACTGAGCTCTAGATGTCTTTAATCAGCAGGGGGCCGGTGTGCTGCAGATGACAGAGACATCTGGAGCACACCCAGGCATTGAAGGGGCAGGTAGAATCTGCAGGCAGACACTTACCCCGGAGCCTTTGGGCAGTCACGCTGGTGTGGCTGTGGCTGTGTGCATGTGGCTGTGGCTGCTGTGTCAGCTGGCACCTATTCCCTGCCCCATGTGCCATGCTTTTGCTTGGAGGTTGGAACATCGGTGCTGTGGCTCTGGCAAGCCTGGCACGGTGCCGTGATGTGAAGGGGTGACAGTGTTGTCTGGAGGCTTCTTAATGCAGAAGGGTTTAGCACACGGCATGGAAGGGAGGAAGCATCGCAGGGGCATACAGCCAGGCTGACTCTTTCCAGCAGCACTCTGCTGCCTCTTGGCAGGGTTCTTTGTGTGGCTGTGTGGGCGAGGCGAGGTTAGGGGATAGCTCTGAGCCAGCTGATGCTTCTGCGCCAGGCCAGAGGCGCAGGATCCCTTTGGGCACAGCTGTTCTCTCATCTTCTGTTTGCTGCTTAGATTTAGTTTAATGCCCTGTCCTATCCTCAAACAGCGTGGCTGTAGCAAACTAAAGAGGAAATGCCCTGCGGCCCCTGGCTCCCTGAGCTTGTGAAATGATCTGTTGCTTTGGGGAGGGACTGAGAAATGGTTTTACATCATTCGTATGGAAGGTTAAAATGACCTTGGCCTAGGGCAGTTCTCCATACTGCCCAAGTGACATAAGAGCTTAACCTCACCGAGGTAGGCTTTGCAGAGGACGCTGCTTCCTTTAAAATGTGATTTATTAGTATTCATGAGCATTCATTTTTGGGGTGGAAGTAAATCGGTTCCCATGAAGGGCAAATTGCTGCTCTTCAGCTAGAGAGAAGCAGCAGAGCAACAGATGAACATCACCCCAAATAGAAGTAGGGTGAGAGAACCCCCAGGAGCACTCATGTCCAGTACTTTGTCCCTTGTCTTGCCCTTGAACTGGTGAGTGTGTGGCATTAGGGAGCTGTGCCAGCGAGGTCCTCCGCACAGCTTCAGCGACACCCTGGCGGTTTCTGCTGACCTGGGTTTTGTGCTCCTTGCAGGGCATTGGGGGAGGGATGTGGGCTGCTTGGTGAGGAGCACAAGGGGATTGTACAGCAGAACCAGAATGTTGTACAAACGGAATGTTTTGGCTCATACTTGATGGAGCGTGAGTCAGCGGAGTGCCAGAGTGCTGTAGCTGAGCTAGAAATGCATCCACAGCGTGGTCAGGAGGTGCAGAGCACCTTGCAAAGCCCTTAGCCAAGAGGCAGGCTTTGGGAAATGGTTCCGTAAAGCCTCCTGCGCTGGGCTTGCAGTTGCTTGCCTGCAGAGTATCTGTGTGTTAATTGTGGAAGGCTCAGGAGTGCTGCCTTTGAACAACCTCTACATCCCTGATGCTGCACGATCCACAGGGACTGTGGGTAACCCAGTGAACTGGGATGCGGGTCTTCCTGATGGGGAGTTGGTTTGTATAATTCTCTTGCTTTGAATCTGTTCTTCCCTGGGGTAAGTCTGACTTCAGTGAAGTCACTCCTGAATCAAAGGAGTACAGTTGTGGCCAAGCCTTAAGTACTAGGGCCATGTGAGCTGTTGGTGGCTGAAATGCTGTGTGCCACGTAGCCCTTTCTTGGAAAATGAGCAGTTTCCTACTGTCTGGCAGTCATTTGGGAATGTGCCACGTGATTGGACTGTCAGAAAATAAATAAACAGCTGGTGTGCCTCTTGGTTTATTGGCACTTGTGTTATAAATGAACTGCTAATTTTTCTGCTGGGCAACATTTCCAATTTGTTACTCTTGCTGCTTCTGATTTGCACGTTTCTGTTTTATGGCTCCAGTTGTACAGCGTGGGTGTTCTCGTGCCAGCCCCTGTTCCCACATGTTCTTGCGTTATGGTCTGACGGCCTCTGCTGAATTGGAAACCATTGTGGCACTGACTGGCAGATAAACAACAGACAGAAATACTTCCATTTGTGCGTCCTACAGGCTTATTAATAGTTTATTGTGGAGGAAGAAGGAAGTAAGAAGCACATAAAAACATAGCACAGCTTATTCCGTGTTGTCGTCTTGCTCTTTTCACTGTAGCAGTGCACTGTTTTCAGGCAATGCAAGTTCAGTCTGTGAGGTTTGTGAAATTCATTACTGATGCTCGGTGGAGACTGAATTAATGCACATTGATTACTATGAAATACGACAGGACAGCGAGTTACTGCATTACTGAAATGAAGTCCTTTACAATTCAGCGCAGCCCTGTTAGATGCTTTGTAGCGCCCAGAAGCTATTCCAAGTATACTTTCAAGATGGCTCGTGTGGGGAGGAAAGGGCCAGAAGACCAAGGCAAATGGCCCGGTGATAAATGAACCTGGAGCTAAGCGACTCATTTCAGAGTGCTGCGAACCGGCAGCTGAGGGGGGCAGGTGCAGGGGCACCCCCTTCTCCTGCGACTGTATCTTCATCCTCCGGTCCCTCCTCTCTGGTCATGGCCCTTATTTTCCAGCCTTTGATATCAGGGTTTCAGCGGGAGCTTTCCCTGCTTGGCTTGCCGTGTGACCTCATGCTACAAGGATCTTTTCTGTGCAAGTCGTCTGCTGCAAGGAATTCAGTGCAGGATTTAGGATGGGTTATGCAGGAAATCTGACATCCGAGTGTGGTGTTGTGGGCAGCTAAGGTTGATATCACTGTGGCAGTATTACCGTTAGCCCCTGAGTTTGCAGAGAGCCTGAAACAGCATCAGAGACGAGCAGCTGCTTCAGTTCCAGCGGGTGCCAGTTCAGATGCCAGTGGCGATACCTGGAAGGCCAGAGCTTGCAACTTACTGCTTGTCAAAGGGGTGTGAGAGAAGGGGAACCATCGTACAACTGTCTGCCATCCTTGCAATGGAGAGGGGAGTTGTATGAAGGATGTAGTCATGTTTTCATGAAAATCTGTAGCCTGAAGCTGTGTCTAAACACAACAAACTTTAGAGCATAGATGGGATGCAACCCCTCTGTCATCCAGGCACATTTATTTAGAAACGTGGTCTTAAACAGTCTGCTAAGGGTTTGTAGTTGCGAAGCAGAACAAGATTTTGAACTGGTCTCAACAGTTGCCCAGGCTGTAAGCAAGTGTGTAGCAGAGTTAGTGTCCAGGTAGCACGAGGCAGTGCTGCAGTGGAGACTGCAACCCGTTCCCCACCCAGGGGGGCAATTCAGCTTTCAAAAGCTTAAGGGACCATGGGTCCACAGCGACACAAACAGCCAGCTTCTGCCTAGCACCCCTCCTGCCTTGGGTTTCGCCCTGTTTGGGCTGACGCTGCATTCAGCCTGGTGCAAGGTCCCACTTTGGTGGGGTGGTAGAGCGTGGCTGAAGGGTCAGCCTGCTCTGAAGTGCTGAGTCAAGCCTTGCATGGGATGCCATGTCCCACGGTGTCCCTGGAGAGGGGGCTTGGGACATGATGTGCATCTGCATGAATGGTGAGAGGCAGCTTTCTCTCCCAAGGTCGTGGTTGTCTCTGTGAAACCAAATCCTTGCTGCTTTAGCCTTGCCCTCAGGTCCCTGGAGAAAGAATTCCCTTTCCTTGTGCGTTGCTGTGCAGGTTGTCCCGGTGCCCCTCACCAGCAATAGAGCTGGGAAGGTTGCCTGTGCTTGCTTTTGGGGGAGGGGGGGATTTATTTCTTGGGCTCTTAATTACCTTGCTGTCATCCATTTGCTCCTTAGCAATGACAACGACTTGACAATTACTTCCTTTTACTTCCCTCAAATACCTCCAGTTGTTTTAAGTTCCTTTTTTTTTATCTCCCTGCTGATCTGAACTTGCATCCTCCTCTGTCTACCTGGCACCTGAAAGAGGGAGATAAGTAAATATGGCATGCCAAGACTAAGGCAGGTAGCTTTCAATTGGATTTGCCTTTGTTACAGTAATGTGGCCGAAATAACAACAACAGCAAAAGCAAATGGCACTCTCCATTTGCTAATGCAGTTTCTGAGCATCTGAACAGTCTGGGAGGTGAAGTACCCAGGAGGTAATGGGTGCTTTAAAGTCATATGGGCTGCCCGTAGCTTTTATTTTAGAGGGCTTGGGCTGCAAGATTGAGTACAAACTTGCTAATTCAGAAAGACTTGCTGAAGATGAAACCCTTGCCTGGAATATGATGTTAAATCCTGCAGGTTGCTTGCTGCAGTTCCCTTGCTAGTATTTTACCTTCCAAATAGGAAAAGCAAAAGCCCTTGTGCAGTTTCTAGGGTGACTGTTTGAGATGTCTAGAAGAAGAGATCCTTCTTTATTCTTTGTGCCTTGGATGGGGCAGCATCTGTTTTGTCAACCTTAGTGGTGGGTGAGGCGCTGGGTGGTGGGTGAGGCGCTGGGTGTCAGCTGTTGTGTTGGAGCACTGGGTACGTGTCTGTGCCACGGCTGGCTGCCTTAGGGCCCTTCCAGGAGGGGATGGGGATGGGAGCAGGAAATCCCAACCGCGGAGGAATCCGGATCAGTTCTGCTGAAGGGAGTTTGCTGCTGTGTGCGGTTCCTAAATCAAAGTGCTTGCTGCTTCAACAATTACAAGAATATCAAATGAGTTAAAAGCACCGGGGCAAAAATCAGGGCAGCGAGTGACTGATGAGAAGCAGAGCTTTGATCAGCTCATCAACAAGAGCGCTGCTGGGGGTAATGGCTCCTGGCCCTATGGCAGCAGCTTTACCACTGATTTCAGTGGGGGCAAGGTGATAGTTCCAGCGCAGCGACGCCATGCCATACATCTGGAGACTGCTCTGCTCATCCCTACAGTAAAATGCTTTTGGTAATTTGATTTGCCTTCCTGCTGCTAAACGCCAGGCAGCCGGGGCGCGGGGGGGATTGCCTGGCTCTGTTCTGAACGAGCCAGTGGCTGGGAATGCACAGCCGGCTTTGCTCTGGTGGGGTGTCTGAGTGTCCCCCGTGTGCAGCTCCCGATGCCGCCTGCCTGGGGTGGGTGTGCTAACCAGGCACGCCGTCACTTACTCCTCTAGAACAGACCTTACAGAGGGGTTCGATTAAGGCATCAGCCAGAGCTGTCTCTGTGTCCCCTGGGGCTGGGTGAGATGTAAAGGGAAACTGAGTTCAGACACAGCTAACACCCTTTAACTCTAGCGCAGAGCTGGCGTAGGCTGCTGAGGGCAGGGGTGGAACTGTTAGTGCTTTGAAGTACTTGTGAAACCTCTTGCAAAAACAGTTTGGGTCTGGAGCTGAGCCGGCTCTGGTGTGGGGAGATGGGTCAGGTGGCTTTTGAAGGGTGCGTGTCCCCAGCCTTGGCCCTGTAAGGCTGTGGGAGTGGGTGAGAAATACAGCTGTACCCTACACTCAGCTGGCATCGCAGCAATTACCGTGTCCAGCTTGTGAAGCATTTCCCCAGCGACTGACCGTTGATCACGTATGTGCTGAAGTCCTTTTGAAAACGTACCTGAGCATCCCCTGCCAAGCTTCAACAAGGTCTCCGCGTTGCTGGCTTTGAAGTTAGTGCTGTGGCACAGCTGGGTTCTCAGTGGTGCTTCCAATAGTCTGCGGTGGCGATCGAAGCAGGTTCCATTAGTGCTGTGATCCCTTGCGTGAAGCGACTCTGTTTTGGTGCCTCGGAATCAAAGCATCAGATAATTGTGGTGCTGCCAGCTTGCTGCGAAAGCGGGTGAATCAGTGGGCTTGTTTCTTCTTTGCAAGTTAACAACTGTGTGCAAGTCATGCTGGAATGAAAGGTCATGAAGGTAAAAGGTACTATTATTCCGTTATTGAACGCTACTGCAACAGTCCTAGAAAACAGCAGTTTTTCTTCTGCCGTGGGAATGGTGCTAAATGCATTGTGCTGAGATTGTTTCTTTCCCTGCAGGATTATTTCCACGAGCTCATCTGCATCACAGAAAGGGAGAAGTTTGTTGTGCCAATCCGAGCTATAGGTGCCCGAGCTATCCTGGACTTCCCCGACCAGGTGAACTTCTCAGCCTGTCCAGTCAAGTACAGCACCCAGAAAACGCTGCTGGTTCGCAATGTTGGTAACCGGGAGGCCCGCTACTGCATCAGCACGCAGAGGTAGGGAGCTCATCTTTTTTTGTGCAAAACACTGTGGCGTGATAATATAGTTGGGAAACAGCGACAAAAAGGAACCGGAGCACCTGAGCTGCCGTGCTGCTGCCGTGGCTGGAGATGGGCAGGGCACGTGGGTTTTGCTGTTGATTATAGTGTTTGAAGCATGGCGCAACCTCTGCTAAAACCCTGCAAGCTGCAGAGTGGAGTTTTATAGTGCAACGGTGTCTTCAGAGCACAGTCGTGCAAGACTGATTCTGTTAGACTGAAGGAGCAATTGTAAGAAGGCAGCTGGACTGCCCTTGGGCTGTGGAAGATCCTGCGGGGCAGACGACAGCTCTAGGAGCTCAGTTCCTGCAGACCAAGGGCAGTGTTAAGAAATGGGCAAGCTCTGAGCTGGTGGAAGAGACATTTAAGAATTTATCAGCAGTTTGTCTAGAGTAGCAAGTGCAATTGGAGATTGCAGATCAAAGCAATTGGTATCGAGACCCTGACAAAAACAGGGTGTGGTCCAGGACCTGGTTTTCCAGTAGGTTTGATCTGGTCCCTGGGATCCAATATTCTTCAGCAGAATGAGCTTGTAAGTGGAGATGAGCTGGCAGTGGCTTCAAAGCTGCACTACAGCCCCAAAGAGGAATGCCTTACAGCGGGGGCACAGGCCAAAGATGCAGCAAATACCTGGTGCGTGGGTTGGGAGCCTCTTGTAGAGCTTTGTCTCTCTCGGATCTCCTGGAAAGTGCTCTAGCATGCTGTAGTAGCCACCACCAACCTCCTTGATCCTCAGTACCTTCTGAAATGGTTATGTGGCCCTGTTGGCCAAATATACGCGTTCCTTGGGAGGCCACAAGCACGTGGTATTTGGGCAGTCTCCTGGTCAAGTGCCTGATGTGTGCTGTGTCGTGGACAGCCTGTACTGTTCCTGTTGGTCTGAGAAGACAGTCACTGTTTTTCCAGTTTGCTGAACTGCACCTGCAAGGAAACCAGTTCAGCTGGCTGGTAGTTAGCTCCGAGTTGCTTGGTCCCAGAGGTCTTGGTGCAGGAGCTGAGGTCCAGAACACAGCAAAGACGTGCCGTCTGCCTTAGTGCACCTGAGTTGCTTCAGTTTCTTCCCCAGGAAAACAGGGGTCAAGAGAAGGCTCTTTGCTCTTTCTCCTGGGAAGCGTGAAGGTCCAAGAGGCTCCTACCAAAGCCTGGCAAGGCTATGGAAGCTTCCAGGATGCTATTCAAGCAGGCTGCTGCTTTTCACTGTGGAAATACGTAGGCAGGACCTTGTAAATCCCTGTACAGCTTCCCTCTGGGATTTCCAGATCTAGTCGTCACCACCAAAACAGATACCCAGTCGTGTCTGGCATCTCTTGGCAATGTCCTTGCCAACTCTTCTGTTGAGTGATCCAGCGTGTGTTGAATCCTGCTTGATACGGATTTTATGCTGAACTTCAGCAATTAAATTTTTCAGTCCTGATTTGCAACAGAGAGATGGGAAGTGTTACAAAAGCTTTATTTCATATGACACACAAAGAAGTACAATTCTGAATAACTGGATTGTGTGTGTGCAGAGATCAAAAGCTGGTAAGATTTCCCATGTCAGCTGAAGGCATCAGTCATCTCTTCCATTTCATTACGAATTTTTGAAAGCCAGTTTGAAATTTCAAACTGATGATTTAAATCGTTGAGTATAAGCAGCGTTTTATTCTAATGAAGTCGCCTCCACTTTCATTCAGATTTCTTTTTAAATACTCTGAAGTTCCTGTGTTTCTGCTGTTTTTATTTTTTTTGCTTTAAGTGTTCAGCAAAATGTCATAATGGATTCTTCATTGGGAACTTTCTTAGAGGTTGAGTTCCTCCAATGCCTGTCTGTCTACCATCTGCTTGGATATATGCACAAATGTATAGGAAATATGAGAAATTTGGGGGCTATATGTGAAATGGAATTGGGCTGATGGAGAAGAGAAACTCAGAATAACTTTGGAAGGGACCTCTGGAGATCATCTGACCAAACACGGCGCTCAAAGCAAGACCAGTGTCAAAGTTCAGTCGGGTGTGCACACAACATGAGAAGTAAGATCGGGTAATACCAGCCTTGCTCTGTCCTCCTCCAGGCTGTGCAAAGCCCTTTATCCCAGCATCTCCCTGTATGTCCTGTGCTGCAGCCTCTAAGCTCCCTTTCCGTAGAAAGGCTTTTGTGCCCTCCAGCCTGTACTGCCAGGGATTCTTCCACCCCAAATACAGGTGGCTGCATTTCCCATCCCTCGGCTGCATGCAGTTCTGCTGTGTCCCAGTGAATGGCAGCCCAGCCCTCCAGTATCTGGACCGTAGTGCCCCAAGCTTGTATCCTCCACTCAGAATCCAAGTGTTCCCCCCTCTTGACCAGGTCAGCACATCCCCTTGCAGCCCGAGAGCAGAACCCCCACGTTCTTTCTCCCTGTGCGATGAGGCCACGGTGTGCCAGGAGCGGTTCTTCCAGCCAGTGCTGGGGACTGCACTGTGTGACAGTGGGTTCCCTGCTGCTTGTGCTGTGAGAAGTTGCTCAGGTACCTGCCCCGAGGTCCCAGGTGAGCTCAGTGGCTCCAGCAACCCCAGCAGAAAAGAAGTGGCCTCCCAGCTGGCGTGACAAGTAGGCTGGAGAGTCAGAGCAGTACTAGTGTAAATATAGAAAGTCTCTTCCTGTCGTTCTCATTGTTAAGGCTGGATAACGAGTTTCTTCTCCATGGCATTCAGGGAGATAAATGTCATTCCAGTACGTTTCAGTTGAAAATGGCGTCTGGAAGCAGATCTCAGCGCAGCACTGCCTTTTCCTGACGTTACAGACCTTGTGCTACGCTGTGCTATGGCGCCAGAGAGGATCCGTCTGAGAAGATACATTAAGGAATGGCCCATCAGGCTCTGAAAGCTCAGGAAATGATGCTACAAGGTGCAGTGCTAGGAGCCCCCTGTAGTACCCCTATACGACATCGAGGTGTGGGATTGGAGAGTTACCACAGGATGTACAAGGACAGGACAACAGATGCCAGAACAGATCCCTATGAAATTGCTTACTAGTCTGGTGTTGCTCCCTTTCTGCAGGGCAGTAACGGGCAAGATCTCAGCAGGTTCTGGCGGGAAGGTCTCCCTCAGGCTGGTGTGGCTAGAGGAGTTTATACAAGCTGGGGATTGCAAGGCACCGCTGGGAGATCTGGACCTGTGACAGTTTAGATGTTGTACAACAAAGCAAACGTACAAATGGACATAGTTAAAAAGGATGTCAGAAAAGAAGCTGTTAAAAAACCTCCAAACCTTATGTTTCCTGTTTTTTCAGGAGCAGTAGTGATTCACTAACAGGGTAGATCTAACAGGACAAGAATTATCCTAAAGAACAGCTCACAATTAATGGAGAGAAGGCCAGAGTTTAGCCTGCCAGCTTCATCTCTTGGCAGTGGCTTTCATGTGGCTATTAGTGTGTCAGAGACGTTACCTTAGCATCTCTTATCTGTAGGCTGCAGGGAACAGCTTAGTGATGTGGACTGAAATTCAGAGTTCAGGTTAAGCATGGACCTTGCATCCCTCTGGGTCTTGGAGAACCAGGTCTACGTGAGGGGTACCAAGCTCCCGCGACAGCAGTAACAAAGTTGTCCCGTGGGTACAGCGTGGGGTGGGAGGCAGGAGGTGCGGTGTCTGACTTGTGCTCTGTTTCTCAGTCCTGAGAATGAGTCCTGACCTTGGTGGGATCCTCTTCTTCTGATAATTTGAAGATGGGAAGATACCTTCTTTCTCGGGCATCCCCTGAAGTCATCCTCAGGAGTGTTATGCCCATCCCAGCTATCTGAGGGCAGGGGTATGCAGACAAGGGGATGGGATGGGAGGTGGTGCTGAAGTGTGGCCCTTAACCAGCAGCTTTTCTGTTCTGGCCATGTTTCGGGGGGCGGGGGCGGGGGGGGGGAGGAAAAAAAAAAAAAAAAGGTGGGGGAATTTTTCTGTGCCTTTCCCCCAGCAGGCAGTGATGCTAGCCAAGCACCAGCAGAGCCCTGCCCAGTATAACCAGGTACAACCCCCAGTGCAGGTGCAGGGCCATGTAGAACAATCCAGTTCTGAGGCTGGCAGGGCCTTTGCTTTCCTCCTCCCTCCCAGGTGTCTCAGGTCCAGCACGTGAACATCGCAGGCCCAGTGCTTCCCCATTAGTCACTGCCAATGTTCTTGCTGTTGTCAGGGGAGCAGGTCAGGCCCCTAATTGCAGCAATATCTCCTTAATGAGCAGGAACTCCAGCAATGTCATCAGCTGTCACTACTTCCATGAATGAAGCTCAGCTCGTGCATGGCTCCAGATTTTCTCATTATTTTTGTGTGCTGCATTCCCTAATCACTGGGAAACTCTCTGGAAGGTGTTTTTGAGGTGACAAATTGACCACCAGCAAAGCACTAAAGCCAGTAACTTTTGCTTTCTAAGTGGGGCTGTACAGGAGCCACAAAGCCCAGCTGCTGTTGTGCGGGAGCATGTTGCATCTGACTTTTCCCTGAGCGTTAAAGAACTGAATTATGTGTCTGTCAGCCGAGAGCTGTTTACCTGGCCACAAATCATAATTGCTCGTGTTAAATCTAAAGTACACCAACACGTTTTCATAATTATTTCCAACACATTGCACAGAATTCCCCCAGCGGGCCAAGCAAACAGTTACCAAGCTTGGATTACAACCCGGAGCCCCAGATTGCATTGCTTGTGAATACACCGAAAAGCTCCTGTTAAACTTGCCTCGATATGCTCCTGCTGATGGTGCTTCATTTAGCCAGAGATCTAATTGTTCAGGTTGTAAATGGGTACTCCTTTTGTGTCTTGTTCCCTTGTTATTGTATCGCTCTAATGTGCCTTTGCACTCGTAGAGATTTTTCTTTGCTTAGAGCAGCTTTCACTGAAACACTGTTAAAATGTGCCCTTTCTTAGGCAAAACCAGGATGCTTTCAAGGTAAAAAAAAAAAAAAAAAAAAGAGTTGAATTCTGCAAATTAAACTCCAGTTATTCTCTGGTCTTCAAGAAGAAATTCCCTTCTCCCTGTCTGATTTCCAGGCTGCAATCTCACTGCCTTGACATTTGTATCTCTTGAGGTGTATAGGTGGCAGGAAAAGACGGATTCCTGAGGAAGTCTGTGTCAAGCTGTGCATGCAAATAACCCTCACCATCTCCGTGCTCTTCAAAAACCCTCCTCCGATCGTATTGCTAGCAGTCAGACTCTTGAGCCTTGCTGCAGAGAACTGGATGCAGGGTATGGGGGAGACGAGGTCGTTTTATAGCATAGGATGTTCTGAGGGCTGGAGCTCTTCAGGAGTCGAGTTGGTGGCTCAGTTTCTGATACTGTCTGTTCTCTTTTTCTTCTGCTGACTGTGGTTTGTTTGCTTCTTGCTTGCGCAGGTGAGCTGGAGTGAACGAGACAGCCACATAGTCCCCAAATGTCCCACAGTAATCCTGATGTGCCTCTCTGTGTTGCAGCCCTTTCTCTGTCGATCCCTCTGCTGGGACTCTTGGGATTGGTGATGCCGTGCAAGTAACAGTGGACTTCCACCCACAGAAGACTGGTGATTATTCCGGGTCCCTGACAGTACACTACGACACAGGTAAGTGCGGGACACTGCATGGTGCCCACGCTCTGCGTCCTTCAAAGCAGAAGACTGTTAAACTTGCTTTGCAGACTCCTCTAAACCCTTTTCTTTCTAAACCCTTTTCTTTCAAAACCTCTGCATGTTTTGGTGCTTCAAGTGAGCAGGTAAGGGGCAAAGGCTGAGTGTGCCCTTGTTCTGTGTGGCTGCGTGCTGGTCTCTCCCTGGGGGACGCTGGTGTCAGCCGGGAGCGTAAGTGTGTCTGTGTCCCCGGCTCCTCTCCAGGAGAGCAGCAGTAGGGGATGCTCAGCAAAGCGTGTAGAAGCAGGCAGTGCATGTGCTTTCTGCCTCGTGGGCCCTGGAGTTAGCATTTTTCTGTGCTAGAGGCTTTATTCTCATCTTTGTTTAATCACTTCTGATGGTTTTACCTTCCAAGCCTTTGTCCAGTTGCTTTGTGGGTTTGTAGCTATGAGCGTCTGTAGGCTCCCATGGCAGTACGTTCCAAAGGAAGGAATATTCCTTGGGAAAGTGCTGGTACTACACTTCTGTAATTTCTGACTAATACTATTTCAGGCCCTTGGGTTCCTGTTTTACGACAAATGGTGACAAATTTTTCCTCCTTCGGATTTTCCCAGGCCGTTTGTGCTCTTACAAACCTACCTATCTCTTCTGTGATTTCTAGGTTAAGGAATCCTGTTCAGTCTTCATATAGAAGCTGTTCTGTACTTTGGAGAAGGGCAGAAAGAATGATTACATTTCAAAGGCTTCAGCTTGGCTTTGAAGATCAAAACTATACCCATTATTTCGAGACCCACGTGGCCATGGGTTTAGACAGTGAGACCATGATAGTTTTCGTGGAGTTTATTTTGCAGTAGTTAGTTGTCTCGTAGAGCATGAGGTCATGTTTCCATGAACCGGAGTTGTGCATGCTCGAAGCACTGTGCATGTCTCCCAGTTCTTGGGTCCTGCTTCCTCTGCTTGCCAACGTATGCCGAGGATTCAGCGGAGGGGGAAGGCAAGCTTATAAAGCACGCCTGCCTCTGTAACGCTTCTGAACCTCGGTTATTTTTGTACGCTGAGTTGTCTGTTACAGAAAGCAGGCTGTCCAGTCACTGGAGACGTTGCTGTTTCTCGCAACATAACTCGTGTCTGGCCACGAATCCCTCCCACTCCTCCTCGGCTCCCTTAAGAGCAGAGAAGTCGAGGTTATACAGGCACGAAGGCTGAACTCTCCATGTGTGGAGATGAATGAATGGCTGCAGAGATCTGTTTGAAGGGTGAGTCGTTCTCCAACCTCCCTCCAAGAGAGGGGGGGCTCTTTTTGCCGGCACGACTGTGATACTGCCAGATTGTGTCTGGCTTAGGGTTTAAGGAGTCCATCCAGTGGGCAGCCAGCTCTCCCCTTGTGCTTTTGTGTGGCAGCCTTGGAAAGGCAGGTCCATCCCCTGGCTGCCTTGCTGTAACCCGTGCAGCGAGGGGAAGGCTCTGCCTCGGCAGAGGGATGCTCTCCAGGGATGGCCGGGTCGCTGCCCTTCTCAGCTGGGGCTGGCTCTGAGGCTTTAAACACGCTCCACAGAAGTGCCATTTCGATGGAGAATGTCTCGTGTTTGGGGTTTGCTTCTCACCTGGGAGGCCCTCACCTGCAACAGGCAGAGTAGGCTCGGTGCTCAAGTTTGTGCTTAGTTGACTCCTGGGAGTTGCTTGGTAGGAAGAATGAAGGTTTGGAAGCTCTGGCAGTGAGGGACGCTTTGGTGGGGGTCTCTTCTGGAGGGTGAAGTGCTGGCAGGTGCTCCAGCAAGACTCCAGGCGTTAATCGGCTGCTGTGCGCAGCCAGGGACTCTCTCCTCTTCAGCTCGGTCTGAGGCGGAAAGCAAAGGTGTGCTCGCTCGGGTTGTGGGACAGCTTGGGAATACTCGGTGTAGACTTGCACGCTCAGGCACAGGCACCAGCAGGCTCCAGGCAGAAGAAATGGGCTTGCAGGGCTGTGATGGGCAGGTTGGTGTGGGCCGTGCCCCACCGGTCTCATTCTGACATATCTTCACAGACCCACAGCAAGTGAGGGCACTGCTGCTCCAACACGGTGAAGTTCTCATCTGCGTCCCATCCTGCCGTGGGCTGTCACTTTGCCTGTTTCTCTTCACCTCCCTCTTCTGCCTGCATGCCCCAGGCATCTTGTCATGTTGGCAACAAGGGATCAGGAGAGACACAACCCTGGTGGCGTGCTTGCAGGAGACTCTGGGCGAGCCGTGACCGAGGTGGGGCCTCCTCAGAGTCACCTGAATGACTTTGGATGCAGAATTCCCTGTGACCCAGGTGGGATGGCAACCCAAAGGCCACCTGGGCACACTGAAAACGTCTCCCTGTAGATAGTGTTGCCTTGGGGATAAATGTCTACAAGCCCACCCAGAAATAAGGTGCTTAAGGTGGTGCCCAGGACATCCTCATGCTGTACACCTGCAGCTCTTGGGGTGCAATAAATATATTGATCTGTGGAACTGCTCACACAGCTAAAAGCTGTGACACTTCTGTTCCCTGTGGTTTCCTCCGTTCCTTGTACTCCCATCAGCAAGGGCGATGAGCAATGTCTGCCTTTTGCTTCGTTCTAGGTGAAGATACGCACACAAGCCTTCATGGAGCCGCTGAAGATGTCAACATCAGGCTGGACAGAAACTCCTTGGCAGTTGGGAAGACCTACATCACGCTGTCAAATCACAGATGTGTGGTCATCCACAACCGGAGTAAAATCATAGCCCACTTCCAGTGGAAGGCTTTTCTTACTCAAGAGGAGGAGGATCAGGAGAAGCTGAGGTTCGTTGGAAAGATTCCTTTCAGTAAGACACACTGCCCAGGAGTGAAACTACCATACGGCCTCAGAGGGATGTTGGTGCTTTTTTGGATGGTGTAGGAGAAATAAAGCATCCACCGCATCCGGGTCTGTGTCCATGGGCTTCAGGGTAATGGAGCTCGGTGCTTCCCATTCTGGTTCCATCCATGTTCCAGCTGATGTTTTGGGGAGGAAAGGTTGATTGCAATGACTGCATTTCCTCGGAGAGCAAATTCCCATCTGTGGGAGCCCTAAATCAGTGAGGCCAGGTCCCTGGGCTCGCAGGGGGTCTGTGAGGCTGAGGAAAGTGTCGGCACTCCTTACCTGGGACGGCGTTGAGCGGTAGCACCTAACAGCTGCAGGCAGCGTACCTGCTGTGATATTCACTGCAGTTTCTTCCCCTCCAGCTCTGGTAGGATGGCAACCTTCTTCAGCCTGCTTTTGCAGTAGTGCGCAGGGCAGGGTGCTTTGCTGGCCCCGAACGTTGAGGCCATCCGGCTGTAGGATGCTGAATTGCCTCGCGCTGTCCCGGCTTCCAGCACAGCGAGGTATCCCTGCCCCTTCTCCGGGGCTGGGGAGAGTTCGGAGGTGGAGGGTTCTGCGGGGAAGGCAGGGACAGGACTTGGAAGTGCCTTTGGGCGTCAGCACCTGTGTCTTCATGGTGCTGAGAGATGGGGCAGGCTCTCCAAAGGGTGTCTCTGAAGCTTTGAAATTCCGTTTGGGGCAGCTGGGAAACACTTCTAGCCCAGGGGGAGGCACTGGAAGTGACACTTCAAAGCTGGGGTGATGTAGGGGGGTCCTTGTGTGACTTTTCAGAGTTGGACGGCTGTAGGTGTATAGGAGTTAGTCTGAACCCAGAGCTGATCAGGAAACTGCCTTCAACTGGAGCACTTTTTAAGGGCTTCTGAGCAAATAAAGTTCAATGTAATTAGGTCAGAAAAGCCTTGAAGGCCAAAACTAGTTTTCCAGTGTTCTCTGTTTTTAATTACACAGTGTGTGACTTTGGTGCAAGCGCAGTGTGCTAAAGGAAAAAATCTCATGACCTTGTCTTGCTACTTCCCTGCACCATTCTTTTCGCATCTCTCCCCAGCTGCCCGTCACAGATGGGACCCTGAGCGATCCTCTCTCCCCTCAGAAGCGACCAGCTTTCGCCACAGTTAACGTGTTTCCCCAATTTTTTTGCAGTGACGCTTGATCTCGTGCCAGCCTGTGTTCTTTACTGTGACCAGGGCGCTTTGTTCTTCCTTACTTGCAGTCTTAGGGGTGGTCATGGCTCCGAGGCCACTGTGCTGCTGTCGGAGCAGCTTTTGAGATCTTTTGAGAGCAGAGAGGACTTTGACAATGGGAGGAGGCAGTGCAGCAGCCTGTGCTTGGCTGTCACCCAGAAAGACCTGGCTCTCACAAGGTCTACCCAGGGGTTTGCTCTGTCTCCCTCCTGCAGGACTTTCTGGGATGTAGCGGTGGGATTCTTGTCCGTTGCTGAAGGCTGAGTTGAGGGTTGCTCATGTCAGTGGCTGGAAGCCCTCCTCATGCACAGCGCTGTAGGTCAGCCATGGAGAAACATTTCCCACGACACTCCACTGGGAGCGAGCCAAAGAAAGTATTTTTGGCACCGGTGACAGCATCTGCCCGAGGCTCTGTCTGTGTGCCGCTAGTAACGTCCGTGACTGTGTTTCCTTGCTGATTGTATTGGAATTCAGCTGGGTGGTGACTGCTGTCCTGTTTATAGCGTGTTGCCTCGATTTTCTGTGTACGGAGCCTTCCCCTCATCCCCCTCGAGTAGTCACCTGCTGGTTCTTGGTGGCCGGGGGACTGGAGCGTGAAGGGGGCACAGCAACGTGCCAGCTGGGAAGCAAGTGCTCTGCAGCAGTGCTCCCTTCTCACCTCTCGGTTGTGAGCTTTCAATGCTGCAATGATCGCTGCTACAACTACCAAGTAAGGGAGAGGTGACCTGTGTCAAAGCTCTGTGGAGAAGGCCCAAAAGAGGAAAAAGGTGAAGTGGTTCAAGGCTGGATGTAAGGGTTTGGATTCAGAGGTGCTGGTGCTGACTTCTTTATTGGCTAATGCTGATGCCAAAACGGCACAGAGTAACAGCTCAGAGACTAATTTTGTCTTTAAGCAGCAAAGGTATTTATTTCGTGCAACACTGGGGAGCTACCGATTTGCACCGGACAAACTAGCTCCGAAGTTTTCGGTGAAAAGTCAGGTAATTTATACAGTTTTTGTGAGAGGTTACAACATCTTTACATACATATTCATTTGATTTTGACATCTAATCATTCTATTCATAATAGGTGGGATCTAGGTGGAGTAAACCTTTCAACTTTCTTTGTTCAATGATCTTCTGACTCATGGTTTTCCTTTAACATCCTCAGTGGAACCTTTCCTAATTATTCAGAGTACACGCCTTTACCTTTTCTAATCATTCAGAGCACATTCCTCTACTTTAACGTGGTCAGTGGGAGGGAATAGGCCCTGCCATCTCTCTCTTACCTCAACACAAAGAGAGCATCACCCAGAGCACAGTACCAAACACATCCTGACTAATCTTTTTAAGACCTTGCTCTGTTTCAATGCCAGGCAAAGCTCTCAGGGCCTCTGTCTTCATGCACCTAAACCCATTAATTTCACTGAAGTGATGCGATGCCCGAATGCATTAGCTTGCTTTGCAAGTGCTCTGGGATCCTCTGCTGGATGGCAGTGTAGGCAACGGAGCAGCCAGTTTGCTTATCCCTGCCGGTGCAAAAGGGAAGATAAACAAGTGATGCTGGTAACCTGCAGCTGAAGCCCGGCTGCTTCTCCGCTTCCCAGCGAAGCACTGCAGTGGGTGCTCCTTCATCTCCATCCGTCTCCCCCGAGCACCTCTACGGGCAACAAAGCCATCTGAGGGTGTTGGTGGGGTTGTCCATTAGTCGTGGCTGTAGCTTTGAGCCAGGAGGCTCCCCTGAGGGCTGCTAGCTTTCAAACCCCTCTTCTTAGCTTGTGAGTGTGGCGTAAAAGTACCTGCCGTGCCAGTGCAGGAGTGATAACCTGATCTGCTTGGGACCCCGTGGCTTGGGGTCAGCCCCTTGCTGAGCTGCTGCTGCTCTTCCTCCCCCAGTGCGTTGCTGCTCCTGCACTTACATGACAGTCTCTGCAAATATGTTGTTTGTTAAATGATCTGCTTGGTTTGTGTCTCCCCATGGCTGCAGGCGCTGTCGCAAGCTGCAGAAGCAGGAGGAGAATGAGAGGAATTCTTTTCTCAAGCAGCGCGCGGTGGACCCCACGCTCCAAGAACGCCTTGCCCTTCTCTCCCGTGCCTTCCAGAACCAGAGGGCAAAGGTGCAGGAAGACTCTATGCTTTTCTCTGATGATATTTTTGCCATTGAGCCAGTGGTAAGTGATAGCTGGGAACCTCCCTTCCTCCTCCTCCTCCTCCTCCTCTTCCTCCTCCCTGAATGAGGTTGCTTGGCAGATCCCCACATCAGTGTCTTGATGTGCCGAGAGGGAAGACATGAGGTTTGTAGTGAGGCTGGGAGAGATTGTTGCAAAAAGCATTTCTAAACTGCGAGCTCCGGGCAGGCGCTGAGAGCCTGCCTAAAGCTGAGCTCTGCTGCAAGGGCTGTAAATTAAGGGCACTTCCTAAGTGTCCTGACAGTGTTCCGAGGTATCGATGATTATATATAAGGGCACTCCTTACACGTAGCGTATGGGGATTAACCATGAGTATTAGTTCACATACTGAAGAATGAAAAGGTCCTCTATGGAAAGGAGGGCAAGTTCAGCCCAAGTTTAATTGCGGCAAGACCAATCCCTTCATATAATCTGGACTTAGACCGTGCCTGAATCTCCCTCCCAGCATCGTCTGTGACCTGCACGCAAGGCTGGCGGGTTTAAACAGACTTTTTTGAGTTCTATTGCACGCTTAGAGAAAAGTTTTTGCTTTTGTATTTATGCAAACAAAACCTCATGTCCTTCAATTAACTAGAGCCCTGATTCTGAGTATTTGTGTGGTCTGAGATGACGAGTGCCTGCTGTCTGAGCAGTGTAAAATCCCTTCTCATCTTGGAGCAAACCCTAGAATAATCTTAGCCTCTTCTTTCTTGTAAAATAGGTGAAACTATTGTTTTATTATTTTAAGGAAGGGGATCGTGTTCTCTTCTTGGTTGCTCCTATAGCCCGTACAAGGCTGAGAGCCCCCCATGTCAGCACAGCTGCAGTTTCACACCGCCGCAGCTGAGAGCAGCGTGATGTGACCAAGAGCCTGTGTCGGAGCAGCAGGGCTGTAGCAGGGAGTGGGAGCTGATCAGCTGAACATGAAGAGCATCCTGCAGTGTGTCAGCTGGTTTTGGAGCGTGTCCCAGGGCTCCTGCTGCGGTACAGCCGACTATACCTCCATAACGAGCTTAACCTGCTCTTGGGCTCCTGAAGTGCATTAGGGTGAGGTCCAGCAGCCTGGCTGCCCACTGAGTCCTGGTGCTCCCTGTAGCGCTGTACGGACCCAGAGTGTAGCCTGGCCTCACGCCTTGAGTGGAAACCTTTCCTAAATGGCTGTGTTGATGTTATAGTTTGCTCTAGGACTGAGCGTAAGTGGGCTGCTGCAGGAGCCTCTCCCCTTCTGTCCTGTCCAGCATTATCAATCTTGTGATTCCCATTAATTCCATGATCTATGGAACAATGAGTTTCACATTCAGAGTTTTGCTCGTGTCTGTCTTCCCCCCCGGCATATGGGTGTCTTCACATCAAATGTTAGTATTTTTTCCTCTTTATCAAGTGTAAAATCTAAGAATGCACTGCCGCCGACTTCCACAACCTTCTCCCCGGTGACAGCCCCGTAACTTTTAGCTTGGGCAGGCCCCTTCTGGCAGCGCCGTGTAAATCTGCTGGAGGGGCCCCGCCAGAGCCTGGACCTTGCTGCCTCGGACCTTCTGGCCAAAAGCGGCTGCTGCTCTTCCCACCTATCACCCTGGGAGCACCCTATAGAAAGAATCAAACCCTTGGAAGAAGCGGCTGGAGGTTCCCAGAGGTTAGGAGGCCGCTGGAGGGACGATAGCCTTGGAAAGGCTCTCTGGGCAGGGTGGCTTTGCAGGGTTTGTGCAGCAGCTTTGCTGTGTAAGCGGGCCGGTAGCTGCCAGGTGTTGCTCTCTGTGGAAGCTGCAGCGGGTTATTTCAGCCTGTATGGGGTTAACTTGTGGATGAAAATAATAACAAAAAAGGAGGCAGTGATTTTGGAATTAGCATGTGACCATGAACATTCCGAGCAGCCATCCAAGCCTGTGGGAGACAAGCTGTTGTGTAAGTCTGGCTTTCTGAGCGTGTCTCCGATTTGATTTATCGGAGATGTCGGCTGTATTTCTGTCACAGATGTGCTGGCCTTGGAGTTCATCGAATCCCAAAGTCAGCTAAACTCACTCAGCTGGAAAAGCGCGCTGTTGTTAGCAGATACATATTCACCAGGCCAACGGTTCTTTTTAATTTTCTTCCTTTCCCGCTTAGCTTCGTTTTTGCTTATGAATTGTGTTACACTTGCTTCCATTAACGGGAGATGTATTGCCTCTGTCAGCCTCTGAGTAATAACCAAACTGCCCCGAAGCGTCCACAGGGCCAATATATCTGATGGCGGCACATAAAATAGACCAGTGAGTACCACTGGCTTGTGATCCAGCAGAGACGAGCAGCAAAAGAGTACTTTGTTAGATAGTTGACCTGAAAGACTGATACTGCTGCCTTAGGCTGCCAGAAGCTTGTTTTCTGGCCTCAGTGGAAGGAGAGATTTGGTTTGAAGGCTCAGGATGCGCTCTCCTTCCCCGCTTGGTGCCCCTCTAAGATGAAGACCTCAAGCATCGTCACTACTCTCAGCATTTCATTAACGTCCTTCCTCAGCACAGCAGCAGCGATGGTTTGTGTGGCGGGTGGTGCTGGTAAGCCTGGCAAGGCACAGTTTGTCGCGCAGGAGCCGAGCGAGGGCTGTCAGCAGCTCTCTGGGCAGAGGGCCCCAGCAGCTGGAGGATCTAAGGGCACCACTGGGCAGCTCAGCCCACGCAGCGCCCTTTAAGGAGGAGCGCAGAACGCCGGTGAGCCGGGGTGTGTGTTCAGCCGCAGCTGTCAGGCTGGAAGCAAATGCAAGCAGCTGCCTAATGCACGCCCCCCCCCCCCCCCCCGCCCCCCCAGGGACTGCCTGCCCAGGGTGAGACCACTGAATTCAGTCTGTTAAACATACAGCGAGCAGCTGGGTGAGGAGCGCTGGTGAGTTATTAGACTCTAATTAGCCAAGCCAGGGAAATCCGTCATCTGAGTGTTTCTTCTCAGTGGCTCGGCTTAGGCAAGCTCCAGGTGTCGTAGCAGGGCTTATGTTGTTCGGAGCAGCACCCCAAAGGCTTTTATTCCTGTAAATTCAAGATTACTCTCTGGACGCTTTTGAGTCTGTGCAGCATCCCAGCAGGACCCGAGGGATCTGCTATCTCGTACGCTGACTGTGGGTTGCAGGCTGGTGTCCCCAGTTTGCTTCCTCAAGCGAGTGTGTTATCATCTAGTAATGCTTCATCTTCCTCCAGTTGCTTGCTGGGTAGAAACACAAAGTCCGTTTGATCTGGCAAAGTGTTTTCTCTAGGTTTTGAGAAAAATCCAGGTGACTTTATTGTTTCTTCTGTGTTCTTACGCTTGGTTTGTTGGAGTTGGAAACGGTTCTCTCTACCTGTTCTTCCCTCTGAGCAGGCTGTGCATTAGGGAATCATTGTAGCTGCAGCCCAGTAACTCAGCATGTCATAGCTCTTTAATTTTTGTGGGGGCTGGCCTCTGAGCTCTATGTGCTAAGTTGATGGGAAGTATTATAGTTGTTTAATATTTATGCTGTGGCAGTGCTGGAGGCTCCAGTCAGTTCAAGATTCCTCTGGACAAAGCACGGAGAATACCCAGCAGCAAGCAGAATCAAGCTTTGTGCATAGAAAAATAACTGTTCTTTTTGTGGTCTTCCCAATTTTTTTCATTGCTTTAAAATATTATTACGGTTGTCAGAGATGCATATATTTATGCCAACAAATGGATGAAGAAGCATTTGTAGTGCTGGGGACTGAGGGGAATATCAGTGGTGCCTTTGTTGAAACCGGTCGCAAGAAGCAAGAGCCTTTAGAAGCCAGGGATGTCTCTGAAAACACATGACGAGGCTCCCTGGGACTGAGCACCAGTGCCAGGACTCTGAGAGAGGGGGAGAGAATGAAGACCCTGAGGAAGCAGCGGTTGCGCACACACTGGTACCATGGGCCGGAGTTAAATCCCGGAGCAAGAGCCTGGCAAGGAAAAGAGCTTGCTGGTTGCAGTAGGTGTGGAGCTGTAAGCAAATGCCATCTCTTCTTGTTTGAGCCTGTGTTCAGGGAAACAGGGATGTACGCACCTTGCAGAGAGAACCGGGCTGCATGTGACTCTCAGCTCCCTTCTCGGGTCATCCATCAGCTGGAAGAGCCTGCGAGCTGGCTCAGTGCTGGCGGCACAGGGCAGGAGGAGCCTGGTCTTCACTGCTCCCCAGGAGGGCTTGTTCTGCTTGGTGCCGAGTGCCCTGACTCACCAGAATCCATTAAAGAGTTACATGCACGTACAGGTTGAGGGTATAAGAGGCAGCACGTTTGTAACGAAGAGTGGAAAAATCCCTTTGACTTGCTGACTCTCTTCTGATCTGGGTAAAACATTCCCATGGCCATAGGGAGACAGGGATGCAAGGGAAGGGTTGGAGGAAAAGGTGCCTTGTGCTTAGATCAGCTGGTACTTCTGAAGAAATGCTTGATTTGCTGAAGCCAGCCAGTTGGGTTCCTTTATTAGAACCCTAATTAAGAAAAAAAAAAAAAGCCTTTACCAGGTGCTAGTAAAGGTAAGGGACTGACATTTTTTGCAGCTGCTTCCAAAGTCTTACAAACCTGGATAAGT
Organism: Falco biarmicus; assembly: GCF_023638135.1. Classification (NCBI taxonomy): domain Eukaryota; kingdom Metazoa; phylum Chordata; class Aves; order Falconiformes; family Falconidae; genus Falco; species Falco biarmicus. Next base: position 10,230,540 of record NC_079303.1, on the reverse strand, counting down.
GCTGTTTGCTTCTTGCTCTTCATTGGTGCTCTAAATAAAGGCTTACAGGGCTGTGGTTGAAAACAAGAAATGTAGTGTTTGAGGATAAATGGTTTGATGTCTGCTTCTGTTTTAGGAGGGAGATGTCTGGCCAAATTCTTCAATTGAAATTAAGGTGATCTTCAAACCCCGAGAAGCCCGAGTCTATCAACAAACAGCCTACTGCGACATCTCAGGTACGGCTCCTTTCTCCTCCTCCTGCCACCCACCGCAAAGGCAGGGCACAAATACTCTTCCAGCCCCCTTGGTCCCCGTGGACTTGCTAGGAAGGGCCGGTGGTCAGCAGGGCAGCGCCGGCACCTTCCTGCTGTCCCTGTGGCTTCCAGCTGGTCTGTGCAGAGCCAGGGCTTAGGATGCCTGGCTCTGACCACTGATGGCTCTAGAGCAGCCAAAGCAGCGAGGGGATAAGCCTTCCTACCAGGCATTTGCTCTGCTGCAAGGTGTTTGTAAAGGCCAGAGAGCTACACCGCAGAAGAGCTTTGGTGGACGAGCACTGAGCCCCTGTAGACCTGCAAGATGAGCCTTGGATCCATGGATGCACTGTCAGGCTCCTGAGGCGGTAGGAGCTGAGTGAAACGTGCCCCCTGCCGCTGGGTCACCTCCCGCTCTCCAGGCGCTGCCAGACCGTAGGTGGCTGAGCCCCGCTGAGCGCAGGGTGTCTGTGAAAGTACCAGGCGTGTGCCGCTCTCCCTGCGTGGGACCAGTCACCTCGTGGCTCGAAGTCCGTGCTGCATCTGCGTAGTGTTGTACAGGGCTCGCTGCCCTCAGCAGGGTGAGCTCCCTGCCCAGGAAGCACAGTGCGAGCAGTCTGCTAGACAAGCTTTATGCTCCTCCTGGCTGACAGAAGTGCTGTCACGGCTTTTGCTGGGAGCGGTTATCACTGACCCACCGCGTTACGCTGCCTTTGCCCTTACAGAGGTGTGACGGCTTTGCTGTGCTGGCACGGGGCAGGGAATGCTTGCAGCAAGCTCCGTGGTTCAGGTTACCTTGTCCTTCCTCTCCGTCTGTGTGGTGCTGCTTGAGGTGGTTTTCAAGAGCGGGAGGTCCCTGTCAGATTTCCATCCAGGGAAATGATTTTCCCCATCTAAGAGGAAGGAGGTGCGAGGCCAGTGGTCCCCAGCAGCCAGGCTCCCGTTCTGGAGGGTGCTGAGATCACTAACCCAGCTGCTTTGATCCCGTCCTTACTGCTCCAAGCTGACGGATGCAAAGGCCATGAAACAGCTTTTTATTGATACGGTAACTGCGCAGGGTTCAGCAGGCTGCTGGGGTGCGGCTGTCAGCCGGCTGCTGGGCCTTGCTTGGGCTCTTCCTTCTCAGCTCCTGTGCGGTCATCTCTGATGGCAGCGATACAGACAGCAGGTTTTTATCTTTGGTTCTGTTTTGTGAGCTTTGTGCCTTCACTGAACGGATTTCAAAGCTTGTCTAAGTGCATGGGAAGGAATTCCGAAATTGTCTTTTATGCGCAGCATATCTTCTTCAGGGTGCAAAGTGATTGCTAAGTTATAAAGCAGCCCGAGGGCTCAGTTAGAAATGAGAAGCCAGCCCCGAAGTATATCTCCTGAGGGAAGAGAGGGGTCCTGTATCTTCTCGCGGAGCACCTAGTGCTGGTGCCACCCAGCCCGGAGTCAGGGACTGCTCCGAGGCTGCCTGGAAAATCCAGGCGAACCGAAGGAATTCTGTACTGACATGGCAATCTCTCCCCAGGCCGTGAGACCAGGCTGCCCCTGCGCATCAAAGGGAGCGGCATAGGGCCCCAGCTGCGCTTCAGCTTTGACCAGCTGGACATCGGGAAGGTTTTTGTTGGATCAGCCCAGAGCTATGAGGTGAGCAGTGGGGTTTTCTGGGGTTGGGGTGGATCCTGATGGCTCCTGGGGCAGCGGTGAGCTTTGTGGGCCTGCGGGATTTCTGGCAATGCCGGCAGTTGTGAGCACGGAATATTTGACGTGAGTGAAATGTGGGAGGTTTTGCAGAATCTGGATAGTTTTGATGGGGTCTGAAGGGTGTGTCTGTTGTTCCCAAAGCCCCGATCCCTGCTTTTTGGCAACCTCCCTTTGAGACCAGCTGGGAGGCTTCATGCAGAAAAACCAGCCCTTGACACATGAAAGCACCACCGGGTCAAAAAGGTCAGGATCCAGAGGCTTTTGTTTCAGCCCTAGAATCACTGCACCCTGGTACCCTGGCGGTTAAAAAGCAGCTGGAACAAACGTGTTGTGTTCCAACTCGAGTCCGTTGCAAACACCTTTCAGTGAAGCGCATCCTCCTGGCTCCTGGCGCCGGAGGGAAGCCGGCCAGCCTCCCCGCACAGAGCTGCCCGCGCAGGCACCGGGAGCGCTTTCCCTGCTGACCAGCCTCCTGCCACCCTTCAGACCTGGTGCACCTCTGGCTCTGTGAACAGAGCAGAGCAGTTCTGGAAATGAAGCAGAGGAGCTTTCTACATGTTTCCCTCCCCCCACCCATGATGGCAAGTTTTCTGTCAAAAAAAACAAACCACCAAAACCCACACAAAGAAAAAAAACCAACCCAAAAAACCCAAAACCCCCCCAAAAAACAAACCCCCAAAACCCCAAAAATCTAACCCCCCCCAAAAAAATACAGCAACTGAAAGAGGTAGAAAATGAGGCAATACGTCGTGCCAGATGCTTTCAAAAGCTTGACTGTGGCAGGGAAGGACATGTTAAGGGGTTTTCTTACCAAAATCTTGTGCGCTCTATGCATTTTTAATGCTGATACTTTATGGAGTCTATTTATATAAATTATTTTTTTTCATTACTTGAGAAAATGTGAATGAGTAGATGATACTGTAGGTGCTGTATTGAGCAGCCAGACTGGAGGTGAACCTCAGCGCAGGATCCCTAAGTGCAATTTGTAACTAAGGTGTAAAACACATGAGTAGTTTTCCAGTTACCAGTGCAGAGTTGGAATAGGTGAATGTTTTCAACAGCAGCTGCAAAACTGGAAAATAAGGGCTGTATGTCTGCTTCTGTCTCAGTTTTTCTGACAGGTTTTGCGGGGACAGAAATTAGGGAAAAAACCTCCAGAGCCGGTAGTTGGGAGCGCAGAAATGGCAGGATGTCACCTGCAGCCATCGGAAACTGTAGAGCTTTGCTTTTGGGTAGGTCTGGTGACCAACAGCGTGCTGGTACTCACAGGCAGGTGTGGGCGCTCCTTGCTGAACGTGAAGAGAGCTGAATCTCACCAAGCGCCGCAGGATTGCGTCGCTTGTTGGAACAGTAAATAATGGTAAATTGGCAGATGATGGCTGTGAATATTTGTGAAAGAGAAATTCTTTAGACTAGGAGGAGCTGCTATGCACCTCACTCTCGCCCTTTCTTGACGTGTCTGGTTGAGCAAAGACAGAGAGACTCTCGGATGAAAGAAAAGAATAAAATGAGCCTCACTGACGTACCCTAGCAGAGTCGGGGAGTGCTGCTGAAGCTGGTTATAGGGCTGTCCCGAGGTATTTTCCACATCAGATGAGCTTGTTGGCGGCAATGGGAGCTGAATGTGTTTGCCCTTGGCGGGACTGGGCTCGTCTGGAGCAGAAGCAGTTAGGTGGCGATGCGCTAGTAATGCTGTGACCGCCCTTTGCTGCTCTTTGGGGCAGGTCTGCATCGCCTTGGTGATGCAAGTCCAAGCGGACTGCTCTGTGTCAGTGGAATAAGCCCAGGGTGACTCAGTTTCTGTGAAGTTATCGCTGTTCTGCATGCAAAAGCCCAAAGGCAGAACCTGTCCCGTTGTGTGTTCTTTAGCTTCAGCCAAGCAGCAACACGTGGCATCTTCTGCCTTTTATAGATGTCTAATTAGAGAAGAAATCAGCCTTCTGTAAGGAAGGAAGATTCCTCATGTATTTCCATTTTGATTTCTTGCTGCTGCAGGCGATCCTGTTTAACAAAGGAGTCATCGATGCCCCCTTCAGCTTGGTCCCTCCAGGGACGGCTCTGGGCTCCTGCTTCTCCTTCCACCCCCAGGAGGGCATCATTTCACCAGATGGCCTCCAAGTCCTCCGGATCTCCTTCAGTTCCACCATCCTGGGGCCATTCACAGAAGAATTCTGGTTCAGTGTGGGTGGGTCCCCTGAGCCTGTGACCTTGACTGTCAGGTGAGGAGGGTTCTAGGAGCCTGGTGGGCACATCTGTAGCCATCTCTGGGTAATCATCTCCCACCTACCTCATTTGGTGATGGAGCAGAGAAAAAAGGGTGTCGTCTAATGTCTTAGTCGAGCACGAGGGTGACGGGTTGGTTTGAAACCCACTGTGGTGCTGAGACCAGCTTTTCCCTGTCCCGGTGGTAACAAAAGCTGAATGCTTTGCAGTTCTTTTTAACCAAGCCAGTTCCTCCTCTGCCTTTGTCCTTACAGGGGCTGTGTCATTGGACCAACTCTCCATTTCAATGTACCTTCCCTCCACTTCGGTGATGTCTCCTTTGGTGAGTGTGCCCTGGGCTTGGACCGCAGGTCGGGAGGTCTGTGCCTTACTGAAATGAAGCACTTGAAGAGCGTCTGTCGCTTGTGTTCCTCCACAGCAGCCTTCAGGGTGTTAAAAGCAGGGCTGCCGCTTGCTCAGGTGGTGTTTTACTGTCGTGAGAGCAAATAGGGCCAAAGGAATAGCAAGCCAGTATTTTTCTGGTGCCCTCAGAGCCTGCTCAGCCCCAGCCTCCCATACCTTGGCGACAGAATGATGGTGAAAGCCTTTGTCCCAGAAGGGCCCAGGGGTTGGGGCTGCAGGAGAAGGGCGTTGGAGCCACACGCTAGCCTGTGGTTGCTCAGGGCGAACGCTCCTGCTGCAAGGCGAGGACACCACTTACCCACTTGACCTTTAGTGTGAGATGTTGATTTGTGCCGTGAGGGCTCCTGGTTATCTAAGCCCAGGCAGTAGCTCTGTGTTGGGCACTGATGTCCCCAGAGATGTGGGCTCCTTCTCCTTCCCCAGCTGAAGCGCTGACAGAGCGGGTGGCTGAGCCCCAGTGTCTCCATTGAAATGCAGATTCTGATTCTCCATCTCGAGTCTCACAAAAGGCTTTTTACTGAGATGATCTAAAGTTTAAATGTGAAATCAATTGCGGATTGATTGAAGGGCCGTTATCATTCTGCACCCTGGATGCCTCTGTGTTTTCATGATGTTTGTGGGCTTTTTAAAGTAAACTCATTACCTTCCCCGAGCCGCTTCCCCCTCTCCCTGCATCACCGCTCTGCCACTGCTGTGTTTCCTTTTGAATAAATAAATCCACAAGAAACGCACCAGGCAGGAATACGGTTGTGTAATAGGAGATTCATCCTACTTAATCTGATTTCGTTAACAAGGCCTTTTCAGCTGAAGGCAGCTATTGTATTTTTGCTTCTTGTAACTGTGCTGCTGACTGTTGTCTGCCTCTGGCGACTTCGGTCCCATTTGGGGCTGTGCAGTCTGTGTGTGTCCTTTCTGTGCCCCCCCCACCCCCCGGCCGGAGTAATTGCTGACGGTGGGCAATGCTCACTGCTGATGGGCACGGAGAAACATCTGCTGTGCCTGCAGGTGGTTTTCCTCCCTGTCTGTATGCAAATAGCGCTTGGTAAGCAGGGCATGGGAGGTGTCTCCTTCTGGCAGAGCTGGTGTCCGCTCCAGAGCAAGCTGCGGGCTGGTGTCCTGCCTCTGCAGCACATCCCCTGCCACCCAGTGTGGTTGTATCACTGGTTTTCCATTAGGGAAAGCAAGTGTCAGAGCTAAAGTGATGTCAGGTGTTGCGGGCAGTAATCAAAGGCAGCGAGGATGTGATGTCCCCATTTGTTAGGTAAGGCGAGACACGTTCCTGCTCGTTTCTAAGGAAGCGTCAGGTTTCCTGCAGTGGGGTGGGCTGAGTTGTCCTGTGCTCAGTCGTCCTGTGCTCAGTCTGGTTGCCCCGAAACGGGAGCTGCCTTAGGGATCCTGCCTAGGGAAGCTGCATCAGAGTGCTGTGCATCATGTTGTAGTGCCCAGTTTCGTCCTTCCTTGTTATTGAAGAGAAGCTACAGCAAGGAAAATCTGCTACTTTCATATATTGAAAACCAGGGGAATGTTCATGGAGTTAATGGGGAATTTTACAGGCTGAATTTTCAGGATAAATGGTCTGTCTGGATGCACGCTCGTCAGTGAGAAAGAGTTGGGGCTGGTTTGGGGGCAGGTGAGAGGGCTCCTCACAGTTAGAGGGAGACTTCTGCTCTTCAGCACCAACACCGCTGCCCATTGCCAAGGAAGCAAGCTCGGCCGTCGAGAGAAAAGGCAACTTCAGTCACAACTCGCTCCTCCCTGAGCTTCTCAGTTAACCTGCCGTGCGCATTGACAAGAGCTCAACTCCAAGCAGGGTTTTATCCTAACAGGAGAGTCGCAGCAGGAATCGCAGCGTAACTGGGGACTTAACTGGTATTTGTCTCACCTTTCCAGGCTTTCCTCACACCCTGTCGTGTCGCCTCACTAACACCTCCTTGGTGCCTGTGACTTTCAACCTTCGCATTCCTGGCGATGGCTCAGGACAGCGCAGCATCACCAGTTTTACTCAGATTTCAGACAACGCTTGCCTGTCCTGGAGGAAGGGAGCCCAACATCACGTCGAGCCAATGGAATTTACCATAATGCCTTGCAAAGGCACCATCCGCTCCCAAGGAGCCCTGGATATCCAGGTATGGGATGAGCCCGGCCATACGTGCTTCAACAGGTGGAGCTGCAGCGCTGCTGGCTTTGGGCATAACCGAGTAAGAGATGGGCTTTTGTTAGCTGGGGGACTCTGGGATGGAGCAGCGTTTTGTTTCCAGAGTCGTAAGCCAAGGATCACGTATCGTGTGGTCAAGCACAGAAGCCGTGCGTGTGTTTCTGAGCTGCTTAGAGCGATTTGTTTGATTTGAAGGGGGCCGAGGAAGGGTGAGGACGGAAGGTGGCTGTTGAAAAGAGAGATGCCATTGCCTAAAGCAGTTTGCTTTTCTTCCCGGTCTTATTTTTCCTCTCCTGTTGAGCAGGATGAGTTGCATTCACTGCAGCGGGGGCTGAGAAAGCTCCAGCAGCCATGAACAAACTGCACAGCTTTTGCTGGGCCATGTTTTGCCCTCAGCTTCCCAGTGTAAAGCTGAACTCGTTCTGGGAAAGTCAACAGATCTCCCCTGGGTTCCCGCTATTGTAGTTGAGATGAAAAATTGGTCCCTTAATACAGTGGTGAGTAGACCATGAGTTGTGCTTTGATTTAGCTTACACGTGCCCTGGTGTGCAAGGTGTATTTCACAGGTGGGGTTTGTCAGCAGAGTTTTGTTACTGGGAAAGGCAGTGGTCCACACGTGGAGCAGCAGCAGAAGCAAGGCAAAACGCTCCCTTTCCTTAGCGTGGAAGGAGAAGGGCAGGACACCACACGTGCGTGGCTGATGGCTTCTGGGAGTGCTGAAGTATTTGACGCCGCTCTTCTCCTCTACCAGGTCACCCTGTGTTCCAACACGGTGAGGCAATACGAGCTGGCGCTGGTGCTGGACGTGGATGGTGTTGGCCAGGAGGTGTTGGCGCTGCCTCTCACAGCCAGGTACCGGCGCTTTCCTTGCAGCTGGCCACCTTTCCCCGCGTAGCCAGGCCCAGCACGCTGCCTGGCGTGTGGTGTGCTGGCTGCCGCCCCAAAGGAGAAATGGTGCTTCATGAGCTGGTTCTGCCCAGCTCGCTGTGAGCACAGCCGTGCTTTGCCAGCGGCCCTGTTGAGAAGCACCTGTGCTCCGTGCTCAGGGCCATGCCTTTCTTGTTCTGTTTTGAAGGCAACAGTGCTTATATTCCTTGTTGGCCTGTCGTCTGGGACTTGAGGAGTAACGAATCTGCAAAGGGCTGCCCCTGCTTCTCCCTGCAAGCGGTGGGCTTGTGTTGGGTTGGCCCAAAATGCAGCATTTGTTTGGAAGGCGGCGAGCAGCCTGCTGAAAGCTGGGGTCTGGCTCAGTTAATGAAGGCGTGTGCAAATGGGAAAGGGGCTTACGGCAGGACTGGTGGGGGGAAACTAAAGGGGAAACTCGTCCTTGGTGTGGCAGGTGAGCTCAGCTCTCTCTGGTTCTCTTGAGCATGAACGTTCCCAGACTTAAGCCAAAAGCTGCTCTTGCTGCAGCCACGCTCAATGGCGTTGCGCCGCAGCGGGTGCCAGTTTAATGACGAGAGGGACACAGTTCGCTGGTGCTGTTCCCTCTCCCAGGCAGTCAGCCAGGCGGTGCCTGGGCTGCAATTTTGTAAAACGAGTGGGAATGGGAAAAGTCAGTGTGTGGGCTGGTGTGTGGAGGACCCAGGCAGCTGCAGGAGCTGGGAGAGGCTGGTCACCCACTGCGAGAGGCAGGCGGTGCTGGTGCCCTCCATCGCGGGGGCAAGCGGCTGAGGTTTCAGGCAGGGCGAGAGCGGTACGGGAGAGGAGGGAGTTGCTTTTACTGAGATGCTGGAGTCTTGTTTTTCTTGAGCTTTGGGGAGCGCTGGTCCTCAGCGGGAAGGCTCCCGCAGAGCTCGTGCCTTGCTGGGACTGTGGGAGGGTCCTTGCCGGCCTCCTGGGGCAAAGGAGGGGCAAAGCTTGATGAGAGAGCACTGGGGCAGGGCACTGGGCAGCCTCTGCCACGGGAGTCTGGGGCTGCCCCTCCTTTACAAGAGTCTGTTGATAAAAAAGAAGTTAGAGGTGAGTGATTGCTGTAGAGGTAGGAAACGTCTATCTGGCAGAGACAAATGCCTTGTGTCTATTTCATGCTGTTTGGGGAGTGAACAACTTCTACATTCTCTGTGTCTCTAATTCCTTTTGGTCATCTCTTCACCCAGATGTGTGGTTCCTCCGCTGCACGTGCTCAGCCCTGTTCTGAGATTCGGACGGTGCTTTCTGAAATTCCCTTACGAGCGGACACTGACCCTTGTGAATGACAGTGATCTTCCAGGCTGCTATGGAGTCCTTCCTCAGGTTTGGCATTGCGTTCGCCTCCTGCCCTCCAACGTCATTATCGAGGGGTTTATTAGGAAAAAAGGGGGTTTGGGGAAGACCTTGCTGTTTAGTGTTCAAACCTAAAGTTTTGCAGAGAACGGGAAGCTACCTGAATATGAACTTCAGGAGCGGTTTGAACTCCTTAGGAAGCAGTTTTGGTTCTAGTCTTTGGGGTGCTTTCATGCAGGAGAACTTTGAGGGTTGTGAAAAGCAGCTGCAAGGAGGCCGCCAGCACTGGAGTGGGTGTTTGTGGGTGCAGCAGCTTTTGGACCCTGTGAGGATGCTACTTAGCCCCATATAAATCTTGCACCTTGTGTTGCGCTTCTCTGCTTTCTCCTAGGGATTTTTAAAAATGCGGGTGAATTTCCATTGTAGTAGATGTTAAGGAGCTTGAAGTTTCCTCAGATTCTGAGGTTCTGTCAAATTCTGACAATTGTCTTCTTTGATTCTGTCCCTTATAGGAGCACAAGGAGGATGCTGCTGTGTGGTACTCCAGCCCTGTGCCGTGTGGGATTATCCAGCCTCACAGCTCGGTGGAGATCCCGTTTACGCTGGAAGCCCAGGCGATGGGAAGGCAGGACACTATTGCTAGTGTCTCAGTGTTTGGGAATGAAAGATCCCCGCTGGTGAGTGCTAGGCGAGATGCGTGCCTTTGTGTGACTCATCTTGGTGGGGCATAAAGTGTGCTGGGGTTCTGCCAGGGAAAAGGAGAAGGTCATAATATGTGGCTGGTGTGGACAAGGAAAGAAGGGGTTCATGGCATAAGTAACAGCTAATGCCTAGAGAAGGGTGGTGTCCTCGTAGGCGTCTGAGATGGTGTTTAATTATGGGCGTGTGAAGCGGGATAACAAGCCCAGCCTGAAACCCAGAACAATTCCTGGGTCTCTCGCGCTCCTGCATCATTAGATGAGCAGCAACTGCTGCTTCATTAGAACTTTTGTTCAGGAGCACACAGGGACATTGCTGCATGCCGCTAAAGCAAGGGCGGTGTAGGAGGCCGTGCTGAAATGATGATTTCTGTAAAGCTGGATTTAAGCTTTCATGAAAGTCAGGTCCATCCCACCTGAGAAATATCCATCATATCTCTTTGCCAAAAGCCCCATCCAAAGATGCATGAGACTCCACGCTGCTTGCATCTGGAGCACAGACTGTTGTGTGTTTGGTTTTTTTTTTCCCTACCAAGCTTGGAAAGGGGTGAGGCAAAGCATTCCTTGACTAAAGCCTCCTACAAGACATTGGCATTCAGGCATGTACAGCAGCAACAACAAAGTGTAGGCAAGAGAATGTTGTATGTGGTGTCCTGGCTTCCACTGGCTGAAACAGAGAACAAATTTAGTTAATAATTTAATTTTAGAACCTTTTTAATTTAAAAGGAGATTAACTTTTGAAGCAGCTGTTTTAAAATGTCTTGTCCTCTCTCTGAGCACAGAAGGGGATATCAGAGGATTCCTGAGAACCTGAAGCTTTCTGTAACGGAAAGGAAGGCTGGCATTTTGAAAGCAAATGCAGGGCTATAAACTTTTTATAAAATGAATTGAAACGATGATGCCAAATCCCCTGGATGCCACTGATCATCTCAACCCCGGCTGCTGGGGATGTGCATGTAAACCAGTCAACAGCAAGGCCAGGCAATGCAGGCTTTGCAGGGAAGTCTCACGTTTGACAAAACAGTTGCTCGCAGATAGAAGGCATGCTTCCCTGGAAGAGGAGGGTTTCTCCCCACTGGAATAGCCAGTTGTTTAAATGTCACCTGGTTTTTGAGCTGCAGGTCCCTTGAAAAGCTTTTACCCTTGGGCTAACAATTTATAAATTGAAAGTTGACCTTACCTTAATCTTTTCTATTTGGCCGTGAACATGTCGATGTTTTGCCCAAAGGGCGAGCATTTCAGCTGGAGAATCATAGCTGTCCCTAAAGAAAGGACTAGATGCATTGCGTTTTCTATAGGTCTGTCTTCTGGTTGCAGTGCAGTTCCAGTAGTTCCCTGGTAGCTGACGCACCCAAAGCTTTCTGGGCTGGCAGAAGAGCTGGCTGTCTTGTTACATGTCCTGCGCTGGTGGCAGATCCTACCCGTACGGCTGCAAGTCTGACCTTGGGAATCGCTGCAGCGTGTTCCAATAGAACTTCAAAGCTCGTTCTTGCCTTCGGCTGGGGTGCCCAGTGTCGATGCCTGGTCTTTACCGCCATTTCAGGCGGAACGTGGTACAGATCTTTCATCCAGGTTGTGCAGAGTCCCTCCACAGCTCTGTTGTCGGGTATTTTGTTTGCAGGTGACCGCGTGCCAGCTTCAGTCTGATGTGTGTCATCTGCATGAAGGAGCTGGTAAATCCCAGCCCTGGCGTTACTGGTGGCAAGGCAGCCTCGTGTGCCGCGGGCAGGGGGTTTGGCAGCTGACCGCTGTCAGAATAAGCGGGCACTCGAGCACAGCTGTCCGCCAGGGTCAGATGCTCTTCGTTCCTAAGTGATCAAATGTGACATGACCTACCTGTTGACAAAGCCAGAGGTGCTGGGGGGTGGGGTGGGGTGGGGCGGTGGCTGGTGGCTGTTTCTGTAGCTGTGGCAATATTGCTGATGGCAGAGCTGCCATCTCTTCTTGCTGCCTTTCCCTGTGCCATGTTGCCTGTAACGCTGTTGCATGGCATTTTTCTTGTCCCTTTTAAGAACCCTGTAGACGAAGGGGTTGGGGTTTTTGAAGCCCTCTCCTTGGTGGTGAGGATGCGTCGTGTTAGTACACAGGCTGACAGAAGCCAGCTTGCCTGGGCATCCTCCAGATGTTGTTCTGCTCATTCCCAAAGAGCTCTGCCCTGCCTTTGCTGCTGCTGTCCCGCTGTCACCGGGAAGCTGAGCTGGCTGGCGAGGCGCTGCTCTTCCCTGCAGCTCCTCCTTCCCGGGAGCTTTGGGCAGCATCGCCCAGACATGCATCGTCGTGCATGGCTTCAGTTCCTTATTTTTGAGGCCCCAGCCTTGGTAGGTGATTTTTTTTGGTGCTTAGTTGCATGCATCAGTGGCCTGTCAAGGGATGAGCATTTCTGGATGCTGCTGCTTCTGGCTGAGTTGGGCTGGTGATTCTGACAGCTGTCAATACCACTTCCTTGAGCCAGACATCATTTAAGGTTGTACACGGTGGAGGCTGGTTTCTTTTTCGGTTAAATCGTACTCTGTGCCCTCCAGTGAATCATACAGCATCTGGTCAGCATTGGGAGTTTTATGCATTCAGATCCTGTTGAAGTGTTGAGGTGTTTGGAACCAGTAAAATCCACAGCAAGACTGGACAAATTCTCCTTGTTTTTAATGATGTGGGAAGGTGGTTTAGCAAAGGGATCCGTGTTCCTCCTCCAGTAGTCTGTGCCAGTTCTGCAAGGAGAAAGCTTTTTGGGTCTGACTGTCAAGAGGAAAAACACCGCTTGAACGATGTAATGAATAATTTAATGCCTGTTATTCATGTCATACCGGCAATGCACCTAGGCACACATCAGAGGCAAGTAACTTGCACGATCTCTGCTCTGAAGAGCCTGCTTCGCTTCTGGCTTGTGCTGGTTTTCAGAGGTGCATTTTTGGGAATGTCAAAGAAGTAACCGTCCAAGTGTCACTGTGCAGCAGCAGTGGTCAGGGAGGTTTGGGGCTCGGCTGAGCCGCAGAAGGAGCGGGAGCAGGCACAAGGCAGAGAAAGGAGAGCTAACTGTGGACGAGGTCTGGAAAGGAGAGCGTGGGACCCAGGGTTTCTCTGTCCCCTGAGAACGGGAGCTTGTGGCTTTCAGATGGGATCGCTCCCGAGCCTGCACTTGCCCCAGGCCTTCTGTTTCAGCCTTGCAACACTGAAAACTTCCAACAGCCGTACTTATCGCCCCGTCGAGGAGGAACCTTAGAGCTGTCTCATATTTTTTAACTTCCCCTGCTTTTCTTTTTTCTTTCCTGCCTGCTTCCTGGAGCAGAATGTGTCTTTAGTGAGCATTGGAGAAGAACCGGTTGTCTATGTGCATCCGAGGGAGATAAATTTTGGCAGTATTCAAGTTCTACAAGATGCGTCCAAAAGTCTCCACCTCTCCAATCAGGCTGTCATCCCTGCATCCTTCTGTGTAGAGATGGTAAGTATCTGTGGGGCTGTTTCCCAATGAAAATTGACTGGTCTGTAGCAGCCTGTGGCTTGATTTTTACATGCACCGTTTCCATATTGCTGTCTCGGAGAGAAAGCAAGGCATTCCGTCCCAACGCAGCGAGAGAAGCCTGGCTCTGGGGGCAGTTTTAGCTGGGGCACCCCTCAGTAAAGTAGACAGCTTGCATAGACGCTTGTGCAGAAAGGAGTCTGGATCATCTTTACAAGTTTTCCCTTTGTTTTCTGGAGGGTATTTAACGGAGAGTCGTGTCTTTGGAACTCTGAGATCAAGAGGCCCCTGTGGCCCTTTGCTCCTGGAAGGGCATGGATTTCCCGACACTTTCCCCATTAGGTCTGCGTTTGCTTTGTGTCAGACTGCTGTTTGTGACAGTCTGGGGTGTGAAGTTTGTCCTCAGCCTGCTTGTGGTGAGGTGAGTTTCACACCTGCTGGGGGCCCAACCAGCTGTGGTGTTGCACAAACATGTAACGGTAAGGGTTGTGTAGCTACAGGGTCTGTGGGCTCCGTCGCGTTGCAGAGCATCTCCAGGGGCCAGCCGCAGGGAAAGGCCGTTGAACTGATGGAGGCCGCAGCTGACAAGCTGCGTGGCAGGTGGCAGGAGGCGGTTGGGTTGCTGCCCTGTCGGGGGGGGGCAGGGCTGGTGCAGCCAGGGAGGGCTCCGTGCGGAGGCTGGGTGGGATGTGCCGCTCACTGGAGGTGGGATCTGTGAGGGGCTTAAAAACAGGGTTGGGGGGAGGTTTGTTCTGCTCCACGCTAGGTGGGCTGGATTTGTGGAGCTGGTTCACCCAGGCCTGGCTCTGTGGGCTTGGTTGGGTCTGCGGGTAAAGCATCAGGCAGCGTGCGAGAGGCCAGGCTCAGCCTCCTGGGCCAAGGAGGAGGGGGACGAATTTCCTCCTTGCTGCTTTTCCAGCTGTTTGGGGGACAAAGGTAACCTCCAAGTGGGGGAGGGATTCCCAGGGCAGCTTTCTCTGAATCCACCATGAAAACCCACTTTCCATCTGTGGCGAGAGCAAGCCACCAGGGATGGCTGGTACTGGTGTTGAAATGATGGGTTTGCATGCCTGTCGCAGGCAGTGACCCGCAGAGCTGTTCGGGTCCTGCTGCCCCGGTGCAATGCCTCCCTCCTCCCCGGGCAGCTCGCGGTGTAGCCGGGGGGCTTGCAGGGTACATCTGCCCCTCCGTTGCCTCAGGGCCCTAACCCATGGGACTGGGCAATAAAGCCTGTCGTGCTTCACCGCCATCTCTGCCAGTCCTGGGGCTGATCAGTCACTAGAGCAGTAATACGAGGCGGCTCGGGGACGGTTTCTTTGCCTGCAATAAAGACGGGCTCTGCTTGAGCAGTGGCTTGGACCAGATGATCTCCAGAGGTCTCGCCAGCCCCAGCCGCTCTGTGACTCTGTGTGTGTGATGATCCCCCCTGCTGACTCCACGGGGCCGAGTTCCCCCATGGTGAGCATCTCTGCTTTTCAGGGCAGCTGCTGCTCTCATGGAGACGTGCCAGGAGGCAGGTCCTGGGAACCTGCTCCATCAGCCGCTTCACCAAAGGCTCTTCAGACAGACTCCGGGCACGGTGCTGCTGAGGCTGCCTGATGGGAGCAGCGCGGGCGTGGGCGAGATGTGCCCGAGCTGCGCCCTGGCCCTCAGCAGCTGCCTGCTCTGCTGCTCTTTTGCTGCCCCAGTTGAAGTTTTGCCCTTGGCTGCCTTACGCTGCCTGGCAGCTCCTTGACGGGAAGCAGAGGGGACTGAATAATTGTGGAGATAAAGCCTGGGATGCAGTCGGGCGTCAGGGTGACGCGCACGTGTCCACCTGAGAGCGGAGCAGGCTGGGCTGTGCCTTAGCCCAGCTGATGGGTGACACGGGCGTCCTTCATTCCCCCGTGTCCCTGAACCCAAGCCTTGTGTCCTGTAAAGCGCCAAAGCCACTGCTTTGATTCCTGCTTGGAGGTTGCTGCAGGGGGGTGAGCCGTGATTTCCCTGTCTCCCATTTGTTGGCCAATCTGCAAACGGTGGCTGTGAGGCTCAGAGATCATGGTCTCCACTTGAAAGAGCGAGTTATTGACTGAAATTTTCGCAGGAGCGTTGCATCGGGAATGTTATGCGCACTGACCGGCAGCTTGACAAACTGAATGAGGTTAATTTGAGGGGCAGCAACAGGGCAAACGAAAGGCTGGTGTCTTGTTTGAAACAGAAAAGGAAGATGCTGTAATGCAGATGGCCGTGCTGCCACCCCGATGGTACTCTTAACCGTCGAGTGAAAATTGCTCTTCCTCTTAAGGCAAGCTTGCTGCTCGCTTTGGGGGAGACAAGATCATTACCTGAGCAAGCCAGGATGATTTGTGGTGAACTTCACTTTGGGACAGTGACTTCAGGAATTACTTGCAGTTCCCCTCAGGCACCAGCTTCCCTGTACCCCTCTCCTCTCTGCTGGGTGAGTTGTGTCTGTTCTGTTCTCAGTTGCAGGGAGCAGCAGGGAGCATCTCTGCCACCAGAAGAAAATAAATAAAACCCCGCCAAATCTGTGTGTTGAGATGGGGCTTTTTGGGTGGGAAGAGGGTTGTAGGGACTGCATACCTGCGTCCTCGGTTGGCTTATCCCTGCTTGCCAGGGTGTCTGCAGATCTGCGACCCTTGGGACCAGTGTGTCATCCTGTGCTCACCCAGTGAATCCTGTGTCTGTCGGGTGTGCTTTTCCCTGTCAGATTGCTTTCCCAGCTGCCAGGCAGCCCAGCCTGCTAGGGAATCCTCTGGATCCAGCGAGGGGGGGATTTGTGTCTGCCTTGGGTAAAAAAAGACTGGAGCAATGGATCAACATGAAGGAGCTGTTGCAGCTTAGCTGGGGGCTGATGTAACCTGCTGATAAAAGTGGCTGTTTCTCCTCCTTGCTCCGCTGTCATCTTCTTTTCCTGCCTCCCTAAGTGCCTGATTTTTGCCATATTGACAAGTGCCAAAGGCTTGTTATGGATTGATGGAAGTGTTTGCTCTCCCTGCAGAAAGGAAAAAGCATCGTTCTTAGATCATTTCCTACTTGTTCTTTGTCGTGCTGTCTTCTCAGGGATCTTTTGTGTGACTGCTAAGGTTGACATCTCTTGGCATCACAGAAGGCAGCTGCGTATCGCGTCTCTGTGATCAGGAAAGAAAAGACAGGCCTAGGGTGTAATTTTTCTCAATCAGTGGCAGCTTTCTTCTGCCTGCATAACCCCCGTGCTGGGTCTGTTATGTGCTACCGCAGGGTGGCAAATGGTTTCCCAGTGCCTTGTAACGAGGAGGAGACAGAAAATCTTCCTTGGGGTTTCCTCTTCTCATGACAGTCGTAATGCGGGGTCCTGTCTCCTTCAGCCTGAGCCCTGAGCTCCCGGATCCAGAGCCCTGTGCTCCAGGTGAAGCTCGCTGCTGCCTGGTTTCCAGCAGTGCTTGTACAGCCAGCTGGGTTGTCTTCAGGAGGGTGCCTGGTGGCTCAGTGCAGATCCCCGTCTGCGTTCCCGGGGATGAGCTGCTGCCACATTCAACTGGAGCTGACCTTGCAGCATAGACCAAGATTTCGTTGGTTGGTTGGTTTTTTTTTTTTTTAAAAAAAAAAAAAAAAGCTGTACCTGGTTATCTTGTCACTGGGATTCGCTGTGGATAACTCCATGGATTTTTCAGGCAGCGTATAAAGGCTCTTGGTCAGGTGCGGTGTAAGCAAGGGCAGAACATGCAGTTCCCATACTCTCTGCTCCCCTGTAGTGCAGGATTTGTTTCATTTACTAATTTCATTGCTTATTCCCTCAAGCTTTTGATGACATTGCTTTTATTAATGAAATGGCCATATGGAAAGACCGCAAAACACGGAGGTAAACTTCCAAACAGTGCTGATGCTGCTTTAGTGACTCTGTTTCTGGGTCTGGCTGACGGGCGATTCTGTTGCTCTCTGAGCAAACCGTGCAGGTTGCGGGCAGTGAAGGCTTTGAAGAGCACATCAGCATTGTCTGCAGTTCTCCCCAGCTACTCTCGCTGAAGTCGGAGCAGACTTCAATCAGCAAGAGGATGGTTTTCAAATCTACTGTAAATCACTCCCCCCGCCCCCAAAGCAGCTGAATAATTGGCCAGCCTGTCAGTGTTTGCTCATAGTGAGACAGAGGCAGACAGTGCTGCGCCCTTCTCATGATATCTGCAGTGCTGTTTAGAAATTAGGATTAAATTAACTTTCCAGGGTACGGGCAGCACTAGCCCTGCATATGTGGCCTCTTCCAAGGTGAGCAGAAGTTTTGAAGATGGATAGGCTTAACTCTTTCCTGAGCTGTCCCACCAGAGCCTCATGGTGCTCCAAAAGCTCACCTTTAGAGTGAAACCCTTGGTTTGGCTTTAAAGGCTGTGTTTTGCTTATACACAGCGGTACCAGTTTGTGCATTTCCACCCAGTTTGGTTTTGCCGGAGCCCTTTGTTGTAGCTGACAGGGCCTGGAAACACACAGCATCAGTTGTGAACAGGGCTCGTGGCCAGGAGCGTCCAGTCTCATGCTGGTGAGGGGTTGTACCAAAAGCTGAGGAAGGTAGAAGGCTGTTTCCCTCCCAGTGTCACTCAGGCTTAGGTCCGGGGCACGTGGGCCTTAAAAGGGGGAGCAAAGGTTTGGAGGAGACCTTGGAAAAGGTGCCTGAAACCTGGCCTCAGGGAAGAGTTTGGATTTTATGGCATCCGCTATCTTCTATGGGTTCATGGTCTTTCAAAATTGCTGTGTTTCAGTAATGGAAGAAATTGTTACTCTGCTCATCTAGGAGAAGGGAACTTGTTGCATTGTGCTGCACCCGCTGGCCAACAGGGTTCAAGAAGGGTAGAAGTCTTCAAGGCAGTTACGCTGCTACAGGCCAGAGTGACTCAGCTGAGCTCTCTTCCCAAGGGAAAAGCCGGAGGATTTTGGTTGTTCAATCCTGTGCTTGGCAGCAGCTGGCCAAGCCGTGTCCGTGTCCTGGCTGGAGAGCCCCGATGTGCAGAGTGGTGGCACTGGTCTCCCCAGCCCAGCGGGGAGGGCAGATGGGACCTGGAGGGCTGAGCAATGGCCAGGGGACACAAATGGAGACAAGCTTTGCTGGCTCACTCAGCAGCTGCTGTTAGCTGAAGCAAGTGTGACAAATTGGGCTCCGTTGTCGGTGGCAGTGAGTGCCACACTTTAATTCTTTTTTCTTTTCTTTTTTTTTTTCCACTGGCTTTAGAAGCTCTGCCTCGATTTCACAAAACTTCTCCTTGCTGGTGCTCTGGGGCAGAGGCTCAACCAAAGCGGTCCCCCTGCTTTTGCCGAGGAGATGCTGGTGCCGAGGTGCCAGGAGGAGGCTGGTGGCTGGTGGGAGCATCCGGCCAGCCTTGTGCTCTGATCCCCACCCTGTGGGCCTTAGGGTGCTTCTGGGCTCTTTCTGCCACTGGCAGTTTGTGCGGGTGAGGAGTCACTCTGCTGTGAAGAGCACAGGCTCCCGCCCCTTAGGACAGCTAAAGCCCCTGGGACAAGGCTCCGTGCGCAGCTGATGTGGTGGGGGGTTATTTCCCCTTCGTGCGTGACCCCCACTGGGGGCGGTGGATCCGCCTGACGAGGTGTGAGCGCTCTCTCGCCAGAGCTATGGCTTGGTAAAGTACAGCTGCATTTTTCGTGTTGAGTTCTGCTGCTTCTTCCACTCGTGCAAGGCTGGAATGACCAGATGGCTTCAATTAACGGGCTCAAAGTAACTTGCAGAGGGCAGCGTGGTGGGTCCTCGGCCATCCCTTGGGGCAGCCATCCAGCCGTCCATCTCTGATGCGCGCTGATGCCTGCTAGAAGCAAACGTTGGCAGCTCTTATTCCCAATGAAATCTGTCCCAGGAGAAGCTAACGATCTCAGCGCTGAGCTTCTCGAAGCGGTTGATGCCAGCCCTTGCCTGGCACTCTGACTCTGGCGTCCAGTGGTGCAGGCTCCTGCAGGGACAGAAATAGCTGCTGTCTTTGTCTGCCCAGCACGTGCAGCTATTGCATCGTGTTCTGGAGCATTCACGCCTAAGCAAGGAGCAGGGATCTTGTCAGAAGTTAGATTTTGGCCTTCAGAGCAGGGGGATGGATGCTTTTAGCGTGTTCCCAAGGGATTTCTTGTCTCTGGGACACAACCTGGACCGGTGTAGGCAGAAGCTGACCTAAAAACCTGAGCGGAGCTGGTCCGGCAGAGCCTTTTGGTCCTGGCAGGTCTCCTGTTCAGCGGTGCACTGTGCTGCCCCTGGGACCCACACCAGATGCTAACGGAAAGGATGAGGATGCGATGCAAATCGTGCTCCTCCGGAGTGGGCTGTTGGCCTGGCAGGGCACGGTGGGTCTGCGCTGGGTCACCCTGGGACACTGCGAGTCTGGCTCCATCGAGACAGCCTGTCATTGTTCCTCAGTAATAGTTCCTTGGGTACAACTTACTGCACGGCTTGTTGCCAAGCTGTGATAAATGAGCTTTGTCAGATAGCAGACTTGCAGATTCACCTCTGGAGCAGAGCTATCGGGTCTCCTTTTCAAGCAAGCTGCTCGGTGTCAGCGTGAATCGGAGGAGAAGTTGTACATTAACGTCAGTGAAAACCTAACGCCCACTGGCTCGGTGTGAATGAGCTGGCTGGGTAGCCCTTGGCTGGCGGCAGCGCAGCTGATGCCTCCGAGGCCGGCGACCAGCTGCAGGGACCACAGGGGAGGGTTGGTGGGAATCCTTCGTGGTCAGTGAGGCCCCAGTGTTTACCCTGTGGCAGCCACCTGCCTCCATCCCAGTCTCGTCTTGCTTTTTTAAAAATTTTTTTCAAGACTCTTTTTTTGAAGCCCTAGAGGACAAATTAAATGGAGCTGAGTGTATAAATGTTGCTGGTGCCTGGAATCGTTTTGATGCCTTTGGCACGCTCCGTTATGGGATGCAGGCATGCAGCCCTGACCTGCTCTACGTGGAGGGCACAGCCAGCCTAAGGAGTTAGCGTAGCGGGAGCACCTACGCTTGCTGCTGGGACCCTGAATGCTCAGCAAGTTATCGCTTCCCTGGCCTCCAGCTAGCCTTCACCTTGTCAGCAGAGGTCATTTTGGGGTGTTATTTTAAATGTTTCTGTGACTTCAAAGTGCTGCTTGGTTTTCTGCTGCTCTTCTCCCTTGGGCTGGCTGGTGTCCTGTTAGAGCTCAGAGCTGCCAGCCCGCCGGACAGAAACTCGAGCTAACTTCACCTGGATCGAGCACTTGCTTTTATCATGTCAGGCCTCTGAGCACACCGTTGTTTTCTATTTAAAGGAAAAAAAAAAAAAAAAGAAAAGGAAAGTAACCCTCTCCTGGACAATACTGTAGAGTTTTGGATGAGTGGTGCCTGTCATCCCAAACACAGCGCTGAACTGTGATGCATGTAGCACTGATGCTGTGACGGACACTTGAAAGCCACGTGTCTGCATCCCAGTGCATTTCCTGCTGGCCCGGGAGCACTGCGTGCATTTCTTTTCTGCGAGCTTGCTCCTTGTGAATGTGGCTTTAGGTGGGCTGGAGGGGTCCAGCGCCTCTGTTGCCCCATCCGTAGAGGGAGGCCCGTGAGGACCCAGAGGAAAAGAGTGCTTGGGAAGCCCAGGCCATGCCCACAGGGCACATGTCTTGTGGTTTTCTTTCTGCTTCTTGTTTCGCTGCCCTGCTATAAACACTTAGAGCTGACTTTGCCAAAGCAGAGGGCCTTGGGGCACCTCACTGCAGGTGATGATCCGTGGGAACAGAGGGCTGCAGCCCTTGAGGGGCTGTTGAGAAGCCTGACTCTTGGGAAAGAAGACTTTGGGGTTTCATCAACCGCTTTTGCAAAGTTATTCTTTGGGGTCTCAGCAGTATCCCCCAGCCGTGTGGCTGCTGCGGGGGGACTGGAGCAGTCCTGGCTTCCTCTGGCCTGGAGCCTTTATGGCAGAGCTGGCCACCGTTGTCGGGAAGCCAGGAGATATCAAGTGGCTTCCCTGGGTGTGCCCTCCAAGAGGGAGGCTGGAGGGACAGTAGCATTCTCCTGAGGGTGAGCATCCCTTGGGTCAGACAAAGCTGGGTTAACAAAGTGAGTCTGTTAAGGGAGGGTAAAACAGAGGTTGTATGAGCTCCTGCACGGGTGCTGTTTCCAGGCACTGTAGCTCAGAGTTGGGGAAACGAAGCCTTCATGGTTTTTACCCTCATGTCTTTAATCCTTTTCTGCATCCCGCAGGAGACCAGGGTCCATGGTTTCCATCCTAAGTTACTGTTTGGCTCATCTTACAGGCTGGCAAACGCTCGCGCTGGAGGATTGAACCCAGTAAAGGAGTGATCCCCCCCGAGAGCGAGGTGTCTGTGGCCATCATAGCAAACTTGGACGACATCGAGAGATTTGAGGATGAGGTGAAGGTGTCCATAGAGAACAGCCACACCTACGTCATCCCCGTCCAGGCTGTCGGCACGGGCACAACGATTGTCACCGACAAACCCATTGCTCCGGAGCTCAACTTGGGCCTCCGCTTCAGGTAGGGATCTCTCAGCTCCCACTTCCCACGTGGGCTCGGCAAGGAGTTTTGCTGTAGTCCTTCAGGCTAGTTGTTCTTCAGTGCTCGAGGTCCTGGCTCTGCTTCACCGAAGCCACAGGAACTCCTTTAGGAATGTTCTATGGCCATTTCAAAGTCGTTAGATACCCTCAGAAGCTACCAAAATGGAAACCAGTTGCTAGGTTGTCCCTGACTTGTCTTTAGTTGGAATATGTTTATTTCCATACTTTATCAAAGAATGAGCTGGAGGAAAACAGCAGGTCCCAGAAGCCTCCTGCTGGAAAATGCTACATTACAAGTATAAACATATTTCTGTTTGCAATAACGTTGCTTACCTTTCCAGTCGCTATGGACTATTCTCTCGCAAGAGTGGAAAACCTTGGTGGTAGCTTGTTAGCAACTCCTCGACTGAATTAATGGTGCTGGTTTATTTCCCTTGTGCCTGGGAGTCCTGCAGGAGCTGCCGAGTTTCTTTGCCCTGTATCATCCATCAGTTTGCTCGTCTTCCCCGGTTCCCCGGCTGGGCCGCTCTTTAGAGGCGCTTGCTCTTCCCTCGTTTCCCCCGCCCGCTTTCCTTGCGGTCTGCCAGCACTGCGGCGGCGGCAGCCCGAGGCAGAAGCGAGCGAGGGTGCCTGCAGGAGCAGCTCTGAGCGGGAGAGGAGGAGAGGTTGGCTGAGGTTGGGTGGGATAATTTGCGTGTGCTACCTGAAAGAGCTTAGCTCGGGAGGGGGCATTCGCGGATCCTAGTGCGTGTGTCTGAAACTGGCTACATTCTTATAAATGGGAGAGAAAATAAGCCTTTTCAAAGCGCTGTTGCTGTCGGAGTCCTCTTGGGACGAGAATAATACTCTTCTCCAAGTGCCTGTTCCTTTTGCTGGCTGCAAAGAGGCTCCACAGTGCTCTGATACCTAAATTTTGGGCTAGAAAGAGGAGGTTGATGCTGCCTTAAGCATTTAGGCTAGATTAGTGGGGTGGGGTGGGGTGTTGGGGTGTGTTAAATGTGCACCCACAAGCCCCCCAGGTAAGCAGGGACATTACAGGGAGATTGGCACTTGGCCAGCGTGCCCTGTGCTCTGTGCAGCCACAGATGGGCTGCACAGCGGAGGGGAGAGTGTGGGTGGGATTGCTGTCGTCGTCCTCTGCCCCCCTTCGTGTCTTTGCCTGCAAGCTAGTTGGGAGCCGCCGTTGGCAGCGGGTGCAGAGCTGCCACCAGGTGAGCTGGGGGGACCCAGGTGACATCCCAGATGAGGTGGGCTTTCCCAGAGCCACAAATCAGGCATCTACCCAGAGCTTCCCCTAGCCTTCATCTGCCGCTGTCCACAACAGAAAACCGGTTCATACTAAGCCTTGTACACATCATTTGTAAAGTGTGTTTCAAAGACTCGTTTGTTCTAATCTGTCACTTCTGTGTTGGTGTTTAGCTGCTTGTGGCAGACGTGCATTTTGCAAGCCACGTGTTCTGTACCTTTCAAAAACCCAATAACTGTTGTAGGAACAATTCTGTTCCTGGTGGTGCTCAGATTTATAGAGGGTAGAATAATTATTCCACGCTGGCCTGCAGTTAGTGTTTCTTTACATAATGGAACCAATTTCCATGGAATATTCGTTTTGGTTTATATCTAGCTGTAGAGGTCAATCTCTTGTTGTCACTCCATTCCCTCAGCTGGTAGACCGGGTCTTGTTGCTGTGTTTGTCTTGGGCGAAGCTTATGCTGATCCTGCGTTCTCACAGTGCGTTTACCTTCCGAAGACACAAAACCATCTGCCCTGTTCAGCTGATGCGTTGGGGGCAGGGAGAGTTGGATGCTCCCTAAGAGATGGGGGAGTGAGGGGGGTAAGATGGGCCCCGACGGTGGGATAACTGGTGCCCAGATCTCCAGATGAGTCTCTGCACCCTGCCAGCTCCCCAGTAGCATCTTCAGAGGAAGCCACCTGAGGCAGCAGCTCCCCAGGGGCAGGTGAAATGGCAGCAGAGCTGTTCGTCCACCCACCTGCAGCCAGGGCAGACCAGCTTCGTGCCTGGTGCAGGGAGACCTGCAGGACGCACCTTGGGAAAACCCTCTGAGTGCTGAGCACCAAAGGGTGATGCTCTGCTCGCGAGTACCTGAGGTGATGGATCTTTGCGAAGCTTTTCCTTGCTGTACACAAACTGACCAGCTGCTGGATGCTGAACTTCGGGCCAGCCGAGGTCTGGCTTTGGCTGAAGCTTTGAGCTAGGTCAGCCTTTTCAGAGGTGGTTTTGTTGCTGGGCGTGTGGTCAGATAACGCCATCGGGGTGCTGAAGCTGGGTGACCGCTGGGAAATAGCAGCTCCCATAACGTTTTCCATCTCTGCTTGTCTTCTAGCTTTGATCGCTGCTGTTACCGTTTCAAGATGACAAACAGAGGACGACGCACCCACCAGCTGTATTGGTCAACAGAAGGCTTCCCCACGTTCAGCCATCGTGACCGTCTCCGTGCCATCAGTAACACCAAGGGCACAGATTCCTCCCAGAGCCCCAAACCTGCCTGCCCTGTGTTTAAGCTTCAACCGCTGAGGACAGAGCTGATGCCGGGCAAGACTGTGGAGATGGTGCTGGAAGGCTCCTCCAGCACTCCCCAGGTGAGGTGCCCCACGAGGGCTGCGCCCTCCCCACCAGGTCACCTCCGCTGGGGCTTCTTCCGACCCCTTGACATTTGCCTTGGGAAGAGGAGCAAGCGCTTTCCAGAAACTGTTTTAATGCCACAAGTTGCCATGGCAGCACCGGCTGCTTTCCTTGCTGGCCGCCATCAGTGTTTCCATAGCCACCATAAACCCAGCTCGCTGGTACCAAAATGCGGGCTGAAGGGAATGTTGCTGCTTCAGAAGCAGAGGGCAGGTTACAGGGTGTCGTGTGCTGAGGCAGAAAGGAAGGGCGGAGAAAATAAGTTACGCTTAGGCTAGGAGCAGAGGCTGTAAATAAATGAAAACATGTGAGGTCATAGATCTGGTGAAAAGAGTGAGTTAAAAAAACCCAAGCACCAAACCTGTGAAGAGAGGGAGAGTCTGAGAGCAGCATCATTTTTCCTCTGTAGACAAACATGGGCAGAGGCTTGTCTAGCGCTGAGTCCTGGAGGAGAAAAAACAGTGTGTGCCAGCCCTGATGGTCAGAGTGACGTTCATCCACGTGGGAAAGTGTTCCCAGGGACCGTTATAATTGACAGCTTGACTTGTTGTCGGTATTTCCATACCAGCTCACCCCAGACTCTCAGCCAGCCTTGGTGTCCCAAGGGCAGCCGGGTCTGGCAGCACCCTTGGGTGGCAGCTCAGCAGGGTCACGGGGTGTTCTCCCCCCCCGGGCCCTTCTTTCCAGGCCAGGGGAAATCCAACTCTGCAGAGGAGCTGCCAGCTAACCCTGGTGTACATTCCTTGGCTCTGGGACCGCTGGGCCCAGGTGTTTAAGCAAATGTGGAATGAATCTTCATGAAGCTCCTGCTGTTCCTAATGATCTGAAAGGTGCTTGCAAGGGTTGCCTCAGTGGCAGCTTGCAGAAGGCTTGATCGCTCGCCTAGCTGAGTGCCCTCATAAATAGGATGCAGCATAACAAGAGGAGGGGGCTATTGAGGAGAGCAGTGGCTGTAAGTTGCGGCAGGAATAGGGTCCGTGGTTGGGTGGCTAGCAACTGCAGCGTGTTTTGTGGATGCCCTGCCAGCACCTGCTTGGGTGACGCGTGACTCTTGCATGCAGGTGGTGAAGGAGCGGCTGCTGTGTCACGCCGTGGTGGGGAGCAAGGCGGGGAAGGCACAGATAATGCAGATGGACGTCACGTGTGAGTTCGTTGATCCCGTTCTGCAAGTGTCTACCAGAGAAATCGCATTCCGGGTGGAGAAGGTAAGTCTCAGGATTGCATCCTGGCATTGAAGAGCGTGGCTGATGGCCGAAAGCCTGCGGGGTGTGCGTGCCCGTTAAACACGGGGGGACGGGGATGGTTAAACCGCTTCCCCAAGTCCACGGGGCTTCGGCTATCGATTCGAGCCAGAGCAAGCTTTGGCCGTTACCACGAGATGGTTCTACCACAGAGATGGTGATTTTGCTGCCCTGGGGTCGGGGACAGTCACAGCTCTGCCCTTCTCGAGGTGGAGGCAGGATCGAGCTGCTGCGCCAAGGGCACAGGTGAGGCAGTGGGACCCGCGAGCGCAGCGTGGCCGTTGCACAGCTGCCTTGTGCGCTGGGGCTGCTGGGGGAAGAGCCGATTGCTGCAGCTGAGCGACGCTAAACCCCTCCTCACCCTTCCTGAGGTGCTTTGTGAAGTAAGTGAGGGTATTCTTAGTGATGAGATGGTTTTCTGACTTCAGCAAAGTAAAGCTGAGATTGCAGCTGCTGCGCTGAGGGGGGATCGTAGCCACTTGTAGAGAGACACGCATTTGTGTAGTCAGGATGAAGGGAGGTTTTTGAGGCTCCTCCAAGGCATGGGGATGTCTGAACACCGATCCTGCAGGGAAGCTGAGAAAAATGGAGCTTCCTGCCAATTCCTCAGGCTGGTGAAGGAAAACTGTCATCTTTTGTCTCTCTCTGCCTTCCCTGCTCTTGGCATGGATGCTCTTTGCGTTTCCCTCAGCCTCACCTCCTTCAAAGGACCTGCAGTCATCCCTCAGCTGCAGTGATGACAACACCGATGCAAAACAGGAGCCCTTTAGTCTCTGGGTCCTGACTCCTCCATCATCTTTCCCTCTCCAATGCGGTGTCTGAAACAGAGAAGATTGTCCATTATTTAGTTTCTGTATTTTCAGGCCTCTCCTCTGGTTCCCAGGCTTCCAGAGAAGCACAAAATCCTGTGAGCGGGCGGTTCACACTTAATGAGAAGCTTTTCAGCTGTTCCTGATGTCTGCCTGTGTTCTGCTTGATGCCCCGTGCTCTGGTTTATCGAGTGCTATGACACTGCAGCTGTTGGATATCGATACATCCAGAACTAGTTTCCCAACCACTGCCTGGTTGATGTGAACCCTGCAGGAAGGCCAGAGCGATGCATAAGCAGGAAGAAATAGCTTAGGCTGAGCTTGACTGTGAGGCTACAGACACTTTGTCACTGGAGCAGGGACAGCAGGACACACGTTGCAACCAGACCGTTGAGGTTTCTAGCTGGCTGTTTGTGCGTGTAAATGTTCCAAGCTAACCTTAGGCTACTGCAGGCTCTCTCCTCCAGGCCAAATCCTGCTTGCTTTTCTCTTCTGACTAGCCATCCCTGCTTTTATGAGGCTCCTGGAGCCACTAAGGCTGTACGAAATGACTGGGGGTGAAAATCGTCTTGTGCCATTCTGCCCAAGAGAGGGTAAACTGGAGACAAGCGCTCTGGGTTCACTTTCTGCTTTTGACCTTGGTCAAGCAGCTGCCTCCTCTCGAGGTGCTGTTCCCTCGTCTGTATGTGAGACTGTTTCCCGGCCCCCTGGGGGATGCTGTGGTTTCTAAACGTGAAAAGCACCTGACGTTCTGAAAGAAAAACCTTGTAGAAGGGTAGAAACTAATACAGACAGTGAATAAGAGATGTGTGCAATTTTGGGGTTGAAAACTCTGAAATGCGTCGGAAGGGAAGGGAGGTGCGTGGCCACTTCAGGTTGTTTTTTTCTTGTCTCCTCTTTCTGTAGCTACCCAGTGACGTCCTCAGCCTACAGCATAAGCCTCTTTCTTTAAAAAACATGTCCTCCCTGCCGCTGGGCGTCGTCCTGGCCTTAGACCAACCCTTCCGAGTCTGTGATGCGGCCCGGCAGCCCCTCCCTGCAGATGTCCAGGTGAGCAGGACCTTCCCGTGGTGGGCTTTGAGGAGGAGGGATGTGGCGGTGCGTTCCTGTTGGGAGGTCCTCTGGCAGGGTCTCCTGTAGAGTCAGCAGTAGCCTGGCCCCAACTCAATCAGATCTGAAGCGAGCTGCTGGAAGAAACAAAAATACCCGAGTTGGGAAGATACTTCGTGGCTCAAAGCCATGAGGAGAAGGGAGCAGGCACCTAGGGCTGGGCAAGCCATGGAGTAGAGGTATCTCCTGGGACTTGCAGCAGCCGTCCTCAGCCAACCTCAAGAGCAGCTTGCTCTCTGTGAGGGCAGCTCTGCCTTCGGGAAGGCTGAGGATGCTCCTCCCACTGTCGCCTGGCACCTGCCCTGTCGGTGGTGGAAGGCGCTGGACATGGGCTCTGCTGGACACGCGCTGGTGGAGGTGCGGGCACCGTTCCTGTGCCGCGCCGGTGACTGGCCCCTGCGAGGCTGAGGCTGCCGTGCCGGTGCACTTGTGCTGTGAGGATAAAGGAGTTTCTCTGGAGTCAGGGCAGCAGCCCTGGCTTGCCGGAGTGCTGGTTCGGCTGTGTGTTTAGCACAGAGCCTCTGTGGGTCCAGAATTCAGTAGGACAATATTTATTTCCCCCTGGTATCGATGCAAAGCGCAGAAACGTGAGCCTGCAATAGTCTGACGAGAGCGTGGTGCTTGCAGTCAGGCACTCGCTGTAAAGAACGTGCAGGGTGGGCTGAGAAGCCCACGCTGAGGTCATGCTTTAAGACATTGACGTGTTCCATGCTACCCAGCCTTGGACTTCATTACGCTGGTGTTTGATCTTTTTAATCTCCTTGCAGCCAATGAAGCTGGAGGTAGGGGAGGAACGTAATTTCTTCATCGGATTTAACCCTGCTCACGAGGAGCATCTGAATAGCTGGGTGGCAGAGAAGGCTCTGAAGATACAGCTGCTCGAGCATCCTCACGAGGAGCAGGTCACTGTTCGGGGAGAAGTCTTCTTCCCAAATCTCCAGTTCCAGACCATGGCCGTGGACTTTGGGTGCATCTTGAATGACACTGAGGTGGAGCGTTACATTGAGATGACCAACTGCAGCCCGCTTCTCGTCCGGTACCACTGGTCATTCCTGACGGGCGGCCACGCGAGCCAGCTGAGGTATGTGCACCGTTGCCCTCTCCTTGAAGCTCCTCTTCCTAGTGTCCTGTCTGTACCTGGCAAAGACCCAGGCTGTTTGCCTGGGATCTGGCAAGCAGCTTTCAACTCTCCCTGGTGGGAATAACACCTGCCAGCCGTGGTCAGGCTAGATGCTCAGGGAAAAGGTGATCTCTGCCGGTTGGACGCTGCAGGGGAGACCATGTTCTCCAGCCAAGCTGGGGCTGTATGACACTACTAACGCTTTTTGCTTAGCCCATACCCTGGAGTCCTGCTGTGCCTCTGGAGCTACAAAGCCACGCTTAGGCACATGGACGGTAACATCACCGGTTTTCCATCCCTGCCAACCCTGTACGTTGTCATTTCATCCTAAGAGCCTACATAGGCGCTGCCACCAGAAGGACCTGCTGCTGCCCCGGTCCCTTGCTGCTGCTTTGCTGTAGCCCCCGTACTGGTTCCCCGGGAAGGAAAGCTGCTGTGGAGAGCTGTGCTCGCAGACCCTGGTGGCCTGAGGCAAACACCACCCTGGAGAAGGGAGTTTTTGTCTGTTAGCTGTTTTGTGAATGCGATGTGCAGTTGATTCAGCATTTTTCACCAAAACGGCAGGTTCTGCTGGGGCTGTAGGTCCAGCTGCAGGTGTCAGTGGGAGCGCTTGTCTGAGCATCCCTGGGAGGCAGGGCATCCAGCCCTGGTCAGTGGTTTCCAAGCCCAAGAGCACTCTTGCAGTGGTGCTGCAGCACGTCTATAAACACATTTCTAGCAGTTCCTCCCGCTGTGGCCTCTCTGCGTAGTACAGAAGTCTAGTCTGGGCGGTTTTAATGGCAGTAGCAACTGGTTTTTCCATAATGCCCTGGGAAACCAAGCAAAGTTAACCACTGCGCGTTGAAGTGCTGCTATTGCAAATAACAGAGATCAGTTTTGTTTAGGGAGTTGGAATTTGGCTTAGAGGAGACTGGGCACTGGCATTAGCTATGGCGGTGAGGAGGGCTTGGGGGAGAAGCTGTGGACACTGGGGTAGCCCGTTCACAGCGGGGTCTTACCAGGGAACGGCCAGTCTGGTGTGGCCCTTCATGCGCGGCACCTTCAAGAACAGACCCTAAAATGCAGGGGAAAGTCTGCAAAAGCAGGTGCAAGGAGGTGGACAGGGAAAGAGTAACAGGGCTGTAAGCTTTGCTCGGAAGCCCCTGTCATCTCCTGGTAAATTAGATTAGGGTTTAATTACAAGCTAAGGGAAAAATCTAATGTTGATGGTAGAACAATGCATATATTTTATGATAACAGAGAAACACACACATTGGAGCAAAGCCTGTGTGGAATTAATTTCCTCTGGGGCCACTTATTGGCCAGTTGCCTGTTTGGTTTGGTTTTTGGTTTGTTTTTTTTTTTTTAGGGTTTTGGAAATGTGACTGCTGAATCAGTTTTCAGCTTTTAATTCCCCCATCTCCACTTAAACTAGCTTTGCTGGACCTGAGCCTGCAGGTTCTTCCGGCAGACGCTGAGTTACCCAGCTCTGAGTTGGTAGCAGCTGAGGGTCCTGAGCATCTGGCAGGATAGCTGAGCATCTGGCAGGATAGCAGCCCCTGCTCCAGAGGGTTTGGCATAGCCCCTTTGCTGGCTCGTTAGTGCTGTGGACGTTAGGACAGCTCCCTTTTCTGCTCTGCATGTTAATTCAGCAGTAATGTGCTCGCTCTGGGTCCCTCGGCAGACACCATGTGATTCTCCATGTCAGGGCTGGAAATGAAGATGGTCTCCAGGCTATTAACACCTCAGATGGCTCATTAAGAGCCCAGCAGAAGGGCAGCATGTCAGATATTATTTCTGGTCTACATTAAGCACTGTTGCTATTCTAAATTATCAGATCAAACTAACTTGGTCTGACATCGAGGGAATCAAACATCGGGTCTTGTGAAGGCGAGATCGATAGAATTGAAGCGTCCACACTTCTAACCTTGCTGGAGCTGATCGCCAGAGACTCCCAGCATCAATCAGACACACACATTTATTTTGGCCAGGAGAGAAAAATGTTGTTTCTCTGCCTGGACAAGACTATTTGTGCTTAAAGTGGGTTTGGTTTTTTTGTTTCTTCTAATTGTTCAACCCATTTTTTCCTCCTTACTCTTTAGTCACTGCTGCTACTTTGAGCAATCGTATCAGCAACACAGTCCAGCCATTGCTGTGCGGTTAGTCATTTCCAGGGCGCGCACAGTGACAGTTGGAGCTGTCGGATCTCACTGTAATGATGTTGCTTCTCTGTCTCCGCGCTGCCTGGTCTATATGTCAACGGGTGGCTCAGTAAATGCACAAATGTTAGCTCAGCAGAGGAATTTATCCTAGCAAAGAAATAGTCATCAGGGCATTGGGACAAAATGCAGTTTCTAGTTTTTGCTCTTGGCGAGGGCAGACCATCACCACCACCTTCCCCAGCTGCTGGCCATGTGGCCCAGCTCAAGCCGCGTGTTCCCACAGGGTGCACTGGGCAGGTTTTGAGTTTACTTCTGTATCACATTGTTTTGTTTTCAGTTGCAAACACCCTTGAGCTGTCTTGCTTGTTCCAAAGTCCCTTTTTAATCTGCGTCTGTTGGCCTGCAGGACAAATCAAAGTGCATCGTCGGGGTCCGTAAGCCTGTTTAGATGCCTCAGGGGCGCGTGGTCTCTGGTGCTTTGCCCTGTGACAGAGCTCGGGCTTTGTTGGGGGGCTTGTTTTCCCCCGGTGCTTTGGCTGTGCCGAAGGGATGCACCAGCGTGTGGTCCCTGGGGGCCTGGGCAAGGATGCCGGGCGTGTGGGTGCCACGCACCAGGGCAGCAGCCTCAGCGCTGTTAAAACTCCTGCATTTAATGCAAAGGGGTGGTGGCTCCTGGCACGTGTCCTTGGTGCTGGCAGGACCTGCAGGGACCTCGGGTCTTCAGATCACCGTTCTGGGGTGTCTGTCCTGCTGGTGGTGGCTCTCACACAGCCTGAGCTGGCAAGGTCACGTCATCCTGCCTGAATCTTCACGCGCAGTTTGCAGAAGCGGTGTGATTTCTAGCTCCTCTATTTTGGGAGGTGGGTGTGGGAAGTGGTGTGAAGCTGTGTCCTTAGGAGGCTCAGAAACCAAGAGACAGGCTGAGATGATTTTTTTCCTAATGTCTCAGCGGTTCGGATGGTGGGTGGCACAAGGCTGTCCTGGCCCTAGCAGGAAGGACTCTTCTCTCCCTGCTGTCAGTGTGCCTGTGCTGCCATTGAATCCCCCCTGTTAATACCTGTATCCATTTTGTCTCATCTGACGGGTGGTCAGGTTGGGTGAGATGGACACAGGGGGGTTAACACCTTGCTGTCAGCCCCTCCAGCCCCAGGCTGACCTGCTTATGTCAGGAGGCTCCTCATCTCTGCTCCAGCGTGCTGGTGGAGGCACTTCCGCAGCCCTCTGGCCCCTCTGCTTTGGGGCTGGTCCCTTCTGCAGGTGGAGGAGCCGCTCTCTGCTCCTTGCCTTCATCCCTGCGTTCACAGCCTTGCTCTGAAAGTGCTGGAGGCTGCCCAGAAGGTCCTGATTCTGAGAAAGGGTTACCTCAAGCCTGGGCTGATGCCAAACATCTCATCATCTTGCCCTTCTTTCCCAGGACCAACCCCCTTTCCTTCAGTGCCAGGAAGATGTCGTGTCATAGAGATCAGCTTTCTGTTGACACCTCGGGTTACTCACTCCCTTCCTTTTCATGTGATGCTCATTGTTGTTCGTTTTGACTTTCCCCCACTGGAAAGAGTCCCTGGCTGTGCTGCTTCACGCTTCGCCGCAGCAGGACTTGCTAATCGCATCATCTCCCAGCGCTGGGTCCCAGAGGGCTTCTACTTTAGAGGGAAAAATACTGTTGTTGTCTAGGCACCACGGTCTGGTGAAGTTGCCTCAAACCATTCTGTAGAACTAGAGGTACCTTAATAAATGATTATGGATTTTCCATCTCGGGGGTTTCCCTCTCCTCGGGAGCTGTTACTCAGCCGCAGTATTTATCACGAGCCACTCTAAGAGCTGCGGTTTCATTTCCTCACCATGTGCATCGTAGCGAGCGGTTCTGGGACAGCTGCTGCGATGACGGCCGGACCCAGGCGCCCAACGGGTGCGTGGGCTGGTGCGTGGCTGGAGGGTGTTGAGGTGCTCCTCTTGGTGGCCTGACACTGTGGGCATCTCCCCTGCCACCAGGGAAAGGTAGCGTGCAGCTGCAGGCTGCCCAAAAGCACCACTGTCCCAGCTGAGCTGGATTTATCTCATCCTTACAGAGCTGCCCAAGTCAGCGGCCGCTGGAGGTGTCGGGCAGTTTGGTCGCCCATCAGGGCCCCCCAACATGCACCCGGGTGCCTGGGCTGAGAGGAGCAGAGGTTGCGTGGGTGGGACCGTAGGTGGGCGATGCGCTGCAGGGCTGAGCGAGCACCTTCATCCCCTCCAGCCCTGGTTTGTTCTTCCCCACGGACGGTGCCGAGCTGTTGCTCGGGGTCCCCGTGGCGTCCCAGCAGCAGGCGGAGGGAGGGCTGTCAGGGGCTCACCTGGGCCAAGCCGTGTTCTTGCATGTCGCTGTAGGGAGGGCAAGTCAGGCGGGATCTCTTCCGGGTTATGAAGAGCAGAGCCTGTAATCCAGAAATGAAAACCAGCCTTAGATACTAAAGACAAATCTTTGTTTGGAGCCCGTGGTTCAAGGCACTGAATTCCCAGCTGTAAAAAATGTGCCGTGTTTGACGGCGGGGGGAACGCTTACGACTAGGCACAGCGGCAGGTAGGCATGGCCTGAGCGCGTCCCTCCACGTGGCGTTGGAAATCCAAGCAGAGCTACTGTGAGCACCTGCTGCAATTTCATACAGGGACCATAGTCAGAGTCACTTGGGAATTCTGAAAACGTTAACTCATATGCTTTTTACTGGCTGCTGTTGCTCAAAGGGTAAACTCGGCTCTGTTTGCAAAACGAGCGGTTGAACTGCTTTGCTGAACCATTTGCCAAATTTGTCCTCCAACAGTTTGTGTTTAGAAACTGCTGGGGAGGTAATGATGGCATCAGGACGTGCCACACCGGTTATAAGCTCGTTTCAGCAGAGCTGCAGCCTTTGTGGCGCGAGGTGCGGTTCGAGCTGCTGTTTTGCAGCCAAGGAGTACCTGTGGCACGGCAGGGAGCTGAATCTCGGTGTCGCGATTGGAATAGATTGATTAAAAATGACCAGCGTTTCCTTCCCCAAAGTACTAATCGCGGCTGCTTTGGTGCTCATCGGGGATCAATGGGCTGTTTAATTGTGAGTCTCTGCCTGGAGCCGCTTGACGTGTCTTCCCGTGTTCCTTGCGTGTGCGAAGGTGTCCCGTGCTGGGCTCGTGCTGGCTCTGTCGGGGTTCAGGCACAGCAGGCGGCGGGCTCCGTCCCTGCTCCTGCCATCGCCGCTGCTGGTCCTGACCCGCAGCTGTGCGTAACCGCCCAGGGGAGAATTCAGGGTAAATACCTAGAAGAGCTGAAAACCTCCTTGCGGCGCTGGGTCTGTGCTGGCGCATCGCCATCCAGATCTGCCCCTTTGTGTCTCAGTCCCACCTTTTTGTGCAGTTTGTCCTTTTGTCTCCCTGCAAGGTGTTCACCTCTGATATCTGCAGTTCCTCATGGCAAGCAGTTGCCACTGCTGGACCAGCGTTGTCCCTGGGCAGCCCCCAGCATTGACCTGCTGCATCCTGGTTCTGGAGCTGCCAGGTCGGATCCATTCCTGGGCTGGCGGCACCAGTGCCCACCCAGGGGCCACGTCCTGCCAAGGAACTGCTTGTCCAGGTCTTCCTCCCTCCTACTGCAGCTTCATGATGGAAGTTACGGTTTCTTCCAGGTTCAGCCCTCCAGCACCTAAACTGTTCATCAAACCCCAGCCACCGAAGGAGGAGGGAGCCTGCTCGGAGCACTCAGCATCTGCAGAGAGCAGTGTCAGTGATGGATGCGTAGAGGAGCCAGCTGAAGCCCTGGGAGCAGTGGGGGATCCTGCCCAAGAGCCAGCAGATGCAGAGGACTCCCTGGAAGCAAAGGTAGATTTTCTTGTACGCTCACTGTTTTGCGTTGCCTCCCCCAGCTTGCCACCAAAAAGCCGTGCTGGTGCCAGCGTAGCGTCCCTTTTTTGCTGCCCTGCTGCCATGTGCCCTGAGAGTGGGCTGGGCAGCAGGGCCAGCAGCTGGACACGGGGCTTATGGGGAGGGACAAGTAGGGTAGTGTTGTTTGGAGAAGCCCATTCAGGTCCTCCTGACCTGTGGTGAGGTTGGGGTTTTTTGGCTGGGTTTTTTTTGCACTGTGAAAGGAGGGGTTTTACCTGCACCGTGATGTGGAGGCTTCCAGTTCCCTTCCTCTGTCAAGCCCTGCCCAGTACTGGTCTCCATGTACCACCTTCTCAGCCCCAGCTAGAGCCACCCGTTGTCACGTCTCTGCCTTCGCCCGAGCCCCGGTATTGCAGCGATGGCCACAGAGCTGCCTTTTTATAAATGGAGACTTGACAAAGTTGCTGTCTTTTCCTCTTAGTATGGGAAACAGCCTTTGGTCTGCTGACCTTCCTGGTGAGCCTCGGTGCTTTGGGGCTTGGCCTCGGTGCTAGTGGGAGCTGATGGCACCTTTTGCTTCGCGTGGGACAGAGGCTGCTCCTGGGGCAATAAAAAAGGATATAGGAGAGCACAGGAGGTTCTGAAAGTGCCGGAGTTGGTGTCAAGTTCAAGGAGGGGGGTCGCACCTGCTGACATCTAAATATCAGTGGTTTTAATGTTGTAGCTCTGCACGTGTTTTCTGAATCAGGAAAAAGGATACCTGGTAGGCATAAAGAACAGCGCGGCTGAATGTTTTCAGATAGAAGCATGAAATCATTTTTGTGCCCTGCTTTGTTGCCATGTATGCGCAGATAAAGCAGGGAAATTCAAGGGGATATGGCTAGGTAGGATCCAAAATTGCTTCAAAGGATACATCTGGGTTGCAGCGTTGTCTTCTGCTTGTGTCACTGTATCAAGGCAATGTCCATGTAGCCTTCCTGGGGAGGTGGGAGACCATAAGCCTGGGAAAGATGTGGGTTAGCGTCTTTGGGAATATGCCCTTGGCAAAGCTTTGCAGGCTGGAAGATGTGGAGACAACAGAAAGAGCACTGAGATGTGAGAAGGCTCAGCCCTCCCCAGTGCTTTATATCTCCTTGGAGAGATGTAGCCTCTGGTTAGGCCTGAGGATGTGCTGTACATACCCTGCCCATGTCAGAGCCCCAGCGCAAAGCCCTCCTTCATGTTACCGAAGCAGCAGGTATTCTTAAACTTCAAGAGCAATCACAAAGCCCTTGCTTATAAATAGGGGTCAGAAGCCCAGGGACGAGGTTCCATTTAAAGGATGGCACCTCTGAGGTTAAACACCAGCCCTCAGCTGCTGCAAGGCAGAAAAACATCTCAGCTGCCTTTTCCAGGATGGTGTTATTCAAGAGAAATGGCGATCCTCAGCCCTCCGGCACTGACGAGTGCACAAGGGGAAAGCTAAGCACCACCTGAAATGGGACAGCTGTGCCAAGGACTTCTGAAGTCCTTATTTCCCCTTTTTGACACTTCTCGCTTGCAGCTGCATTCCTATTGTTGTCATGGAGAACCTGAGCTGTCCAGGGGTGGGGTGTTTGGTGCGTTTCTTGGGCAGGAGTGAGCAAAGCTGGGGTGGCATGAGGGTGCAACGTGCCCTCGAGGTCCCTGCCAGGACAGGGTGCTGGGAGCACCCCGCTTCCTCGTGCAAGCCGGTGGGTCCGAGCCCACCTGCCGGTGTGACACGGGCTCCACCTGCACCTCGTGTCTCATCCGCACGGGTCTTGGACCCACACTCGGCTAATGGCACAGGCGTCCCCGTACTTGGTGTGTGCCTGTGTCCCATCTTAGCTGCTCTTGGCTCGATGAGGCGGTGGAGCCTGCAGCACAGTGATCCCCCTCAGCCCAGCCAGCTGCCTCCTGTAGCCCATGGTGCTTGTTTTCCAGCTGCTGCCGTCCGCTGCTGTGGATCTGGAAAGTCGGAGGCCGGTGAGGACCCAGGAAAGGATGCGGTTTGTGGAGGTGGAGCCCCTCCCCTCGGGAGCGGAGGAGGTAAGTGGGCATCTGTCTCACTTCCCCGTTCCCAGCGTGGCAAACAGTTACGTAGCCCCTGCTGCCACTGGTGGCCCTCGGTGCTGCTCACGGAGTGGCCTCGCATCCCTCCCAGCACGTTGCGCAGCGCTGCTGAAGCAACCGGCCATGTAGGGCTGACCGAGGGTCCTGCCTGTGCAGCGCCTGTGGAGGGTGTATTCATCTTGTTGCTCATCAGGTGCTCGGTAGGAAATTTTTGCAGTAGCTTTTGCAGTAGCTTTTGCGAGAGCAGTGTGTGGGTCGGAGAGAGAGTGAAAAGTGTCAGGAATCAGACGAGCTGGGCTGGAGTCCACCCCCAGCTCCAAGGGCTCTCATCTCCAAGTCTCGTGTGTTTCTGAAGGCAGTAAAAAGTGTTTTTCAAGGCAAGTTCTTCAGCTGAGAGAATGTCTTGCTGCCAGGAGACATCCCAAATTAATTTAGTGTATTAATACATTAATTAGTATGGGAGAAGATTTTTCCCAGGGTCTCTCCCACCGGTAAGTGGAATGGATGCAGAATGAGATTAGGGTGATCTCGCCTGTGATGAGGAGGCCCCTCCAGCCACATCTGTACTTTGCTCCAAGCCACGGCTGCTCTTCTGCATCAATTTCCACGCTCGACATCTCTGTCTCTCCTCCCCTGCCTCCAGGTTTTTGATGTCCTGCCACTGTACGGCGTGCTGCCGCCGGGCAAGAGCCAGCGCGTCACATTCACCTTCGTTGGCCGCACAAACATTGCTGCCCGTGTCACGGCGCTGTGCAGTGTGGAGGGAGGCCCGACCTACGAGATTGCGCTGAGTGGGGAGGCTTCGCTCATCAACTACTTCCTTGACGTGACGGAGATCGACTGCGGGCTGCAGGTACCGCACGCTTCTCTTGGTCCTTGTCTTGGAACTGTCGCCGGCGCGTTGCTGCCCACCGAGGTCTAGGGCGCTCTTCCCTTCCCAGCTACTCTGTTGGCTCTGTCGCTTGGAAGTACTGCCTTTGGGTGATACATTCTGCATCAGAGTTGTTTTTTAATGGCCATCTCTACCCCCCCATATTTGGGATTTCCTCCTCTACAAGGTAACGAGCGCTGCCTCCCGGGACAGGCAGGGACCCCGTGGTGATCTCCAAAGGGACATGTCCCCAGGACCCTCATCCGCCCATCCGTTCCTAAAGCCTGAGGTCCAAGGAGATGCTTTCTTTTAATGCTCTTGATTAATCAACAAAATAAACCAGGGAGGAAGTTAACTTGGGCTTCCAGTCACTGCATCTGGCGAGAATGTCCCAGAACAATTGGCACTCCTTTTCAGTTAAAATCCCCACAGACCCTTCCAGCTGTTGGCCCTGTTTGGCTGTTGCCCTGTCTGTCTCTACTTTTGCTTCTGTTTTGCCTGCAAATACTTGTATGCAGGTGCCTCTTGTTCTGAAATGCCTCGATGCCTCCTCTTTTGTTTCAGCTGGCTGTTAGGTGACACCTTAAAGAGCAGGGGGCTTGTATCCCCTGGTTTATTTATTACTGCACCTCTACGTGCTGCCGTCGATAGTGTTCCTGCGTAGGGCTAAGAGGTACCCTGTGGCTGGGGGTTGCCCAGGTTAACCCAGGACACCGCAGTGCCTGTACCTCCTCTGCGCTCCCTGCTTCTGCGCTGTGTTCATGTGCTTTCAAGCCAGGGAAAAGGGAAGGAGACTCCCAGCAGCAGACCTGCGTCTGTAACTTCCCGCTCCTCTGTCTTCTCTCCAGCTGTTTAACAAAGTCAGGGAAGCGGAGGTCACCCTGCAGAACAGAGGGAAGATGGGATTCACCTACGTGGTGCTCGGCTCCAGCGCAGCCGCTGCGGACAGCCCTCCGCTCGGCGTGCCCCTGGCCGTGCCCAGCACGGTGAGTAGCACGAGTGATTCACCCTGGCCAGGCTGCCCAGGAGAGGGTTATAGGGAAAAAAGGTGGTGGGGTGGGTGGAAAAAAAGAAAAGGAAGACAGAGCCACAAAACCAGCACGGAGAGCCAGGGCTGTAAGCAGCTGCTGCTGGGTGGCAGAGCAGGTCGAGCAAGCGCGGTCCTACTAGAGCCCCTTCATGGCCTTTGCTGGTGGGTGGCTCTGGCATCCTGCAGCAGCCGCCGGCGGGAGGCACGAGGGCTTCGGTAGCTCTTTGGACCCCGAGTGCTGAGCTCTGTGGTTGTGCCGACACTGGAGCCAGATGGTGCAGGCTCTTGTGAGGGTCACCTTCCCCAGGTTGTGTGGTCAAGCAGGGCGTACTCCCTGTCCCTGCCTGTAAGAAACCCCACCTGCCCCCTGCCAGCACTAAGCAGGACTGAAATACTGTCTTGCCTGGGCATGAAGCTGCTTTGCCAGAAATTTTAGCAGCCCCTGTATTGGTCCCTCCTCCAGCTTTGCTGCTTTGCAGCAGTTTTGTGGGGCAGCGAGGGGGTCAGGGAGGATCGGGGCTGGAACAGCCAGGAGAGGAGTTTGCAGCATCCCGGCGCCCCAGCTTCTTAGTCCCGCGTGGATGTCTTTGAGCTGAAGCAGCGTTCTTACCTTTGTCTCTTTTTGCAAGGGGAAGAGGAAGCCAAATGGCTTTCACATTGTTTTCGTGCCCGTCTCCTACAAGGGATGACACACTGATGCCCTCTTCCCGCGGGCTTCCGAAGACGCAGCTCTGCTTGGACCCGTGCAGCCAGCTGCTGCAGCAGCAGCGTGGGTGCTGGCAGCTTGGCAGGGCTCACCTTTGCTGCAGCTGCGCTGTGCGCTGGAGTACGGGCTCAGGGGACCAAGTGGCAGGAGCTGTCCCACTCAGCGGCTTCCCCTGCAGCGTGAAGGGGAGCCGAGGGTCCAGCCCAGCGTGCAGAGGGCGAGCCAAAGGCGTCTGCGTCTGTGCCCGGTCACCCAGAGCCATGCTGCTGTCTGCTTCCATTTGCTCTCGATGTGGCTGGCGTGAGCCCAGCCTGAGGCTTGGAGAGCCTTTCTGGAAGCCCAGAGAGGAGATGTCCTTCCCAGCAACACCTTCTTCCCTAGAATTTGTCCTAGTCTGCTCCTGCATTTCCAGAGATGTATGTTTGCAGGTCGCTGTGAGTCTGGATGGGCTCACGCACCCCTGGTGTAACCACGCAGGCAGGAGATGTTTGGTTGGGATGATGAATGAGTCAGGCCCTTCAGCAGCAGCCTGGGAACCACTGACGTGCAGTGTGAGGAGCTGCTGGCCCTGCTGAGGGCATGGGCTTTAGCTCGTCTTCCACAGCAGCTGGTAAAAGAGCTTTTCTTTATTCAGTCTGGCTCTTGCTAGCAGAGGGTAAGCGCTGTGAGCAGCAGAGCTGCGCTCCTGCTGAGCAAAGGGCGGTCTGTGCTGTGGGAATGCAGCCTTGCGAGCCCTCTGAAGGACGTACTGCACCCTGGTGTAGGAGACTCGAGCTTTTAGGATACGAGAAAGCCAGAAGGCCATGTTGTCTGACGTTTTCTTCCATAGGAGAAGCTGTTTTCTCTTCTCAGTGTGTCTGTCGCCTGAGCCGTCCCCCCACCAAACGCTCTTTGGTGCATTCCCTCTCTTGTCTCCCGTGCCCTGCAGGGTTACATTGGACCTGGCAAGGAGCAAGTGCTCAAAGTCTGTTACCTGCCAGGAGTGCCCGGAGTCTTCTGCAGGGCTTTGCAGATTCAAGTGGGTCACCTGGAACCAGCAAGCATCACCCTGAGAGGAGAAGGGACCCTTCCCAGGATCTGCTTGGACCTGCCCAGGAACATCAGCGGTGAGCACTGCCTCTCTGCTCCGCAGGAAGGTCCCCTGGCTTTTTCCCCATGTCATATGCCCACAGGGCAGCTCACCCCCACCCCCACTGAGCCTGGAGGTTTCAGGGCTGTCAGAGCAACACTCAACCCTCGGGTTGCTTCCTGAGTCTCTAGTAGGTGAGTCCATGTGGGCTTTGCCCCAGGAACCACCCTGCAGAGCTTGCCAGCATATCTGTCGGAGGCCTGGGAAGGTGGCGGCTGGGCAGAAAAGCTTGGGGAAGGTGTAACGCGGGCTGGCAGGGATGTTGGCAGGGTTGGATTTGCCATGGCGTTGCAGGGGATGGGATGCTCCTCTGTAGAGGGGAAGGTGGGTGGTAGTGAACGTCAGGATTCAGAGAGGAGCAGCAGCATCCACTTCCCATAGATTGCTCAAGGAGTTTGTTTCTGGGAGAGGCCAGCATCAGGGGAGTGGGGCTTCCCAGCTTAAGTGGGATTGGCACGGCGTCCACGCTTCTATTTGTGGATCTCTTCTTCCTCCAGGAAATGCAAAATATGAGAAGGTCCTCAAAGAGGCCAAAGAAAAGATGGCAAAGGACAGCCAGCGAGCTGAAGCAGTTGCTTTGGGGGAGGCTGCGGCCGCGGAGCCACCCAGGGACGATGCGGACACCGCGGTGAGAAGCCCCATTTGGCATGTGCCACCCTGCCCCTGTGTCACTCGAGCCCTGGGCACCCCGCAGCAGGCTTCCTGGGGCCCTGCTGGCACTTGGGACCTCCCTGCCCGCACCTGGCCACGACCATGTGTCAGCTCAGCGTTGCCCCAGGGGCTGCCCAGCTCTGGCTGTTGTCCCTCCAGCAGATGCACCAGCTCCCCGACTGCCTCAGGGAGAGCTCCTGAAGGCCGTGCTCAAGTGACTGAGTTCCTGGCACTTTGAAGGAGCTGCGGGTCGTGGCTGAGGGGTTTGTTGCTCACGACCCAGCTTACCAGCAGCAGCCTGACTGCGCCCTGGGGCTGCGCTGTCAGCGGTCATCTCCAAGAGGCGTCAGCTTTCTCGTGGTTCCCTTTCCAAGAGAGCTGCTGTCCAAGCTGCTCTGGCACTGGTTGGGGGCAGGCAAATACTCGGAGCTCTGGAAGGTTCCTGGCTTGTCTGGCTGGCTGTCTGGCCAGATCAGCTTTTGTGACAGTGACTGGGCAGGCGAAGGTGCTGGAGTTCGTTTCCCTTGAGATCAGGTCTTGACTAAGGGAGCAGGAGGTGTCACAGACGCTGAGCAGCGAGGCAGAGGGACTCCATCGCCCCTCTCAACAAGATCAGGGTGGGATCCTCTCTCAGAGACAAGCCTGTGCCTTGGGCAGGACCTTTGCTAACCAGCCGCTCTCTTTCCTTTCCTCAGTGGGACACGCAGCTGCAGCTGCAGATGGAGCAGTTGCTGATAGAGGAACATGCCCTGGAGCAGCAGAAAGCTCTCAGCTCCGGTCCCCCCGAGGAAGCGGCCTTTGACCAGCGTGCTCGTCGGAGGCTTCTCAAGTTAGTAGAGACTCCAGGTGCCCCAAGGGTGACACCCAGCAGTGCACCCCTGCTCCCGAGAGCTCCTGGTGTCTGCAGAGCTGGCAGTAGCTGGGCACTGCAGAAAGGGTCTGACCCTGGTAGCTCTGACGTGCTCCCTGTGAGCAGCCGAGTGTCCTCACTTCATAGTGCCACCCTGGGGTGCTCAGCTCCCCACAGATGCTGGGTTCTGCTCTTAGTGCTGAGGGGGTGCAGTGCAGACCATCCAGCCCCTCCAGACAGCACAGACACCGTCCCTGCTGACCAGCTCTGAAAGAGGCAGCTCAAAGCTGGCATCTTTGTTCCAACTGACAGGCCACGCTAAGCAAAGCCAGCAGGGAATCGCACGGGCTGAGAAACCCTAAAGCAGGGGGTGTAGATGCTGGTGGGACCGTAGGGCTTGCCTGGGTGCCTTGGTCCTTCCCTCTGCTCCTTCCTGATGAGGCAGGGGCACGGTAGGCTCCGGTTCAGGAAGAAAATGCTCTGCAAAACAGACCACTTATGCGCTTTCCCGAGTGGGATTGCTCTGGAAAAGGAGCTGCCCTTGAACGCTGTAGGTGTCGATTCCTGCCTTTCCCGGGGCTGCTCTGGGGACAGACCTGGCTGCAGAGCAGGGAAGATTGCCTGTGCAGGCAAATCTCATTGCAAGGTCCTGAAGCGATTTCAGGCTTGGGCTGTACACCAGGTTAGCAGTTCCACTGAGGCCAGTGGAGGTCTGGTGGACTTAGCCACAGTGGCTCTTTGTAGCCGAGGAGCTGCGACCAGTTAAACACAATTTTATGTTGAGGTCCCGTTGGTAGCTGATAAAACCTAGGACCTGCACCCTCCGTGACTTACCAAAGTGTTACTACCAGGTGGTCAGGCCTTGGCTTTCACAGGCTTGAGCTGGGTTTTTACAGCAGCAAATACCCACTTTATTTGTGTCTTCTGTCCACCTGGAAATGTAGCCGAGCTGTGGTTTAAGGAATGTCTCTATTCCTTTCAGAGTTCAGCTGCCTGAGTACATCCTGGACTTTGGCTGTGTCATTCCTGGTACCGTCCGCACACACCTTGTGAAGATCACCAACCCCGGGCGGTTGCCTGTGTCCTTCCTCGCCGATAGACGTGTCTTGTGTGGCACAGGTAACCAGTGCTGGAGGGACTTCCCGTGGGCTTGACAGATGAGCTTAAGTCACTGGGTGTGTGGGGGGGTTGAGTGCCTGTTTGTACAGCTTTTTTCTTCCTGACTGCCCCCTGCTCGGTGCTTTATAGCCTGAATTCTCCTGGCCAGCAGTGCCCAGAGACCTGGTCTGCCTGGGACTGCCCTGACACCTCATTTCAGGGACTAGGTGGGCTGATCACCTTGGTCACCTCTCATCATCTTCTGCTCTTGGCTACCATGAGTGACAGCCGAGGTTTTGTGCTCTCTGTGGGCTCGTGTTGCAAACGGACGGGACCCTTTGTGGTTTGGAAGTGCTTTGTTTAGACTTCATGATGTCATAGCCCTTCAGTTGAGCCTTTATTGAGAAAAGAGCCTGTGAGATCCTCTGGTGTATCAAAACAGGCTTCCACGACAGGCCCTGAGGCAAGGCTGTGTCCCATCAAACGGTGACTTGCTGTGTCTGAGGGGTGGTCAGGTGTCTTCTCTAAGTTGTTGTCCAGGGAACACCGCAGCATGGGGGAACCTTCGTTGGAAATTCTCCTTTGGGGAGGTCTGTGCCTCCTTCCCTGAGATGCCCAAGGAAGGAATTGCTGAAGCTCAGCTGATGGGTTTCATTTTTACCATGTGGACCTTGGATTCTGGCTGCAAAAACGCTTTCTCCTTGGGCGGTGACAAGGGAGAAAGAGCAGCAGGCTTCTCCGGGGATACAAGGGGGTCTTTCGCAGAGCTGCCAGCCAGGACACCCGCGTGGCCTTAACGTGCTTGTGACACACAAGCGGCATGAGATGTATCTCAGCTGCTTTATTTTCATCTGTTCAAGGTTTCAGCGTGGATCTGGACCATGTGAAGTGCCTGCCCTGCTGCAGGACTAAGACATTCAGAGTGCGCTTTGACCCACAAAGCGCCAACCTGCCACTGGGAGAGGTGGACGTGCTCCTGCCCATCAAGGTACCACCTTTTGGGGCAGGCAGCAGGCTGGACACAGCCGCAGATGTCACCTGGTCTCTCAGCTGGATGTTCTGTCCTTCACTAGGTAGCAGGTGGCCCCACGTTCCATGTCCGCCTCCGTGCCGACGTGACTGTGCCGTCCCTCTGCCTCTCCAGGGACAGGCTGGAGTTCTCCGCTGTCCAGTGTGGGCAGTGCCGGGAAGAAACTGTCCAGCTCCACAATCAGCTCCAGGTCCCCTGTCAATGGTTCGTCACTGTGCACGAGCCTGTTAAGGTAAAGCACAGACAACGTGTGACACGTAACTTCTTGGTTGGGTTTTCTTTGCCTCTCTTGCCCTTTCTGCCCCCGTGGCTGCCTGGGCGCTTGGGCTACAGCTGGGCTGAGGAAGCTTCTGAGGGTACGGAGCAAGGCTGCTTCGC
This sequence comes from Falco biarmicus, assembly GCF_023638135.1. Lineage (NCBI taxonomy): Eukaryota > Metazoa > Chordata > Aves > Falconiformes > Falconidae > Falco > Falco biarmicus. The sequence continues at coordinate 10,186,294 of NC_079303.1, read as the reverse complement.
CTGGACCTGTTCGTTAGCTGATGCTTCACTTCTCTGCCATCTTCACCCATTCCTCCTCCTCTGAGGACAGTGCCTCCCCATCTGCCTGCCCTGCCTACACATCTTTGCTCCCATTTATGGTGCCACCAGGTTATGGTGGCCACGTCTGGTTTGGACGTGGGTGCTCTCCGCACCGTAACAGTATCTCAGAGCACGGCAGGAACCAAGAGTCTGTCCCCACAAAGGCCACCTCACACGCCTGGTTTCTGTGCCCAGGTGGACAAATGCTTGTCAGCGAGCATGCGTCGGAAGCTGCTGCAGGAGTTGGAAGCCAAGCCCCGTGTCTTTGAGGCACTGCCCTCGGCCGGAACCCTCGCTCCCGGACAGCGATGCAACATGCGAGTCAGGTTTTCACCCGTGGAAGAGGTGAGATTGGCAGGTGTCACCCCGCGGAGGTCTGGCAGGGCAGTGTGGAAATGAGAGCCCAGCGCAGGGGATGAGGTCTGGCCTCCGCATGGAGCTTTCTGCCAGCCCCGTACCCACTGTGCCCCAGTTTCCCCTGTAGCGCGCACTTCTGAGAAGCGCTTTGGAATCCCCACGGGGAGTTGCACAGGGAGCATCCAGGCTCGGCGGTGTGGCTCCCTCTCGGCACGTGGAGGAGATCCACCTGTTTCCCCTCATCTTCCACCTGGTGTGGGCATATCTGCAGGCTGCAACGCCCCGGCGCAGAGCAGCTGGCATGCTCGCAGGGGACAACCCTGGAAGGGCCAACCTGGGCTAATCCTGCTGCCGGTACCAGCAGACAAAACAGCCGCCAGACACCTTCCTGGGCACGGCGGGACTGTCACCTGTAGCGGTACGCTGCCAGCAGTCCCTGTGGCTCTGGCCCAACCTGCCTGCGTGTTCCCACGCGGTCTGGGAGTCAGCTTAAGCGATGGAGCATTCCCAAAGGCAGTTTGCATGTGGCCACAGTGACTTGGAAGCTGGCAGTGTGTGACAGCATGGACACAAGTGCTTCCATGCCTGGGAACAGTCCCAGGGACGGTAGAATTGCTAGTAGGGATGCAACCAGCTTGTGTTGGGCTTTGGCCAGAGCCAAACGCTGAGCAGAGAAGATGACCCTTATTTCTAGCCAGCGGGAGCTCATCTGCCTCTTGCGTGGCTGGTGTTTGCCTGATGCAGCAGTGCCACAGCTGTGTCTGGGCAGCGTAACCCCGAGGACCTTTCTCACGAGCACTGCGCTCCCTCGTGACTGGGTGAAAACGTGTGACAGACTGTTTCAGATCTGACACCAAACAGCCAGTTACACCTCACCCAGGATCCATCCCAGTTACCCGGAGCCAGCATGCAGGTGCTGCAGCCTCTGCTATAATTAAATACCTGTTTTCCATTCACCTTAGAGGTACTGATGACACCGCTGACCTTGGGGCAAGGGTTGAATTCCAGGCCCTTGTCACCTGGGACTTAGTGCAGGACCTTTCTGTGCTTCTCTCTTTTCAGAAGTCCTACAGAAGGAGGCTGAAGATTAACATTTGCCAGAGCAGCCAGCACCTCCAGCTGCAGGTCTCGGGACAAGGTCTGGAGCCGCAGCTGGAGTTCAGCCCCCCAGTGCTTGAGCTGGGACCGGTGCTGCCATACAGCCGTGGGGCGGAGGGGACAGTGGTGGTGAAGAACCCGTGCGAGTTTCCCATCGAGTTTTACTCGCTGGAGTTTGACCAGCAGTACCTTGAGGAGGAGCAGGTGAGCGGGAAGGTCTGGTCCCCGTGTGCGTGCTGCCGTAGCTTCACAGCGCTGTGGTGGCATTCCCGGGCTTGCGCCAGGGAGATGGAGGCAGTCCCCAGGGCACAGCCTGGCGGCACTTGAGGGGCAGCCAGCTCTGCTGGCAGGCGGAGGGGGGTGCTTGGGTAGTCCGTGTTGGGAGGAAGGCATGAGGGAGAAGACTGGTTGGCTGGGCAGTGTGTTCGTGTGGTCAAGAAACCCCTCCTGTACGTGGTTTCTCTTCCCTCCGCGCACAGGTCCTGCGCATGCTGAAGGACTACGACAGCCGCAACACCTTGTTGCTGCCTCTGCGTGGCCCGGGTGAGAAGCTGCCCCCAGAGGTGCTGGAGTACTCTCAGGACCAGAAGAGGCTGCAGGATGATCAAGCAAAGCCCAAGACCGGGGACCCAGCGGACCAGGACAAGGGTGAGGGTTTGGCATGGTCTGTCCTGAGTGTGGACACAGCAGGGAGTCCAGGCTGCGTACCCTGAGTTCTCCATGACCTCATTCTCCACGGAAAGCCCGTGCTTTTAGCAGCCGCCTGTTCCCCAGCTTGGTGGAGGAATTGCCAGGTGAAAACCTGTGGCTTGTGAGACGCATCCTCTCGCAGCCCTGAGTGCAGCTAAAGCAAGCTCATATCTTACTGCCACACACTGGGGAAATCATCAGGGTGTCCCCTTGTGTCCCTCAGCCGCAAAGAGCAGGCTCAGATGAGTTCTTCAGCCTGTAGGACCAAGTCTAATATAACGAGCTGGTTTAGATTTGTTCCGTCGCGGCAACACAAGCACAAGCTCAGAATACCCCTGGACAGGCTCCTCGGTGCCTTGGGAGTCTCCCTCCTTAGGAGATTTTTGCTTTTGCTTGTGGCCCTGCAAAGTGGGAATGGCCAAGAGCAGGTTGCCATTCCTTCCCCACGTTCTTCCTCCTCGGCCAGCTCTGAAGGTGCCTGGCACCTGTCAGATGGGGGCAGAAAGCACTCCGCTGGGGTTGTTTGCAGCACCTCACCCCGTAGCTCGGTCGTTCCCCCCTCCCTTTTCGATGAAAGCCAGTCCAACAGGGTGAATTCAGAATCCGAATGTGGGGAAGAGGAGGAGGAAGGTGTTAAGGAAAGACGCGGGACGGCTGGTAACCCGAAGCTCTTCACCTATTTTGTCCATTGTAGCAAAAGAGCCCCAGCGGTGGACTTCAGTGCCACCTCCATTGCTTCACTGCAGCCTGGTGCCATCTCCCTCGGGACTGTTCCCAATGCCCAGTTGCACCTGTCACCCCCCTTAGGCACCAGGACCCGGGACCAAACTCCCATGAGGACCGTGGGGAGGGTTCATGGAAGATGTGGCCCGGGCCTCTTGGGTGTTGCCAGATGCTCTTTCCTCCTCCTGCCACCCCACTTACTGTGCTCTGAACAGGCCCCTTCACCAGCAGCTGGATCTGCGCGAGCCTCGAGGACAGGCACGATGAGATCTGGGCTGTGACATTGGTTTCAGCAGTCTCCTCTCGCAGGATCTGAGGGGATGGGGAGGGCGATCAGGGTCACAGGGAGGCAGGAGGCTGACTTTTCTACCTGGTTCTACACAGCAGAGCACCAGCAGAGCACCAGCAGCAGCAAGGAGGCTGCGGGAGAGCTGGCCGACAGCCCTGTCCATAGGGCCATCGCCCGCCACCTGGGCATCGATATCCCTGCAGAAGGGCGCACAGGCGGAAACCGCAGAGGGATCGTCATCATCGTCCATGGGGCACCTCGGACAGGCACGTGAGCTGTTGGCTGCAAGGAGAGCGGGAAGCAGGAGAGACTTATCCTGGTGGGCCGTGGTGCTTGGTCGGCCAGTTGAAGCGAAGCAAGGCAAGCCACAGCTCTGCTGGTCCGTGAAGCAGTCCCAGGCCTTTGCCTAGCTGGTGCCAGTGGTGTGGCTCATCTTGTGTCCATATAGCTAGGCTCTTGTCCCCCCAGACGGGGTGGCCATGTCCCTCTTGCTGCATGGGACCACATTGCCTAGTGCCCGTGTTTCCTCATGGGAGCAGCCCCTAGCCCGTGCTGACCCCCAGACTGTGCCCAGCTGGCACCCACCAGCACAGGGTAGCGAACGGTGGTGGTGGGACAGGGCTCGAAACAATGTCCTGGCCCAGGGCTGAGGTCACACCACAAGGGACAGAGTCCTGGGCTGAACCGGAGGTGGAGGCGATCCACCTGCCTCTGGAGTTCAGCGCTTCTGACCGTGCTGAAGCTGCCTCCCTCGTGGTGTCCCCTAAAGGGACATGTGCTTTCTGACTGTCCTTGAAACCTGCAAAGCCTCTGGGGGGGCTTTCCAGAGCCTGTCCCTGAGAATGCTTCACCTGCAAATGTCACCAAGCCGCCTTCCTCTCTCTCTCAAGGAAAGACAGCGGCAGCGGTCGCCCTGTCCAAATATTACGGCGCTGCCTGCTTGTCCATCGACGCCGTGGTGACAGAAGCCATCTCTGACGGGAGCAGCGCGGCAGGGCTCCGTGCCCGGGAGCTGTGCGTCAGGGCTGCCGCTGAGCAGAGCCACAAGGAGACAGAGGATGAGGGTAAGGAGGAACACTGGGCGCAGAGCGGCGCTTTGGAAACCCACCACGGCCACCTGCTTCTGCTTGCTCCAGAGGAGTTTGGCAGCCCTTGGGTCTCTTGGGGAGCACGGGTGCAAGCGTGTAGAAATGCAGAGCCATTTCATAACACAGCTCGGGTGATTAAGCAGCTCTGTTTTGAGGGGTCAGACAAAGGCATTTTTACTGCCTCTGGGCTTCTTGACACACGTCCCTTTTTCTGGGAGTGGTGAAGCACACCCGTACCTTTCTCAGAGCTTTATAAAAACATTTTCTCAGAGCTGAATCCAGCTTGCTCCCTGTGGCCATCAGGCAGAACTGCTGCCCACTTGAACAAGGAATAACCCTCTGAAGTGGCTCATTAAGCTCTAGGTGACTGACTGTGAGTGTAGCTTCACAGACATGAGAGGAAGGGAAGAATAACCTCCTGGAGGAATTTTGGATGAGACTCACTGCAGATGAGCTCTTTTTCTCTGGAAATGTATTTTTTTTCCCCCTATACTGACACTGCCAGGTTGCGGAGCTGGCGCGTGCTGTGCTGTGCTCCATGTGAGACTGGAGACTTTGGGGAAACTTTCTTGGGCAGTTGTTGCCCTGAGCTCTGCAGGGTGAGGCCAGACGCTGGCCTTGGCGGGGGACGTTTTACATTGCTCAGCTTTGAACCTGGGTGGTTGGGAGCTGGTGGAAGGGAAAAGGCTCTGGGTGCCGGGTGGGGTTATCCCAGGCAGAGGGTTTAGCTTCCGTGGAGATGGGTGATGCCGCTGGGGCAGGGCTGCCCGTTACAGTCTCCACGGGAGAAGGCAGGATGGGTGCAAGGTAGGAAAATGATGGTGCTGGGGGACGAATCTTTGGCTTGATCCATAGGGGAGCTGCTGTGCAAAGTGTCACCTGTGTGCATGTTTATTAAGGAGGGACACGGGGCTGTGCACGACAAACTCTCTGGCTTTTCCGTCCTCTCTCAGCTTTATCGTGCTAGTAAGGGAAGCAGGGCAGGAGCTGCTTCTGGAGAGCAGCGCTGCTAGTGCCCAGCAGGCTGGGGGACAAGTGCTGTGTCCCTGCCAGGGGTGGAAGGTGCCCGCTTGCTCCCCGCAGCACCCATCGCCAGCCCCGCTGAGCCATCTGTCCCCTCTGCAGGTCACAATGCAGATGTCTCTCTCAGCGTGCAGTGCCACGCCAAGGCCGGGCACAGCTCAGTGCTGCGCCAGTCCAGCTCTGGGGAGGACGGCAGCCTGCAGTCCCCGAGTTCCCAAAGGCCGGTGAGCACTGCAGCAAGCAAGAGGAAGGCGGATGGCCGTGCATCCCAATCCCGGGAACAGCATCGAAGGGATTCGACAAGCTGCCAGGTGAAGCGTGATCTGCGCTGGTTAATGCCTGGGTCCTTTCTGTTGCCTCTGAGAAGCGAAGGGGCTGCTTAGAGTGGGGGCTGGTGTGTGGGTGTGTGGTGCAGAGCGCCAGCTGGGCATGCTTGGGGTGGGAACAAACCCCTGTGCTCTGGCAGAAATCTCGACTGGGCCTCAACAGTTTGTTGGCAAAGTGCAGTCCTGGCTAATGTGGCCGCAGGCAGTGGGCAAAGCTGCGGGATGCTGCGCTGGGGGCTTGCAAGCCACGGGATGTGTCCTCCAGGGTTGTCCCCTGGAGCTGCTGGCCTGCAGGGTTGGTTCGAGCCTCCCGCTAGTGGAAAACCCTGGCTGCAAGCCCAGCAGTTGGAACTGTTCAGGGGTTACCCAAGTGGTTTACTTTTCTTGTGGCGTTCAACATTGCAGGGCTCCTCCATTTCTCATCTCCACCCTCCCCTTCCCTGCGTCCCTGCGCAGCAACGGCTGAGCATCGGTGGCAGCACAGAGGGAGGGCTGGGCTGTCTGAGCTGCGTGCTGCCCGAGGACTTGCTGGTGGCCATCCTCTCCGAAAGGCTCCAGGTACGTGGGTGGGGTGGGGGCAGATGCTGCGTTCCTGCTCCAGAGAGACAGGCAGCGAGGCAGTTTGGAGAGGAGGTCTGTATCTGCTCTCAGAGGAGCCCCGAGCTGCACGCAGGGATCCTTGGGGGAAGCTGCAGATGCCCCAAGGTGGCAGAACGTGGGGAAAGATCAGAGCTCGTCTGGGCTGATGCGCTGGACGCAACGATGGCTGGTGTCCTTTGACATCTGCTGACAGTGGACATTTACTGACTGGCTGAGAGCCCCGTGTGTGCCACAGCTGACTAGAAAAGCTGTTCCTTTTCAACTTTATTCGCAGCTGAGTGACTGCTACCAGGGCGTGGTGTTTGATGGCCTGGAAACCCTCTTTGCGCACAACATGGCATCTGCTCTCCTCTGCCTGCTCAAAGCTGTTGGAAATCGGCCTCACATCTACGTCGTGAACCTGTTCCAGGATTATGTGTCCTTTAAAGCCAGGGAGACAGCTGCAAAAGAGCAGGAAGGTGAGACTTTTCATCTCCGCACCTCTCAAATCTTCCCTGTCAAGCACTCAGCCTTATCTGTGTGTATCTGGGTTACCAGCAGAGCTTGTAAGAAGTGGTCTTATTAATCCTTCCACCTTCTGCCTGGGTGTAGCCAGCGCTCAGCTCACAGTCGCTTAAAATGCAGCAGAGCAGAGCTGAGGCTGGGAAGACTTCCCTTGGTCTCTACCGTGAAAGCCTGGGCACAAGTGCCAGCTGTTGTGGCTCAGTACCGAAGCAGCAGCAGCAGCTGCCTGCCACGCTGGTGCGCAGGAGCCAGGCAAGGCGCGGGAACTCGCCGTGAACTGTTGACAGTTCAGGGGCTGATCTGAATTTTGGAGCAGGGCTGTGAGCTCCCCAGCATCTCCTGGCAGGATGATCGGCTGGCTCGGGACACAGCTGTGAATCCTGGCAGCTCACCCCCAACAGCAAGCTCTGCTAATGGTTTCTCCTCTGGCCTTGGCTGAAGGACGGGAGCAGGAAGAAGCTGCCCGCAGGGAGAGAGAACGTCTCTGGGAGATGGACGAGGATGAGTATGATGCCCTCAGTGCGGAGCAGAAAATTCAGCTTCATAACAAGATACGCCAAGTCCAGCGCGAGAGGAGGCAGAGGTCTGTGCGCCTGTAACTCCCCAGGAGGGTGCCCCTGCAGGGTTTTCCTGCTCCGGAGACCTCGGTTGAGCTCAGAGGGGTCACGGGGCGAAGGCCCGAAAGTGTCTGTTCCAAGCGGGCAGTTCCACCCCCCAGGTTCCCAGCAGAGGAAGGCCCTTCCTCCCGGGAGAGAACATCTTCTCTCCAGCTGAGCGGAGAGCCCGCGGGTTTAGACGGTGGCTGCCGGGACCTGGGCTCTGGGCTTGCCTGACCGCTGCTCTTAGAAGTGTCTCTAAGTTAATTACGTTGGTTCTCATCTTCACCCCCCTTCTTCCCCACACCAGAGGGGTTGTGGTGTGGCTTGGTGTGAGGCGCAGCTGTGCTGGCTTGGTTTAGATGCCAGTCCTGCCGTAGGGGAAGTCCTTGCTGATCTCCTAGGTTTTTCCTTCCTGAGCGACACTGGCCATAGAAGCCGGTGGCTCTTGGGCTCACCCTCAGCTGCAGCAGCAGGTCAGCCTGGGAGAAGCTCTGATCCAGCAAAGCAGCCCAGGAGGGGAGGCCGCAGGGGTTGAGGAGGATGCACAGGCTAAGTCTGAAACTGGGAGGGGGACCTGTTTAAAGCGAGCGTGTGTTTCCGCACTTCGTTCAGCCCAGGCTGACCTTACGAAGCAAGGCTGAGGTTTGGCTGGCCCTGGAGGTCCCCTCCCACCTCTCCTCACATGGGATATTCCCAGCCTCCCCAGGCTGAGGGAGGTCCACAGAGATGGCCTAACGGTTCTGCCTGGCCTCAGGGTCAGGGAACGAAGTGCAGGACCAGCTGGGATGGCGGCAAGCCCAGGCTTCTGGTGGTGACTCTTGGGCATGTTTTCTGTTTGGCTTGCTGAAGGGAGATGGAGCAGCTAGCTCGAGAGCTGGAGGAAAAGCGTCGGCAGGAGCTGGAACGCTTGAAGGAGGAAGAGCTGAAGAATTCTGAGCAGGGGAAGAGAAAGGCTGGAAAAGACCAAGAGAATGCTTTGAGGAGGAAAAGCCGGCCTGGTGGCAAGCAGGTGCATGGTTGTTTACAGAAATGACTGAAAGCCCTGGGGACCTTCCTACGGAGCTGCGCCGTGCCCCAGGGAGCCCCACGCAGTGCTGGGGACGAGCACCTGGCAGGAGCAACATGTGGGGCTGTGCTGGGAAACAACCACCGGGGTCTGATCGTGCTGCTGCTGCACCGGGGTGTCTTCCCATGGGTTTGCTGCTAGAGCTGCTCTACTAAGATCATGCCGCCTTTGAGTCCTGGCTTCATGTAACTCCACATACTGACTACTGAAGCCCTAGGTAGTTTTAGTCCAGCGTTTCTTCCCACTCTGCCTGTGACTTACACCTGTGAGCCATGATCTGTCTGGGATGTGGGGTCTTTTCCTACATGTCTGGCAGGAGATGCCCCCAGGCCTTAGGTATTCATTAGCAGGCAGACTTTGCAAAGGATCAGCCAGCCACAGGGATGCTCAGCGCACCAGAAATGAACCCAGAGGACTGCACGGGAGTAAGGAGGTGTCTTAAGTTCTCTGCTTGGGTTGGGAACCTGTTCTGTTCCTCAGCTGGTTTGCAGGACTCCTCATCAGTCTGACACTGAAGAGTTTGGTTTGTTGAGCTAAACTGGGTACCAGCTATGTTCTGAACTGGGATTTGTAGGGTGCCTAGCACAGGTCTCGAGCGAGGTTTGGGGTGCTATTGTAAAGATCATTGCTGCCCTACAGCACCTGAGTCAGTGCTTTGAAATGCTCACTGCTTTTTTTGCTCTTCCTGCCCAGGGCATGAACAGTCCCACCAGCAACACCAACACATCCAACAGCCGGAGGTCGGAGGTCGCCAAGGGGGTGGTCAAGACACGATCTGTAAGGAAGCACCCGGGCTCTGTTGCACGTTGCACAAAGGAAGATGAGCAAAAGCAGAGCAAGGTCACCCTGATGGATGCCCACCTGGCAGCGGCTGCACACCCCACAGACCTGGAAGAGGGGGAAACCAAAAATGAGGCCCAGAGTGACAGCGAGAACTTAGCCCTGAGGTTTAATATCTACGAGACGTCGCAGAAGGATGTTGCGCATATTTTGTCATCCTGGGACAGGGTTCAGGGTATCCTGCTGTTCCCCCTGAACCACGAGGACACACGGCACCCAGCAGAAGAGCAGCCCCAGCACACATCCAGCCCCAGGAGCCGGAGGGACAGAGAGAAGGAGCATCAGGGGAGGCTGGAGAAAGAGCATCTGGCAGAACTGAAGGCTCTTGAGGATGCCAGAATACCTCAGCTGGAAGGGGAAGGTGCAAAAGGGTCAGCCAGAGGCCAGGGTGTCGGGGTGCCCTGCTTGGACATCCAGGTGCTGGGCTCAGAAGATGTGACTAGGAAGATCCTGGAGAGCAGCAAGCTGCCAGCGGCAGAGCAGGTAAAGCCCTGTGAGGCTCGGAGGCTGAGCCTGCTGTGCTCCTGGGCCCCGGTACATCATGTCCCACCAGGTGACAATGGCACAGAGCCTTGTCCGGGCCACCGATGATGTTCTACAATGGCTCCGCAGCAGCCCCATGGCTGCGGGAGGTTCTCACCATCCCTCAGGTGGGTGGGAATCAGGAGTGCTCTCTGTACAAGCATCCCGTCTGTTGAGAGAATTTCCCAGCCTGGAAATCATTGCAAATGGTCCCAGGGCAGGGCAGCTCAGGTTTCCTTCAGCTGAGTCACTGCAGGGAGAGGTTTCTCTCTAGGTCCCACTTGTAGGTCCTGGCACTGCTCTGGAGCCTGCCCACTCCGCTGGGCATGAAGAAGCACGGTGCCCGATATAAATAAACCCCCACCACATTGCCGAAAGCTCCGTGCCTTTAAGGAGTGAGTGTGAGGATGAAGGTGACAGGAGTACAAACAGGGTTTTCTCTTACGCTTTAGGTCCTGGATAGCCTTGGACTGGGTCCCTCCGGGCTTCCCATCCCCCCTACTGCTTTCTACTCCGTGATCCACTACCCGGCAGAGCGGATGGCCCCTGCAGCAGAAGCCCTCAAGCACTTTGTCTTTGTTGTGCCAGAAGGCGCCACTGCAGAAGAAGACAAGAATGCTGCCGTAAGTCTCGTGGATGCCCCCGTTGTGCCCGAAGTGAAGGTGCCAGGGCAGGGGGGTGGGTGGGGAAGGATCACTGTGATGTCTGTAAGATGAGAATAACGGTTTAAAAAAACACCTCAAACCCTCGCCTTGCCTTGAGGTCCTGGGCAAGGAGAGTGTTGTAGGCAAAACTAGACCTGATGAGGAAGACCAAGTCCCTGGGCAGATGTGGTTGTTTATTTAGTGCTTCCCCTAATTGTTAACAAACCCACAGCTTGCTTTCCAGGAGGGGGATGTCTCGGGGCAGGTCTCACCTCTCTGTTTTCTCCCTCCCCTTGTGGCTCAGACCCCAGAGGAGCAGGTCGCCCCTGTGAGGAGCCAGTCGAGTGAGGAGAAAGCTGCGGGCAGCTGGGAGGCTGCGAGGGAGAAGCAGAGCTCCGGTCAGGGCAGGAGATGTCTCCAGGGGCTGGACAGGGAAGCACCCGTATCTTCTCCTGGGGCGCACCAAAGCGGCGAGGACATGGTCCCATCCCCGCCGAGACATGTCAGGTGAGCTGAGGGCTGAGGAGATCGCTCTGCTTCATGGCCACCCTGTCAAGTGAGGTCTGTCATCCCCAGCTCCTCAGGGCCGCTCTGTTGGTGCCTCCGTGGGATGGCGAGTCCACAGCCCTCCTCCTCGTCTTGTTTGCTCATTAGCCGTGTCTGAAGCCCTCTCTTTAACTGCCAGGCTGAGCAGCTGCCGGTGGATAGTGCCTGCCCGCGGTGAGGTGGAACTGAAGGTCCACTTCAGCTCCACGGTGCTGGGCCAGTTTGAGCAGACGCTGCGTTTCGAGATCCTGGGGACAAAGCGACTGTACCAGCTGCCCTGCAGGGGCACCTGCCTGTACCCCACCATCAGCCAAGACCCACGGTAAGGCTTGCCCCTGGGAGCCTCCCACGCTGCTCCCCCCTGGGCTCAGAGCCAGGGCTGCCCCTTGTACCCCGGTGACCTTCTGGCTCGGGCAGAGCGTGCTGCCTGAGCCGCCCAGCATCTTGTCCCATGCCTGGAGCTGGGAGTACTGGTACCGCAGCCACCAGTAAGGGTTACGGCTTTCTGACCAGGTTTTCTACTTGGAGCATCTCACAGCTCTTCATTCCCTGTTTTCTCTGCCCAGGCTGGTGTTTCCCCACCGAAGGAAGAGCAAGGCAGACGACGACATTGTCTTCAAGCAGTATGTCACGGAGACGGGTGTCTTCCACTTTGGACCGCTGCTGTGTGGGAAGTCAAGAGACTGGTACGTGCTCCCCGCCCTGAGCGAGCATCCTGATGCGCTGCCTGCGCAGCATGGGACGTTGGGATGGCACCTCCAGGGCCTCGTGCTGCCACGGACACGTCTGGGGACGAGCCGTCCCAGAGGCACAATTCAGGGCAGGCCCAGGTGGAGACCTGCCTGGGAGATGCAGGGGGCTGAAGGGCCACAGATGTGTGAACTTGAGCAGATGATGGGCAAGTGAGTCCTGGAGGAGCAGGGGAGAGACGGAGCTGATCTTCCTCCCCGGTGGGTGCCTTGGTGGCCAGAGCCATGTGCTGCTTCCAGCCTGAAGGTCACTTGGAGCAGCTTGTGTCTCCCCGCCACATCTCAGCTTCGCCACCTAAGAAATGAACTTTATGGTGTTTTTTAAAAGTGCTTTGAGCTCTACAGGTGGACTGAACAAGCAATTATTTTGCTGATGGTTTTATAAAACATTCATCCGTTTGTAATATTAGTAAGGCCTTATGATTCGACCTGCCGATATGGGGGCGTGGGGGATCTGCAGAGGAATGAAAATGGAAATTCTGTTTCCCCGTCCTCAATGCTGGACAAAGTCTGCCGGAAAAAGTTGCCATTGTAGCTGCTGGCGCATTTCTATTTTTAACTTAGCTTTTTTTTTAAATATTAGAAATTAAGTTCTCCTCTTCATGGGAGCTCTGGAGAGCCAGTGGTATTTTGACAACCCAAGCAAATGAAATCAAAACAGTTCAAAACCCAAAAGAGGATCTTTAGCCAGGCTGCTGCATGGCCTTGGGTTTCTGTTTGTGCTTTTTAACCCTTTAACTCCCAAATCTGCTCCATACCCGAGGGAAGGGACGTTTTTTAAATTCAGCATTCCTCTTGGGAATGAATCCTCTCTATTTCCTTCCCTCAGACTTTGAGCTAACCTGTGAAATACAAGGCAATCTCGTGACTGTTTTGGAAGACAAAAGCTAAACTATTTTTAAAAGCTCTTTCCAAGAGCATTTCTTTGTACCCTGCAGGGAAGGAAACCCAACAAAGAAAGGGGGAGAACCCACGTGCCTGCAGTACCTCTGTTTTTCCAGGCATCTTTGAATTTCTAATTTGTAAAATGCTCTTTAAGTGGCCTGTGCATCATCACGCGTCTGGGCTGGAGGCACCAAGTACAGGGGTGGACATCAAAGTAACGCAAGGATGGACACACATAGCATCCAGTGTGCCCCTGAAAATGATGCTTTTTCTTGGCCTGCTTGTTGGTACATGGTCTTGCAGTGCAGCCTCCCGCTGCCAGGACATGGCGCTTTCCTTGGTGTGGGATGAAGGCGACGGTCTCCTCTGCAGCCTTTTCCCCTTTTGTGGACAGGTACAAGGCACTGGACTGTCCCAGCAACTGTGAGACGATAACCATCCTCAACGTCACCCCCGTGGAAGTAGAGGCGCGTTTCTCCTTTGAGCGCGATCTCAAGGCGGACACGTTCCTTGTAGAACCTCCCAGCCTGAGGCTGAAACCGAACGAGAAGCAGGTAGGGGACAGCAGGTAGGGCAGGCACTGGTGTAAGTGCCCAGGAGCCATTCCTCCTGCTCACTGAGTGCTCTTCTGTATTTCTTGTTTCGGGGACGGGGCTAGAAGCTGAGCATTTGGGCGTACCCCACTTCAGCTGGTCTGGTGGAAGACAAGCTCGTCTGCCGCGTTAAGGAGAACCCAGAGCCGGTGGTCTTCCCCCTGTGCTGCCAGGGGGTGAAGGTGGAGCTGAGGGTCAGCCCCAAGCACGTGCATTTCAACAGGCTGCTTCTGCACAGGTCAGTCATCTCACGGCCCCTCTGCTGGGGACGGGTGCTGTCGGTGAGCTCCCCTTCAGCCTCTCTGGCTGGCTGCGTGGCCCTTCAGGCTGGATGTTGGGCTGGCGTCCCTCTTTCTGCCAGCAGTTCCCGGTCTCTTGCTCACCGTTCCTTGCTGGCTTGGTTCTCCCAGGACAGCCGCAAGCTCTGTAGCCCCCAGCAACGTGGTGCAATGGGCATCTTGATTCATTTGTATCTCGTCTGCTGGTTCGGAGAGCAGTGCAGTTGCTCCTCCTTATGTCCCTTCTGTTGGATACACCGTTAGCACCCAGCCCTTCCCCAGGACCTCACCTCTGAGACTTGTGACACAGAGAAAACATTTAACTAATGTTATGGATACTATAAATACTGGATGTGTATAGATAAAGATAGATATATAAACTAATGCATAGGGCTGCTCCAAGATGCATTCAGTTGCAAGGCCTATCCTGACCATCGAGCAGCTGGTGCAGGGTGTCTTTCTGCCTCTGCAGGGAGGACAGCAAGACCCTGGTCCTGCAAAACAGCACCCTGCTGCCTGTGGCCTGGCAGCTCTGTGGGCTGGAAAACCTGGGCGAGGACTTCTCCGTGTCACAACGCGAGGGCATCGTGGCTCCGCGCACGGAGTTTGACGTGCATCTGTATTTCAAGCCCACAAAGGCTCTCAACATTGAGAAGAAGATCCGACTGGAGGTGAGGGGGGGACTGTGCCCTCCCTGGCAGGGCAACGAGATCTTCGGGGTGGAGGCTGTGCTTGAAGGGTTCCCTGCAAAGAGGGGGACAAAGGATGAGCCTTCCTGAGGTTCCTTTCTACCCGCATCGCCGGGGGGGCAGGCCCTTAGCAGCAAGGAACTTGCTCTTATAGCTGAGCTTCAGGGGGCATGTGTGCTGCTGGGCCAGGAAGAGCTGCACCTGAGGGACACAAGGCTGCTGTGACCCCAACTTCTGCTGCCTCAGCCTGGGTTCACCAGAGCACATGGTGCATCCCTGAGCATCTGCGTCAGCCCAGACAACCAGGCGCTGTGTCCTGAGCGCACGTTACAGCCACCTTGCCGCTGTGCGTGGTTGAATGCTGCTGTTTGGTTGTCCAGACCTCGGCGTGCTCCCTGCGCCCATGCTGGAGCCTGTCCGGAGCTCTTAACGGAGAGCAACAAGCTGTCACCCTGGGGTTTTGTTCCCCGTGGTTTGGGGGCTGCACTTCAGTGAGGATGCTGGGTGATTGAAGAGGAGAGGGTTGACGGTCAATGCCACCTGCTCTGGGACACCTCACAATTCTTGAGGTTGTTTTTCCATCGCTGTGTCTCCCCGGGTGCTTCCGCGGCAGCACTCCCTGCTGAAGGAGTGCCGAGCTGGGCTGGTAGGGCTTCTTACTGCAGCAGCATCTCGCTGGGTCAGCCCGTGAGATGAGCAGGTTGGGAGAGTTTGGGAATCCACAAGTGCTTGTCAAGCAGGGGAGGCCATGGTGGAAGCAGCCAGCAGAGACAAGGACTCGTACGTTGTCTACCAAAAGAATTTAAGAGAACGGTCTAAGCAGTGTTCGTTTCTCGCTGCCTCAGGTTTCAGATGCAGAAAACATCCTGGGGATTGTCCAGACTGAAAATATCCTCATTTCTGCAGAGGGCTATGATGTTGCTCCAATCATCAGCATTCCTAAAGGTCAGTGGATGCCCCAAAACAAAGCAGTCTGGGTGTGTTGCCTTGCCTTGGCAGGTGAGCAACCAAAGCGCTTGGGATGGGGTAGCATGCAAGCGTGGCCCAGTCACATAAAGCGCGTATCCTGCAAGTTGAGTGGAGTGAAGGGCTGTCAGGGCACAGCCAGCCTCGAGTCTCTCGCCCCTGAGCTTTGCAGTGTGCAGGTTGGTCTGGGGGCTTAGAAACAACAGCGATGTGAGCGAGCAATTGGCAGCTCCTGAGGGCTCAGCAGGGCACACAAAGTTGTCGGATCAGTGCTTGGAAGCAAGAAGACAGAAACGCAGCTCCTCACCTGCTAAACCCTGCAGATACCCTCCGAGTAAGAAGAGCAAGGGCAGCAAAGTAGCTAAAGAAAATTTCCAAGAATGGAGACTTGCTGAGAAGGGTTTTGGGCTGCCTGAGAACTCCAGGTGTCATAGAACAGTTTGGGTTGGAAAGGACCTCAAAGATTGTCTTGTCCCAACCCCCCTGCCATGGGCAGGAACACCTTCCACTAGTCCAGGTTGCCCCAAGCCCCGTCCAACCTGGCCTTGAATGGGGCAGCCACAGCTGCTCGGGCAGCCTCTGCCAGTGCCTCGCCACCCTCACAGTGAAGAATTTCTTCCCAACAGCTAATGTAATTCTCCCCTCCAGTTCAAAGCCATTGCCCCCTGTCCTGTCACTACAGCCCCCCCGGAAACACCTGTCCCCACCTTTCTTATAAGCCCCATTTCAGTATTGAGAGGCCAATTGAAATTGGCCTGGAAGTGTTGAAATATCTGTCTTGTCACTTGGTGTGGTCTGTAGCAGCTCACTAATACTCCCCGTTTCTTGCCTGGCTCTGCGGGTTTTCTGCAGGTGCAGGTGGCACCGTGGATTTTGGAGTCCTGAAAGTCCTGGATGATGCAAAGCAAGTGCTGACTCTGAGGAACAAGGGGAAGTACGAGATTGCGTACAGGTGGGTCCAGCTGCCTGGTCTGTGAACGCGTGGTGCCACCATCTGCCCAGGCCTGCCTTCTCCTCCTGCCCATGGCTAGAACCGCTTCCCGTGCTGGCTGCCTCGTGGTCTGGTTAAATAAAAAGCCCGGGCTCCCTAATCTCAAAGACTTTAAGGGAGAATGCAGCCCCACACCAGCAGTCCTTCACAGCTGAGCAGGAACCAGAAGGAGAGACCCTGAAATTGAAGCCACTCACTGCTGAGATCCATTGCCTTCCTCTGAGGGGCAGCTCCTTTCTCTTTATGACTCTTTAAAGGAGGGGATGAGAAAATTGGGTGTCGAGGTTAGTTTGCAACACTCATGATGGTCTGCACTCTGTCAAGATCTGAGATTCCCCAAGCAGAGCTGGACTCATTCCCTTTTAATTTTTTTATGGTCTTATGTCAAGTCCTGGCTGTGCTGGTGGCACTTGTACTTTTAACTGCAGAGGTCTTTGTTCCTTCCCTTTCTCCCCAGTTTCCAGCTGAAAGCTGCAGGCACCACCATACCAGACCTGGCAAGCCACTTCACTATCCAGCCGCAGAAGGGCCTGCTGGCTGCCTCCGGGCGCCCTGTGCAGGTCCAGGTGTTCTTCCACCCCAAGACGGAAGTGAATATCGAGGACAAACCCATCCTGCACTACCAGGTGAGCTGCCCCAGCCAGGCAGTGGTGGCACAGCACGTCTTGGGAGCGTGAGCAGGACAGGTGCCTTCTGGAAGGAGGGCTTTAGCTGGGTAATTCTCGTAGGTGACAGCAATGTCTCAGAAAACATTTGTGATGCTTCCTAAGCGGAGCTGAAAGTCTGGCTCCGGAGGAGGCGTTGAAACAGGGAGGATGAGCTGGTGGGGACCTGGGGTGGGATCAGGGAACAGAGTCAGAGGCTGGCCTCTTTGCTGGTTTTACCAAGCCCTCCTCTGGCTGCAGGTGATGGAGCCCAGCATCTGCGGAGGAGGCGAGACCGTCGCCGTCATCCCAGTGAGGGTGTCGGCGAAAGCTGTGTTCAGCAAGTACAGCATTCACCCCGCCTCGCTCATCAACTTCGGTGCCATGGTGAAGGGCAGCAGGAAAACCTGCACCTTCATGCTGGAGAACAAAGGCAGCCTTGACTTTAAATTCCTCATCTACCGAGCAGACCAGGACGCATCCCGATTGCAAGAGAAAAGGTGAGAGAAGACCTGCACCACCTGCCCTGCCTGAGGAGGCACGACAGCATGGCTGGTGTGTGACAGGCAGCCCAGACACCTGGGTTATTGTCCAGTTCACGTCACCTGCTTGTGAACAGGGAGTGGAAAAATGCCTCAGTGTCCCCGTGTGTCGGGCAAAGCTGGTAATACAGCTGAGCTGTCCGTAAGCTGCAGGAGGTGCCGCCGGGGGCTGCGAGGGGCAGGGAGGCTTTCCTCGGTGGGGAGGGGAAGGTCAGCTTTGGCTTCAGAGAAGACGGGGTGGGGGCTCAGCATGATGGACGTTTCTGCTTTCTCCTCTTAGTGGATGTCAAATGAAATCTGCCCACTCTGGCAAGAGTGAGAACTTACACCAAAGGACTTCCTCAGCCAAGAAAAGCAAGCGCTCGCTGCAGAAGGTTGCCAGCCCCTTCATGCAGGTGGGTGGCTCCCGCTCCCCAAGACACACTGCTGCGGGTGCTGTGGGAGGACGCTGATGGGGACTCATCACCGTGGGATGGGACATGGTCTGCACGATGGAGGTCCGTCATCTCCCAGCCACAAGCAGAGGCAGGAGCTGTTCAGTTGCACTGACAGTCCCGTGCTCCGGCTCAGACTTGGAGTTGTGGGGTCAAGAGAGAGGAGCAGGTCCCGTGTTTGGTGGCTGCTAGCCAAAATAGGTCTGTGAATACCACAGATGTGGGCACGTTCCTGTTTGAAGTCCCACTCCATAGATACCAGCTGACCTTGTGTTTTCGTCTTCCCAGTCCCCTCTCTTCCCTCCCGTCACTTCTCACAGTTATTTCTGCTCTCCTGTTTTACCCCTGAGGCTGGAGGATCCCAGCTAGCACCTTCACCTTTTACACCCAAACTCCTTCCTGTGTGCCAGCCAGGACAGGCCTGCAGCTCCTCCTGGCTTGTCCCTCTCCTCCTGGCTTGTCCCTCTCCTCCTGGCTTGCTTGTTCCTCTCCTCCTGGCTTGTCCCTCTCGTCCTGGGGCTGCCTCTGGGCTGTGCAGTCATCCCTCCCTGCCCTGGGACTGGGGGCTCGGCCTGGCTGGAGGTTGAGGAGTGGCGTACTCCTTGCTGGGGATGCTCAAGGCTGGGCTGCTGGACATCAGCCTTCTCCTGGGACTCTTTCTGCAGGCTCGCATCACTCTAGGCATGTTCACGGTGTACCCTGGCTTTGGTTCCATCCCTCCTGGGGGCCAGCAGATGATCACGGTGGATTGCTCTGCGGAATCACTGGGGACGTGCGAGGAGCACCTGCGCATCGATATCAGTGACAGAGACCCCCAGGACAATCCCCTCGGCATCCCCTATACCCTGCTGGCTGAGTCCTGCCTCCCAGGTACGCCCCGTCCACAGGTTCCCGCAGCCAGACCTGCTGCTGGTCAGCACCTGAACTTACTGCTTGGTTAGAGAGGCGCCCTGACCTTGAAGCTAAACCCTAAAATCCTCAGAGGTTCCAGTTCTTTTCAAGTCAGCCAGCGGGGAGAGGCTGGGAGGGATGCATGGAAGGATAAAAGGAAAGCAATACTCCTTGACTGGGACTGAGCTCCATCCTCGCAGCCGACTCCCTGCCCAAGGCTGGGTTTTGCAGTGACCTGGGCAAAAAGGGTTTATCAAGCCTTCCGAGAGGCCAGCAGGGTCCCGAGAAATTCATCAGGAATTCAGCATTCAGCCCTCCCTCTGCTCTGCTCGCAGCATTTGTGGTTGATGACATCGAGTCCATCTTTGAGGAGCACCGAATCTGCAGCAACGTCAACCTCTGCCAGACCCCGCAGACGGTGCGAGACAAGGGTGTGTATGTCAGAGATGAGAACAAGTTTATCTTCACCGATGTTCGGGTTGGGCACCGGGCCACAGCTCGCTTCAAGATCCACAACGTCAACAAAGTCCCCTGCAATGTGGTCCTTTCCATCAAACCCATCGCCGGTGAGGTAAGAACAAGAGGCCAGGGTGACCGTTGCTCTTTACAGGCTGCGCTGCCTTGTTCTCCAGACTCGCTGCTTCCTCTTGCCCGCACTAGTCCAGCTCCGTGCAGGTCAGGCTGCAGGGGGGAGCAGCAGTGCCAGGGTGGCAGTTCTGAATTTGGCACGTCTCGAGCAAGGCTTTGGCTCGCCGCTCTGGGTCTTTGGTGGGAGACCCAAACCCTTCTGCACATCTCTTGGAAGCCCGCTCGGAGGGGGCCTTTACTGGCCTGACGTGCCTGGGCTCAAAGCAGACCATTCCCTCAGGCTCCCTGGCCTTTTCCTTCTCTTTAAAGGCCAGTTTGAGGTTAGTCGCGGGGTTTCCGTGCAGTGCCCCCCTCCCTTGTGTGCTGGGGTGGCTGCCCAGTGCTCAAAGCCAGCTTTTGCGCTCCTGGGCTCCCTGTGCAAGGTCAGCACCGCTTTGGAGTCACCCCCTGCGATGGAAGGAGCCTGCCCAGGGCAAGCAGGAAGGGAGACACACTGTCTGGGGCTGTTCCCGGTGACGCATATAAGAATAAGACTGCGTAAGAAACACCGAAGGATGTTTCCTCCTAACAGGGCTCTGTGGGTTCCCCCAAGTTTCACAGCCCCATCAGGGACATTTTCAAGGTGGATCCCGTTCGGATGTGCGTGCCCAGCTGCTCCCACGCCTTTGCTACGGTGACCTTCACTCCACAGATGATGCGGAGCTACCAGTGCACTTTTGAGGCTTCCCTCGATGTCCTGGCGAGGTAACTCCCCCTGTGAAATCTGGGCGGGGGGACCTGCCTGATGGCTGCCCCTCCTCTGGGAGGACCCCGACCTCTTGTTAACCCTGATGCTCTCAGTAGCCTTAGGCAGAGTGCTTAGCATTAGAGAATAGAGGAGGCGGTAACTACTAGACAGAGTAGAAGGAGAAGGGGTTATAGCTTAGCCTCGAGTGACTGTGAAGACAGTGCAGCATTTGGCAGCCAACTGGGAGTTAGTGAATCCGAAAGAAATGGAGATGTGCAACAGTTGAGCTGGGGCTTTCCAAGGACAAAGGTTTAGATGAAGCCGTTTCTGTGCCAGCCAGCCAGCGTGCGTTATTTCCTCCTTGTTTCTGTTAAAATGAGATGATTGTATGTGATTACCTGGGGTATGTTAAGCTATTCTCTGTCAAAGGAGCGACTGGAGCCCTTCTAAAAGAGGAGCCCAGTTCCCCTGTCCTGGGACGTGTGTACCAGGGCCCTGACCGGCTCTTCCCCAGCCGTTTAGTGGCTGAGTCAGGACAAGTCAGCTTTCTGCTCTAGTACGCAATTCCTTTTTTAGCGTCCTTGGAAATAATCATTACTGATGGTGCTATTTATTTTTCCCTTCTTGCTTTTATACTATTTCCATGCTGCGCTCGTGCTTTTTGCATGTGTCTCATATCATCGCAGCCAGTGAATTTGCCATGTCTCACCTGTCGCCTCATTATTTACCTGCTGTGCTGCACGATTCGATTCAGTGACATGTTCTTTAACTGCTACTCTGGAAGGCTCTGGCTCTTCAGAGCTCTTGTGAATGGCCCTGATCGGACTGGGAGGAGGGGGGTGGAGGAGACCTGTGTCGTGGGGTACAGGAGCACCAGCCAGGGGAAATGCAGTGGGTGGCCCCTGCTTTGTTGCTTGCCAGGTGGGAAATTGGTTAGTGCCAGCCGTCATGATTTCTCCTCTGCCTTTCCTGCAGCCCTGCAGCAATTAAAGCGCAAAGCCTGACCTTCCGTGTCAGTGGAGATGGGACTCTGCCTCGGGTGACAGTCCTGCGCCCGGTACTTCACAGTAAGAGAGGGAACCCTCTGCTGGTCTTTAAGAAGCTGTTGCTGGGTGATTCACAAAAACTCCCTCTGGTCCTTCGTAATGGTGGCACCCTACCTGTCCAGGTGAGGACCTGCTCAGGAAATGCTCTGGTCTGGGAACAAGTGCTTGTCTCGTGGAGAAGAGGTCCCAGGAAGCATGGCAGACCTGGAAACAGCTCTCAAATTCTTTTTAAGCAAATGAATGACTTGTAATTTCCAGGAAGAGAGTTCCTCTTGGAAATGCGATTTTTCTGACTAGCCTATCCTTTTCAGTTAAATACAACGCAAGAAAGTTGGTGGGGTGTTTTCCCCCCATCTCTCTTCTCACGCTTTGATTCTCGGGTGGGCACGTGTGATGTCCTAGTTGCATTAGATTGTATTTGATCCCATTTTACTACACTTTAATGAAAAATTCTGTTCATTACTTTTGTATCCCAGCGCCTCTGAACACTTCTTTTTTCTGTCTAGTTTTACTTGAACTTTGTAAGTTTAGCTACGAGCTGTGTTTGAAGCGGAGAAGCATGCTGGATGCCCCGTGCTGGACCAGCACCAGTACGGTGCCAACCCACGTGTCACCCTGTACCCACACCAGTGTGGTTGTGCTCTGTGTTCCTTTTTCTCAGTTGACGATAGACCTGTTGGATGAAGCGGGAGTTTTCTTCTTGAAAGCCAGGCCCACCACACAGTGCGTCTACCAAGCTGGGGGCGTGAAGGAGGACTCTCCTGCAGGACGTAAATCCAGTAAGCGTGAAGCGCGGTCATCCACACAGGGGAGAAATGTGTGCCCTGCTCTTGGCTTGGCCAAGCAGCCGCCAAATGTTAGATGTTGTTTCTTTGCTGGGGCTCTCTGTACCCCCAGCTTCTCATGTGGACTCTGCGCAGGGCTTCCTCCTAGAAAGTGGTTGGAAGTTTTTTCTGTTCCTCTGGACATGGTGGGTTGAGTTGCGGGGGGCTATCACCACTTCAGCGGACTATCTGAGGTCTTTGCTGCGTGTGAGAGTAGCAGCCTGAATGGAGGCAGCCCCTGAGCCCACAGCCAGCCAACAGAAGCCAAACCCATTCTTTGGCTCAGCTTTACGTGTGGCAGGAGCTGACTGACTGCAGTTTGAGTGAGCGCTGGGTGTTAACCTGTGTTTAAGACACTTCAGCAGTGATACGCGTGGTGCTGTCGTAGCCTTGTGAACATAGGAGGAGGGTCTGGCACCATTGGTGGGAGAACCTGTGCTTGGAGGCAGCTGGGTTTCAGCCCCTTACGCCCCACGGAAATATTTCAGCGGTACAGCTGTATCACTTGTCGCTGATTCCATTGCTGTGCAGAGAGAAAGCCTCACACCGCTCTCCTGGTCCTGCTCCGTGGGGAATTAGCAGAGTTTGACGTGCTTTTCAAACCCACCCTGGCCCAACGTGTGGAAGGCAGGATCCACCTGTCAGTGGTGAACAACCCGTATGAGGAGACCGACATTCAGCTGGTGGGCGAAGGCTACGAGGATGACTTCACGCTAGATAACATCCACGGACTGGTGGCAGACAGTGAGGAGGAGGAGAATGCTGAGGGCAATCTAGAGGAAGACGTAATTGAGGGTAAGAGAGGAAAGGCTGCCCAGGTGGATCAAGGAACAGGAAAACAGACGTTTCTGCTCACCCTGTGCCGCGCACCTGCGGTCCAGCTTCAGCAGCCAGATCCTGCTGCCTTTTGTAGCCTGCAGAGGCTTAAGAGGCAGCTTGAGAGCAGAAGAGAAGATCTTCTGTCAAGGGAGAAGCTTGCAGGCTAGCAGGGAAGGGTCAGAGATACCCACGTTCAGCTGGGTATCTCCAAAAGGAGGGCTGCCAGCCCATGGTATGCTATGGAGATGAAGCCTGTGCCTAATGATTTGTGCCCTCGATATACGCAGCCTGTGCTGTCACCCCCTGACCTGGCGGTCTGGGAGCGTGCTGGCTCTGTGCAGAGGGGCAGTGCATGCTGTGCTGCGTGGCTCTGCACAGCCACAGCCACGGGTTTAGGCATGTGGCAGGGCGCTTCCATGGAAGCGGGAGGATGGGGAACTGCGTCTCCCCAGGGAGGAAGGCTTGGAGCAAGGAAGAGTTGGCCACGCCTGTCTCTGTGGATGTGAGGGGGGTGGATGGACCTCAGGCACACTGAGACCTCCTGCTCTCATTCCTAGCAGCTGCCAGAGTGAATCACATCCCGTTTGGGGACTGTCACATTGGGAAACCCTACAGCGTGACCTTCACCATCACCAACCGCAGCAGGACGGAGGCGATGCGGTTTGAGTGGCTGGCAGACACCCCATTTCACTTCTCCCCCAAGGTGAGTTTGGATGGCTCTGCCTTTTCCCATTGCTCCAGCCCTGCCCGGCGGGTTCCCAGGAGCTGGCAGGGAGTCACCACGTACCGGTGAGAGCCTGTTTCAGTGCCACAAAGGAGCTGCAATCCCTGGCTTAGCTGGCGCGGGGCTGTCAACCCCACAGAAAAGGCTCAGTGTTACGGGAGGTGGCATCTTTTGTATTTTCCTCTGTCAAACCTCAGATGAATACACGGTAAGAGGCAGATTCCTGGCACAGCTGCTCACCACATCGATCTCTTTGCTGTCAGTCCTGCCCTTGCTAGTGATTCCAGTTAGGTCTTGGCTCTCTGGTTCTCCCTAGGTGGGACACCTCCATGCTGGCTGTGCTAAGGCCATCACAGTGACCTTGAAATCGGATGTCGCGGTCACCTTCAAAATGCACCCTGTGAAGTGCAAGGTGGCTAGGATCACCTTCACGCTGCCGCCGGAGCAGATTAAAGACTGGGATGACTGCCTGCGCACCATCAAGTGGGTGGATACCACCATGAGGGGCCCAGGAGCCACGTGGCCTGTGAAGAAGAAGGTAAGAAACGCAAACAGGAAAAGCTAACGGAGCTGCTACAAAAAAACCCTGGCAGGCCACCATCTCTGCTGGCTGAGCAGCTCCTGCATCCTCCTGACATTTAATCCATCCGTGAGGTTCACCCGCAGTGCGTTTTGGGGGAGAGGCAGATGCAGTGACCTGTGACACCAACACAAAATGGGGAGGTCTTTTGACAAGACACGTTTAGCCACATGCAAACTACCGGTCTCTGCCAAAAGCTGAAGTGTTGCAACCTGTTTGAACGGGAGGGCACATTTTACGATTTTATCACGTTTTGTGGTGTTAAAATTTCTTCATCAAATTCAGTGCCTTGTCACCAACAGGGAGTTTAAGACGCTGCACTCTGACTCTTGTTTTGGAGTGGAGAGCCACACTAGTGCTCTTGTGTGTGCACTGGCCAGCCCACCGGCACATGGTGGGTGAGCTGTCAGCTCTGCCTACACCGATAGCAGAGATTTTGGTGGTGGTGCCCATGTTGTGTGGGATGTCTCATTGTGGAGCAGCCCGGGCGCTGCGTAGCAGTCGTGCAGCAGTCTGGAGAAGCATCGCTCCAGAAACTGCCACACACACGTACCTGGAGTGACGGTTCCTCCCTAGTTTCTGAGCCTTTTTAAGACCTGTAAACCACACTTCTTCCCCGTCAGCAGCAGCACTCGGAGGCTTTCCTAGTGAGTTCGTCCCCATTCCAAAATGCCCATCCCCAGCCCTCACCAGCGTGGCTGTTGCCCCACACATGGTGGCTGGAAAGCACCTCCCGCTAAGACAAGAGGGAAAAGGTGCTTTCTGGTTTTGTTCAGTCTTGGGGTTCTCCATCCACAGACCTCCCACAGGGGAACTTAATCCTAATTTAGAGGCCTGCTGGATCTGTAGCGGGCCATGAAAAAGGTCTGACACTCTACAGGGTTGAAACACAGGGACAGGTACCTATGACCCGGTCATTGTCCCCATGGGTGTACTCTCAGTCGTGGTGGTGATTATGGTGTTCAGTCGGTAGAAACAAACACTGTAATGGAAGGGTTAAATTTTATCACCTTCCCGGGGAAATAAATGGGAATGGTCCTTTCTAGCCCCTGTACGTGGCTGATCTTGGAGGCCAAAAGCCTCCTCTTGCTCAGCCGGGCTTTCTAGGCTCTGCTCAGTGATTCTTCCCTTTCCTGTTTGGAGGTGATCGAGACAGACCCAGAACCAGCTCACACTGTCCTGGAGGAGAGCAGCCGTGAGGTGGAGCTTTGCCTCAGTGCTGTTGTCGACTACGCTGAGCTCAAGCTGGATACGGACACGATTCAAGGAAGTTCAAGGAGACCTTGCTCTTCCAGATGAGGACATTCACGTGAGAGCCAGAGGCCAGGCAGGGACCCGTGCGTGGGAGCTGCCTTTGCCCAGGGCTGACCTGGTGCCTGCTTCGCCGGAGCCGTGCCGTGCTCTCTGGTGGCCTCTGCTTCTCCTTCTACTCGTGGTCTGGCGAAAATAAAGGCAATAAAGTGCCAATAAAGGCAAAAAAACCCCACTGACGTGTTTATTGCTTGGCCACTTAATAAACCTCTTCTAATTTCTAACTGGGTGATTAGGCCTGGCGGGGGGTGGGGGCAGGGGGGTGTGTGCTGCTGCCTGCTGGTTCTGAGGTTTCAGCTTCCACACATCCTGGGCGCCTGGAGATGCCTCACATGTGGACTCGAGTCCCTTCTAGGGCTTTGTGTTCAGTCTCACCTGCTGTTCTTCTCTTTAAACAAGTCATGTATTGTTTCATCCTGTCCAAGTCCTGGCAGGGTGCTGGGGCCTGCGTATCTGCACGTAAAGCCAAGCAGGAGATGGTGGCCGCCATCCTGCCAAGACGTGCCAGGAAAGGTTCGATTCTGCCATGTCTTTCTGCTGACAACAACCATGGGTTTGCTTCCATTGCATGTTGCCTGTCCTCATCTGCTCGAGGACAAGTTTGCAGTCAAAATAATGTCAAACTGAATAAGACCCTTGGATTAAGTCTCCTGGGCACCATGCCTGCCCTTTCCTCTTTAACCTCCAAACTTTGAAACACTTTGTCTCGGGGCAGCCCAGGGCAGTGGTCTAGACGTGGCAGAGTTGCCTGGGGACAAAGATACTCCTGAGCATCAAGGAAGGGGTACCAGAAGCTCACCATACAGTGTTACTTTTCTACTTGCTTTGTATTTATTGGTCATTGTCTTTTCACTCCTCCTTCTTGCTTTTCAGTTCCATGCTGTCCAACACGGGCAATGTGGCCCTGGAATACAACCGGATGGCGGCTGTGGAGGACGAAAGGGCACTGAGCCACACTGGGGAGCTGCTTCCACCCAGTCTGGATGGTAAGGTGCTGCAGCAAATGAAGAGACAGGACACAGCTTGATGCAAGCAAGTTGTCCATTTATTAGTGATTTTCTTACAATAACATATGTTTCTACCTTCTACATATTACACACTGTTTGGTTAAATCTTAGTGTAAAAAACACGGATTGGTTGATATTTAAGGCACACCGTTAGAACAATAGGAACTTATTAGTTTACCTTGACATAGCAACAATTTCTATACCCAAATTAGGGGGTTTCTTTCTACGCGGCTTTCTTGATTAACAAAGTTACATATCGGCGCCATCCGTTCCCTTCTCTGGCTACTTGTTTCTCTGTCCGTCTGGTTGCCTCCTCAACTGTGACGGCTCAGGGGTCTGCAGTTAGCTTGTTCCTTGGTTCCCAGGGCTTGTGCCCTACAAGTTCTAACAAGTCTCTACTCATCAGGCTATCAGTACTTGGACTCTTGTCCTTGAGGCCTTGTCCTACATCTCCCCCTTCCTGTTGCACAAAAAGAACCCTGAAATCGAATGAGTTATTAATTTTTGTAAGCATTGTAAAAGACAAGGTGTAAGTAATAAAACAAACAAAAACGCAACTAAAGCATATATAATCATCTTCACTAAACTTAACCATTCTGAAATGCCCCAACCACTAATATCTAACCAATCCCCAGTATCACTTTGTTGAAGATGAGAAACTCCATCCTTCAATCTTTGGATGCTAGCATGAATTGATTCCGAATGATCTGAAAGGTTCATGCAACACATCCCTTCAAACTCTTCACAACCGTGACCTTGTGCCAGAAGCAAAAAATCTGTTGTTGCAGCTCTATTTTGTAATGTCGCGTGGCGAACACTATCAACATCTAATAAAAGACCAGACAGGGCACTGCTTGTGGCATTAGTTTGTTTGGCAAGCCAACAGCCAAGCTTATCTAATGTCGCTAGAGCCTTTCCTGCAGCAGCTCCAGGCAACAGAAGAGATGCAGTAAAGCGTTGGCCAAAGGACCAAAATTGCATGTTATCATCACAATCGGAGGCAAATGCATGAACGCCACGCTTTGTCCTTCGAGAGTAGCGATGTTGTAAAATCATAGATGTGTTAGGAGTCAGGACGGAAAGTCACCCTAAGCTACACGGACCTCCTTTTATATGAGAAGGAATGACAGGCCATGCTCGATCACCACAAGTAAAAAATACTCCAGTAGGTAGTAAGAGCGGAGCATTGCTAGATTTAGACAAGTTGTTAGCAGTGTAATTACACCAGATACTTGCATTTCTAAAAACAGGATGAATAGGGGAAACGTCCCATTCCCTAGATTGATTCTTTCCCATGTAGTTAAATTTTATGCAAAAATCCATTTTTACAGAACCAAGGAGTTCAATTTCTTGTGGTTCCAAAGTGGCCAGTGGGAGATGGGGTATCCATACATCCTAATTGTCTGTCACATTTTTTGATACGTTTTTGGGTGGAAAAAGACTTTGAAGGTCCCTAGTATAGGACATTCATCTAATGGTAAGCCCACAAGACAGGTGGAAAAAGGCTGATCCGGAGAGGCCATAGCAAGACACAGAGTATCCTGTCCAGTCAAGTTCGCCAATGTGACCCAAACATTTACCTTTGGTAGAAAAGGGGGATAAGAGCTACCTTCAATAGGCCAAGGTCCAGGTATGAACATCATTATCCATATTACTGACAATGCTTGTTTCTCTTTTTCTTTTTCCATTGTCGTTTTACAACCAGCCATTCTTCTGGTCGTACTGTCCACGACCGAGGCACTGCAATTGATTGTCCACACTCTAATCCTACAATAATGTTCTTGTTAATAATATAAATTCTGCTTGCTAATGCAATATATTGAAACATCAACCGTGCAATAGCCCGTACTTCTAGGCTTTCAATCAATGATAAAAAATTTGCAAAAACTAAGTTTGGCAAAATCTCAGAACCTAACCCTGTAACTCCCTCTAATTCCAAAAGAGGTTTTCCCATAAAACATTCAGCCCACTGTATCTGATTAAACCTTAATATTTGATTATTACACTCAGAACACATCCAATGACCCCATCTGTCCCTTAGTCTTACAACTCGCCAGCGATCGTGATCACAGAGTTCACAATGGATCTTGATCCACGGTCGACAAGATGGTCCGTGTTCATAGCAACATAACTGTAGAAATCGAGACGCTGTCCAATCTGGTTCATGACAGTGTCGTTGAAAGTCGATGTAAGGGAAGATAATATCTGCTAGTGGTGCCGTCAGTGCGCTGGGGATCTGGTCTGGTCCAAACGTATTACCTTTGTTAAGTGGTTTAATCCAGGGTGATATTGTCCGTTCCAAGCGCTGTAAAAAGCGAAACCTAGATGCTATATCCTGAATTTGTTTACCTGACATTAATGCAAAACAGAAATCCTCACGCAGTTTTTATTTCATTCTGTAGGGTCGGTGTCGGTATCAGTTGTCTGCGGTAAAGGTTCACGGAAAGGTCGTACATTCTTTGCTGGGATCCATCTGGGTCCTTTTTCTGTGGAGACACAAGCATAACCTTTTCCCCATGTAACAAGAGGATATGGTCCCATAATTTTACCTGTTTCTGGATCTCGGACCAACACTGGGGCTTTAACCTGTGCCTCAAAAGATGTATTTGCAGTGAAATGTCGAACTATCGGTGGGTTGTTATCTATTAAAGAACAATTTAAAAAATTAAAAACATACAACGCTTTCTGTAACCGTTCCTCTGGAATAGCCATTCCCATTCCCCCTTTTTGTTGTTGTAATAGACGTTTTAGAGACTGATGAGACCCTTCAATGAGAGATTGATCGGTGGGGGAATGAGGAATGCCAGTAATATGAGTTATACCCCATAGGGCAAAAAAGGTTTTTATAGTTGTTGAAACATAAGCTGGACCATTATCTGTCTTGATCTCTGAGGGAATACCCAAAGTAGCAAAAGCACGCATTAAATGTCTACAGACATCTCGTGCCTTTTCTCCTGTGTGACACGAGGCAAACAAGGCACCTGAAAATGTATCAATGGAAGAGTGGATATATTTAAGGTTACCAAATTCAGAATACTGTGTGACATCTGTTTGCCATAACGGTAGGCTTTGTAATCCTCTAGGATTAACTCCTGCAGCAACTGATGGGAAAGAATGTTTTTGACAATCAGGACAGACAGCAATAATATTTGACGCTTGTTGAGAAGGAAGGTCAAACTGTCGTTTAAGAGCTCCAGCATTTTGATGGAAAAAAGAGTGACTTCGCTTAGCTTGTGCAATACGGTCTGGCAGTACTTGAACTGGTAACGTCAATAGATCAGCTCGTCGATTGCCTTCTGCAAGAAAACCAGGTAGTGAGGTGTGAGACCTAATATGCATAACAAGGTGCAGATCGAGCGTCCAAAAGGAAAACAAGTTCCTGTAACAGGGTAAAGAGTTGTGAATGTGAAACACTCCGCAGCACAGAAGCTCCAGCTCGTCTAACAATACCTGCAACATAAGCGGAATCAGTAACAAGGTTGAGTGGTACGTTCCATTTTCGGAAAACACGAACAACTGCATTCAGTTCTCCTGTTTGAGGTGAACCGGAGACTGTCTCTATGTCCGAGTCCCATCGTCTCCGTTGATCATCCCACCATAGGAGAACAGATTTATGTGATTTGCCTGATCCATCTGTAAACACAGTAAGTGCCTGTAGGGGTTGCTCGCTTCTTCTGGGTTTTAACATCAGACGAAAGTCAATGTTAAACAGTTTGTGTGAAGGTGGATGGGAAGTTATTTGGCCTGTATAGTCGGCAAGTGCCATAACAAAGGTGTCTGATTGCTGATAAAGCCATTGTAAGTATACTGTTGTTATTGGTAGGCCAATACAGACAAAATCCTTCCCTGATAAGGTTAACAGGCGTGATCTAGCTTTAACAATCAGGGAGGCAAGCATTTCATGTTGTGTCAAAATAGTTTTTGTAGGCTGGTTAGGTAAAAAGATCCATTCAATAATTAACAAGGGGTCTGAGTTCTGAAGGTCCCATTGAAATATCAGGGCATGAGGCTGTCGAGCAGGGTTTAAAATAATCAAGTAAAAAGGTAGTTCAGGGGCCCATCGGTGGGCCTGTCGAGAAGCGATAGCTGAGGCAACCTTTTGTAAAGATGTATCTGCTTCAGGGTTAAGATTACGTGGAGAGCAAGAATTAGTGTCCCCTTTTAGTAGTTCAAACAGAGGACCCAAGTCTGTATTAGAAATTCCCAATAGTGGTCGAACCCAATTTATTGTTCCCAGTAATTTTTGTGCATCATGCAGGTTTCTTACATTGGTATTGATCTGCAATGGTTGAGGAACAATAGTTTGTGCTCTTATTCGCCAGCCCAGATATTTCCAAGGGGGAAACTTCTGGACCTTTTCTGTTGCTATACAGAGACCTGCCGAATTCACGGCATCTGTGACAAGGGCTACAGCTTTCTCCATGACTTCGTGATGTTGTGCTGCCACTAAAAGGTCATCCATATAATGATACAATAACACAGTAGGCATAGCATTTTGGACAGGACTGAGTATTTTTGCAACGTACCATTGACACATTGTAGGGCTATTTTTCATACCTTGTGGCAGTACAACCCACTGATATCTCTGCAACGGAGCTTGCATGGTGATGCTTGGAAATGAAAAGGCAAATTTCGGGGCATCATCTGGATGTAACGGGATACTGAAAAAGCAATCTTTAAGATCTATGACAGTCAGATGCCAATGTCGAGGGATCATAGCTGGGGACGGGAGCCCGGGTTGGAGGGCTCCCATATCTTCCATAGCATCATTAATTTTTCTGAGATCATGGAGCAAGCGCCACTTGCCAGTTTGTTTTTTAATAACAAAAACAGGTCAATTCCATGGGCTAGTAGAAGGTACAATGTGTCCTTGGGACAGTTGTTCTGAGACTAAGTTTTGAAGTGCGCGAAGTTTTTCCAAAGGAAGGGGCCATTGATCCACCCAAATAGGAACATCAGATTTCCAGGTTATTTTTAGGGTGTCGTGCACTTCAGTGACCCCATCTAAAAATGTGTGCGGATAGACATTCCCCATTGTGACAATACATCACGTCCCCACAAAACCATAGGGACAGGCAGCACAAAAGGTTTAACAGAAGCCACATGTCCCTCTGGTCCTTGAATTCAAATTAGTTCCAAACTCTGACGACTGTTACCGGTCCCCCCTATCCCAGCCAGTGCCTGAGAGACATTAGTCAGTGGCCATTGCGGAGGCCATTTGGCTTGAGAAATTACGGTGACATCAGCTCCAGTGTCAATGATCCCATTTAGTGCTATTTGTTGGTCATTGTAAATAAGGGTACACTGATACATAGGTCGCTGTGGAGAAATGGATTGTACCCATAAAATGTGAGGTAACCCTGTAGATCCAAAACCTCCCCTCCTCTGCGGAGGGTGATCAGTGATAAGAGAGTTTACCGTTGCTGGAATCAGAATCAATTGCGCTATTCTACTACCCTGAGCTATCGTACAGGGTGGAAATGGAGTCCGTGCCATAATTTTGATTTCGTCCACACTGTCATAGTCAATAACACCTGGTAAAACAAATAGACCAAAAAATGTTGTGGAAGATCTACCAATTAACAGAGCTTGTGTATCAGGGGGTAATGGTCCTTTGACATTTGTTGATAATAAATGAACCGAGGAATCGAGCAGTGTTACTGTGTGTGAGGTTGCCAGGTCCAATCCGGCGCTGCCTGAGGTTGCTGGACAGGGACTTGAGGTGTCGGTGCTTCTCTCCGAGCTTGTTGAAATGTCAGCTGTGGCACTTGTGTCTGCGCGCATCGCTGCCCCGCGCTCCGCGGTCGGTTTCCCTGTATCGGTTGTCCCTGGAAGTCATACTTAGATCGACATTGATTAGCATAATGATGCCCTTTCTGACATTTCGGACAAAATCCAGGACCAGGAGGTTGTTGTTTATTCCCCGCAGCCCGAGCAAGACAATTTCTTTTTAGATGACCAGGCTTACCACAACCATAGCAATTCCCCACACCACGCATCGTTGCAAAAGCAGCAGCCATAGCTTCAAACTTGTGGTCAACCGTACCGATTCGGTTACATGCTTCCACCATTTCCACCAGAGTGGGGTTCGGGTTGGGAAGAGACTTCAGTAGCCTTTTACAATCGGCATTAGCATTTTCAACAGCTAGTTTTGTTAACAATATATCCCAAGCTTCCGCATTATCTACTTGATGTTCCAAAGCCTGTTTTAGTCTATCAATAAACTGCATATAAGGTTCTCGAGACTCCTGAGTGATGTTAGTAAAAGCTTTTTGTGGCTTTTGTACATCAGGAACCTGGAAAAAAGCCTTTTTTGCCTCTTCTCTAATTGCCTCGAGAGCCGCACGGGGGCAGTGTTGAGCCCGCGCTACCGGATCAGCACGTGCCCCGGTGCCCGTACGATGCTCTATTGTCAGTGCAGCTAATGCAGCATCATTATGGTTAACGTACGTGAGCAGGAGTGCTGGCAGTCCCCCTCTCCAGTGCGACTCCCACAACGTATACTGAGTCGGGGTTAGCAGCAATCGTGCTAAAGGTTTCAAATCATGAGGAGCATGAAATAAGTATCAAACACAGAAGATAACAGGCTTATAAAATAGGGAGAAGAAATGCCACGTTCCGTAACAGTGCGGCGCAGTTCTTTAACAACCGAAAAAGGAAAGAGCCTCCCATCGTGCTCCCCCTGCCCGACCCTGAGAATACAAGACCGGAGCAACTATAGTTTTAGCCATTTCTAGATCCCCCTCCTTTAAGGCTTGTTTCTTTATTTTTGCCCACACATCACGCAGATCAGGAGGGTATAAATCAGGCTCTTGTTCAGGGTCTACCGGTCCCGGGTCAAAGGGGTCTTCTTCTGGCGGATACCCCACTGCATTGACACCCAGGGGTTTAGAGCACTGTGATTTAGAGGCTGATAAGGACAGGGCTATATGAGCTTGCGACTCCTCCTCTCCTTCCTCTGCCTTTTCTTTTTGTGCTTTCATAGTCTCAAAAATAACTCTCCACGAAGAGAGCAGATGGTGGGACTCAGTATCGCCTTTTGTCGCAGAATCCCACAATTTCACCCCTGTGTCGTCCCAAAGTTCCCGCGTGAAAATTGTAGTTGCAGTCACTGCAGGCATATTTACTTGCACCCACTTAAGCATTGCTTTAAGGTCATGCCCAGAAATACTTTTCTCATGTTTGTTAGGGAGACCTTTCATAAGCTCATAAACGTCTCCTTCTGGGGACGAAGCCTGATTCCCCATTACGGATTTCCCACAGCTCACCTCTCAACTCCGGAGGGATTTCTGGCCGGCTCCCGCTTCCTTTCAGCAGATCATTCAAAGTTCTGTGGGATTCGCTGCATGTCGCTCAGTTAGGCAATTCGAGAGCCCTTCACGTCAGATCCTTCACTGGATCACGTCGGGGTCACCAATTTGCGGCGAATGAAGAGACGGGACACAGCTTGATGCAAGCAAGTTGTTGGTTTATTAGTGATTTTCTTACAATTATACGTTTCTACCTTCTACATATTACACACTGATTGGTTAAATCTTAAGCGTAAAAAGACTGATCGGTTGATATTTAAGGCACACCGTTAGAACAATAGGAACTTATTAGTTTACCTTGACATAGCAACAATTTCTATACCCAAATTAGGGGGTTTCTTTCTACGCGGCTTTCTTGATTAACAAAGTTACATATCGGCGCCATCCGTTCCCTTATCTGGCTACTTGTTTCTCTGTCCGTCTGGTTGCCTCCTCAACTGTGACGGCTCAGGGGTCTGCAGTTAGCTTGTTCCTTGGTTCCCAGGGCTTGTGCCCTACAAGTTCTAACAAGTGTCTATTCATCAGGCGATCAGTACTTGGACTCTTGTCCTTGAGGCCTTGTCCTACAGGGGAACACAGACAGACAGGCTGATTCTTTGCACCAGCACTCTGCTGCCTCTTGGCAGGGTTCTTTGTGTGGCTGTGTGGGCGAGGCGAGGTTAGGGGATAGCTCTGAGCCAGCTGATGCTTCTGCGCCAGGCCAGAGGCGCAGGATCCCTTTGGGCACAGCTGTTCTCTCATCTTCTGTTTGCTGCTTAGATTTAGTTTAATGCCCTGTCCTATCCTCAAACAGCGTGGCTGTAGCAAACTAAAGAGGAAATGCCCTGCGGTCCCTGGCTCCCTGAGCTTGTGAAATGATCTGTTGCTTTGGGGAGGGACTGAGAAATGGTTTTACATCATTCGTATGGAAGGTTAAAATGACCTTGGCCTAGGGCAGTTCTCCATACTGCCCAAGTGACATAAGAGCTTAACCTCACCGAGGTAGGCTTTGCAGAGGACGCTGCTTCCTTTAAAATGTGATTTATTAGTATTCATGAGCATTCATTTTTGGGGTGGAAGTAAATTGGTTCCCATGAAGGGCAAATTGCTGCTCTTCAGCTAGAGAGAAGCAGCAGAGCAACACATGAACATCACCCCAAATAGAAGTAGGGTGAGAGAACCCCCAGGAGCACTCATGTCCAGTACTTTGTCCCTTGTCTTGCCCTTGAACTGGTGAGTGTGTGGCATTAGGGAGCTGTGCCAGCGAGGTCCTCTGCACAGCTTCAGCGACACCACGGCAGTTTCTGCTGACCTGGGTTTTGTGCTCCTTGCAGGGCATTGGGGGAGGGATGTGGGCTGCTTGGTGAGGAGCACAAGGGGATTGTACAGCAGAACCAGAATGTTGTACAAACGGAATGTTTTGGCTCATACTTGATGGAGCGTGAGTCAGCGGAGTGCCAGAGTGCTGTAGCTGAGCTAGAAATGCATCCACAGCGTGGTCAGGAGGTGCAGAGCACCTTGCAAAGCCCTTAGCCAAGAGGCAGGCTTTGGGAAATGGTTCCGTAAAGCCACCTGTGCTGGGCTTGCAGTTGCTTGCCTGCAGAGTATCTGTGTGTTAATTGTGGAAGGCTCAGGAGTGCTGCCTTTGAACAACCTCTACATCCCTGATGCTGCACGATCCACAGGGACTGTGGGTAACCCAGTGAACTGGGATGCGGGTCTTCCTGATGGGGAGTTGGTTTGTATAATTCTCTTGCTTTGAATCTGTTCTTCCCTGGGGTAAGTCTGACTTCAGTGAAGTCACTCCTGAATCAAAGGAGTACAGTTGTGGCCAAGCCTTAAGTACTAGGGCCATGTGAGCTGTTGGTGGCTGAAATGCTGTGTGCCACGTAGCCCTTTCTTGGAAAATGAGCAGTTTCCTACTGTCTGGCAGTCATTTGGGAATGTGCCATGTGATTGGACTGTCAGAAAATAAATAAACAGCTGGTGTGCCTCTTGGTTTATTGGCACTTGTGTTATAAATGAACTGCTAATTTTTCTGCTGGGCAACATTTCCAATTTGTTACTCTTGCTGCTTCTGATTTGCACGTTTCTGTTTTATGGCTCCAGTTGTACAGCGTGGGTGTTCTTGTGCCAGCCCCTGTTCCCACGTGTTCTTGCATTACGGTCTGACGGCCTCTGCTGAACTGGAAACCATTGTGGCACTGACTGGCAGATAAACAACAGACAGAAATACTTCCATTTGTGCGTCCTACAGGCTTATTAATAGTTTATTGTAAAGGAAGAAGGAAGTAAGAAGCACATAAAAACATAGCACAGCTTATTCCGTGTTGTCGTCTTGCTCTTTTCACTGTAGCAGTGCACTGTTTTCAGGCAATGCAAGTTCAGTCTGTGAGGTTTGTGAAATTCATTACTGATGCTCAGTGGAGACTGAATTAATGCACATTGATTACTATGAAATACGACAGGACAGCGAGTTACTGCATTACTGAAATGAAGTCCTTTACAATTCAGCGCAGCCCTGTTAGATGCTTTGTAGCGCCCAGAAGCTATTCCAAGTATACTTTCAAGATGACTCGTGTGGGGAGGAAAGGGGCAGAAGACCAAGGCAAATGGCCCGGTGCCACATGAACGTGAAGCCAAGTGACTCATTTCAAAGACTCCTGCGAACCGGCGGCTGAGGGGGGCAGGCGCAGGGGCACCCCCTCTGCTGCGAACGGATCTTCATCCTCCGGTCTCTCCTCTGTTGTCACGGCCCTTATTTTCCAGACTTTCTGGTATCAGGGTTTCAGTGGGAGCTTTCCCTGCTTGGCTTGCCGTGTGACCTCATGCTACAAGGATCTTTTCTGTGCAAGTCGTCTGCTGCAAGGAATTCAGTGAAGCATTTGGGATAGGTTATGCAGGGAAACTGACATCTGAGTTTGGGGTTCTGGGCAGTTAGGGTTAATATTGCTGTGACAGTAATTACTGTTAGCCTGAGTTTACAAAGAGCCTGAAACAACACCCAAGATGAGCAGCTGCTTCAGTCTCAGTGGGTGCCAGTTCAGCTGCCAGTGGTGAAACCTGGAAGGCCAGAGCTTGTAATTTACTGCTTGTCACAGGGGAGCACGAGAAGGGGAACCATCGTACAACTGTCTGTATCTTCCTTGAAATTGAGAGGGGAGTTGTATGCAGGATGAAGTCATATTTGCATGAAAACCTATAGCCTGAAGCTGTGTCTAAACACAGCAAACTTTAGAGCATAGATGGGATGCAACCCCTCTGTCATCCAGGCACGTTTATTTAGAAACCTGGTCTTAAACAGTCTGCTAAGGGTTTGCAGTTGCGAAGCAGAACAACATTTTGCACTGGTCCCAACTGTGCCCCTAGGCTGCAAGCAAGTGTGTAGCAGGGTTAGTGCCCTCGCAGCACGAGGCAGTGCTGCAGTAGAGACTTTGCAACCTGTTGCCCCCAAGGGAGGGCAATTCAGCTTTCAAAAGCTTAAGGGACCATGGGTCCACAGCGACACAAACAGCCAGCTTCTGCCTAGCACCCCTCCTGCCTTGGGTTTCGCCCTGTTTGGGCTGACGCTGCATTCAGCCTGGTGCAAGGTCCCACGTTGGTGGGGTGGTAGAGCGTGGCTGAAGGGTCAGCCCGCTCTGAAGTGCTGAGTCAAGCCTTGCACGGGATGCCATGTCCCACGGTGTCCCTGGAGAGGGGGCTTGGGACATGATGTGCATCTGCATGAATGGCGAGAGGCATCTTTCTCTCCCAAGGTCGTGGTTGTCTCTGTGAAACCAAATCCTTGTTGCTTTAGCCTTGCCCTCAGGTCCCTGGAGAAATCCCTTGTGCATTGCTGTGCAGGTGGTCCCAGTGCCCCTCACCAGCAATGGAGCTGGGAAGGCTGCCTGTGCTTGCTTTTGGGGGAGGGGGGGATTTATTTCTTGGGCTCTTAATTGCATTGCTGTTGATCCGTTTGCTCCTTAGCAATGACAACGACTTGACAATTACTTCCTTTTACTTCCTTCAAGTAGCTCCAGTTGTTGAAGTTCCTTTTTTCTTTATCCTCCTGCTGATCTGAACTTGCATCCTCCCCTGCCTACCTGGCACCTGGAAGAGGGAGCTAAGTAAATATGGCATGCCAAGACTTAATAAGGCAGGTAGCTTTCAATTGGCTTTGCAATGCCTTTGTTACAGTAGTGTGGCCAAAAGAACAACAACAAAAGCAAATAACATTCTTCATTTGCTAATGAGTTTCTGAGGATCTAAACAGTGCAGGACGTGAAGTACCCAGATAACAGGTGCTTTAAATTCATATGGGCTGCCCATAGCTTTTATTTTAGAGGGCTTAGCTGCAAGATTGAGTACAAACTTGCTAATTCAGAACGACTTGCTGAAGATGAAACGCTTTCCTGAAATGCGGTATTAAATCATGCAGGTTGCTTGCTGCAGTTCCCTTCCTAGTATTTTACCTTCCAAATAGGAAAAGCAAAAGCCCTTCTGCAGTTTCTAGGGTGAATATTTGAGATGTCTAGAAAAAGAGATTATTCTTTTTGTCTTGGATGGGGCAGCATCTGTGTTGACAACCTTAAACCCCAGCTGAGCAGGTGGTAGGCAAGGTGCTGGGTGGTGGGTGAGGCGCTGGCTGTCAGCGCTTGCGTTAGAGCAATAGGTACGTGTCTGTGCCTGGGCTGGCTGCCTTAGGGCCCTTCCAGGAGGTGATGGGGATGGGAGCGGAAATCCCAGCCGTGGAGGAGTCTGGATCAGTTCTGCTGAAGGGAGTTTGCTGCTGTATGCAATTCCTAAATCAAAGCACCTGCTGCTTCAACAATGATGAAAATATCAAATTAATTAAAAGCACTGAGGAAAAACCAGGGCAGCCAGTGAGTGATGAGAAGCAGAGCTTTGATCAGCTCATCAACAAGAGCGCTGCTGGGGGTAATGGCTCCTGGCCCTATGGCAGCAGTTTTACCACTGATTTCAGTGGGGGCAAGGTGATAGTTCCAGCGCAGCGACGCCATGCCATACATCTGGAGACTGCTCTGCTCATCCCTACAGTAAAATGCTTTTGGTAATTTGATTTGCCTTCCTGCTGCTAAACGCCAGGCAGCCGGGGCGCGGGGGGGATTGCCTGGCTCTGTTCTGAACGAGCCAGTGGCTGGGAATGCACAGCCGGCTTTGCTCTGGTGGGGTGTCTGAGTGTCCCCCGTGTGCAGCTCCCGATGCCGCCTGCCTGGGGTGGGTGTGCTAACCAGGCACCCCGTCACTTACTCCTCTAGGACAGACCTTACAGAGGGGTTCGATTAAGGCATCAGCCAGAGCTGTCTCTGTGTCCCCTGGGGCTGGGTGAGATGTCAAGGGAAACTGAGTTCAGACACAGCTAACACCCTTTAACTCTAGCGCAGAGCTGGCGTAGGCTGCTGAGGGCAGGGGTGGAACTGTTAGTGCTTTGAAGTACCTGTGAAACCTCTTGCAAAAACAGTTTGGGTCTGGAGCTGAGCCGGCTCTGGTGTGGGGAGATGGATCAGGTGGCTTTTGAAGGGTGCATGTCCCCAGCCTTGGCCCTATAACGCTGTGAGAAGGGGCAGGAAATACAGCCGTACCCTGCACTGCCCTGACGCTGCCGCAATTACCGTGTCCAGCTTGTGAAGTATTTCACCGAAGACTGACCGTTGACCATGCATGTGCTGAAGTCCTTTTGAAAGTGTACCTGAGCATCCCCTGCCAAGCTTCAACGAGGTCGCCGCGTTGCTGGCATTGAAGTTAGTGCTGTGGCACAGCTGGGTTCTCAGTGGTGCTTCCAATAGTCTGCGGTGGCGATCGAAG
The DNA here is from genome assembly GCF_023638135.1 of Falco biarmicus. NCBI lineage: Eukaryota > Metazoa > Chordata > Aves > Falconiformes > Falconidae > Falco > Falco biarmicus. Next base: position 10,146,937 of record NC_079303.1, on the reverse strand, counting down.
CAGGTTCCATTAGTGCTGTGATCCCTTGCGTGAAGCGACTCTGTTTTGGTGCCTCGGAATCAAAGCATCAGATAATTGTGGTGCTGCCAGCTTGCTGCGAAAGCGGGTGAATCAGTGGGCTTGTTTCTTCTTTGCAAGTTAACAACCCTGTGCAAGTCATGCTACTGGAATGAAAGGTCATGAAGGTAAAAAGTACTGTTGCGTTACTGAATGATACTGCTACAGTCCTAGAAAACAGCAGTTTTTCTTCTGCCGTGGGAATGGTGCTAAATGCATTGTGCTGAGATTGTTTCTTTCCCTGCAGGATTATTTGCACGAGCTCATCTGCATCACAGAAAGGGGAGAAGTTTGTTGTGCCTCTCCGAGCTATAGGTGCCCGAGCTATCCTGGACTTCCCCGACCAGGTGAACTTCTCAGCCTGTCCAGTCAAGTACAGCACCCAGAAAACGCTGCTGGTTCGCAATGTTGGTAACCGGGAGGCCCGCTACTGCATCAGCACGCAGAGGTAGGGAGCTCATCTTTTTTTGTGCAAAACACTGTGGCGTGATAATATAGTTGGGAAACAGCGACAAAAAGGAACCGGAGCACCTGAGCTGCCGTGCTGCTGCCGTGGCTGGAGATGGGCAGGGCACGTGGGTTTTGCTGTTGATTATAGTGTTTGAAGCATGGCGCAACCTCTGCTAAAACCCTGCAAGCTGCAGAGTGGAGTTTTATAGTGCAACGGTGTCTTCAGAGCACAGTCGTGCAAGACTGATTCTGTTAGACTGAAAGAGCAATTGTAAGAAGGCAGCTGGACTGCCCTTGGGCTGTGGAAGATCCTGCGGGGCAGACGACAGCTCTAGGAGCTCAGTTCCTGCAGACCAAGGGCAGTGTTAAGAAATGGGCAAGCTCTGAGCTGGTGGAAGAGACATTTAAGAATTTATCAGCAGTTTGTCTAGAGTAGCAAGTGCAATCGGAGATTGCAGATCAAAGCAATTGGTATCGAGACCCTGACAAAAACAGGGTGTGGTCCAGAACCTGGTTTTCCAGTAGGTTTGATCTGGTCCCTGGGATCCAATATTCTTCAGCAGAATGAGCTTGTAAGTGGAGATGAGCTGGCAGTGGCTTCAAAGCTGCACTACAGCCCCAAAGAGGAATGCCTTACAGCGGGGGCACAGGCCAAAGATGCAGCAAATACCTGGTGCGTGGGTTGGGAGCCTTTTCTAGAGCTTTGTGTCTCTCGGATCTCCTGGAAAGTGCTCTAGCATGCTGTAGTAGCCACCACCAACCTCCTTGATCCTCAGTACCTTCTGAAATGGTTATGTGGCCCTGTTGGCCAAATATACGCGTTCCTTGGGAGGCCACAAGCACGTGGTATTTGGGCAGTCTCCTGGTCAAGCGCCCGATGTGTGCTGTGTCGTGGACAGCCTGTACTGTTCCTGTTGGTCTGAGAAGACAGTCACTGTTTTTCCAGTTTGCTGAACTGCACCTGCAAGGAAACCAGTTCAGCTGGCTGGTAGTTAGCTCCGAGTTGCTTGGTCCCAGAGGTCTTGGTGCAGGAGCTGAGGTCCAGAACACAGCAAAGACGTGGCGTCTGCCTTAGTGCACCTGAGTTGCTTCAGTTTCTTCCCCAGGAAAACAGGGGTCAAGAGAAGGCTCTTTGCTCTTTCTCCTGGGAAGCGTGAAGGTCCAAGAGGCTCCTACCAAAGCCTGGCAAGGCTATGGAAGCTTCCAGGATGCTATTCAAGCAGGCTGCTGCTTTTCACTGTGGAAATACGTAGGCAGGACCTTGTAAATCCCTGTACAGCTTCCCTCTGGGATTTCCAGATCTAGTCGTCACCACCAAAACAGATACCCAGTCGTGTCTGGCATCTCTTGGCAATGTCCTTGCCAACTCTTCTGTTGAGTGATCCAGCGTGTGTTGAATCCTGCTTGATACGATTTTTATGCTGAACTTCAGCAATTGAATGTTCGGGCGCCATTTGTCGCGACGGAGGGAAGACACAGTCACTCAATATGAGTGATCAGCAGACTTCGTTTATTGTTTCTCACAGTCACCTTTTATACCTTGCTATAATTAGCTTATACATATTACAAAAGTTAAGCTCATTATTGGTTAGTTGCCTAAATACCAAGCCCGCCCCTTGTTTCTCTTCTGTAGTTTTCTGTTCCCACCTGCAACATTCTTTTCCCACCGCAATCTTCCTGTTATTGTGTAACAAGAACAGCCAAGGACAGTGTATTTTTGCTTTACTTCAGATAAGCTGAGAGCCATGTGCATTTTTGTCCAGCCAGCTGGACTATGTCTATGTGACCCTTTTCAGCTAGCCAGTTATCCACATTCCAGCTGATGTTTTGGGGAGGAAAGGTTGATTGCAATGACTGCATTTCCTCGGAGAGCAAATTCCCGTCTGTGGGAGCCCTAAATCAGTGAGGCCAGGTCCCTGGGCTCGCAGGGGGTCTGTGAGGCTGAGGAAAGTGTCGGCACTCCTTACCTGGGACGGCGTTGAGCGGTAGCACCTAACAGCTGCAGGCAGCGTACCTGCTGTGATATTCACTGCAGTTTCTTCCCCTCCAGCTCTGGTAGGATGGCAACCTTCTTCAGCCTGCTTTTGCAGTAGTGCGCAGGGCAGGGTGCTTTGCTGGCCCCGAACGTTGAGGCCATCCGGCTGTAGGATGCTGAATTGCCTCGCGCTGTCCCGGCTTCCAGCACAGCGAGGTATCCCTGCCCCTTCTCCGGGGCTGGGGAGAGTTCGGAGGTGGAGGGTTCTGCGGGGAAGGCAGGGACAGGACTTGGAAGTGCCTTTGGGCGTCAGCACCTGTGTCTTCATGGTGCTGAGAGATGGGGCAGGCTCTCCAAAGGGTGTCTCTGAAGCTTTGAAATTCCGTTTGGGGCAGCTGGGAAACACTTCTAGCCCAGGGGGAGGCACTGGAAGTGACACTTCAAAGCTGGGGTGATGTAGGGGGGTCCTTGTGTGACTTTTCAGAGTTGGACGGCTGTAGGTGTATAGGAGTTAGTCTGAACCCAGAGCTGATCAGGAAACTGCCTTCAACTGGAGCACTTTTTAAGGGCTTCTGAGCAAATAAAGTTCAATGTAATTAGGTCAGAAAAGCCTTGAAGGCCAAAACTAGTTTCGCACTGTTCTCTGTTTTTAATTGCACAGTGCATGACTTCTCTGCAAGATCAGTGTGTTAACAGAAAAAGTCTGTAGTTACAGAAAAAGTCTGTAGTCCCTGCATGCACAGGCTATCTGCCCTGGCTGAAACCTGACAGGATAACAAACGGTGATTGCTTCAGGCAGCTTCCCTATGCAGATGTCCCAGGAACCCCTTTGGAAGAGTAACCCAGAGAGGGTGCTTCAGGGAAACCGCAGGCATGTCCAAGGCGCGGAACCAATGTGCAGGACATGCACGGGAGAGTCTGTGTTCAGTAGCCACCTTATAGCTTGAAGTGAGCTTTCCAAATCCATTTTCCTCCTGCCTAACCCAATTGGAAGAGTGAGTTCCACCGCATTTTTTTGTGATGTACTGAATGTATTCTTTTTAAAATCAGGTGCCACCTTCTTGGCTTTGCTTCACGCTTTGTGCTGTCCCCTTTTTCTATGTACAAGAAACTGCACTGAAGACAGAGCGTTGATGGTTCTACTCAGCTGCAGGGGAACTGCCATGGAGGCTGTAAGAGAGGGGCAGGGCCGGGCGCAGGCCGGGGGGTTTATCCGTTCTGAGCCCCTCGACCCCTGCTGTGCATATCTGACAGCCCTGCCTCGCTCACAGCCGCTGTCCCAGAGGGAACAGAGCCCAGGAGAGAAAGTTCTCTGTCGGCTCAGGGGAAGCACACATGCATGGGTGCAGCACGCTCGTGTTGCAGCCAAAGTGATAAACCAGCCTTGCTTAGCGCAGCTCTCCGTGCAACAACCTCCGTGGCTGCAAGGATCTCAAGCCTCGACTCTGAGCGCTCGATGGAGCTCCCTCCCAGCCAGCCGAGATTCCCGACCGTCCTGACGTGGCGCTTTCCCTCCCAGCAGCGCCCATGCCCATTGAGTGCCTTTCGCTTGCAGCCGGCTGTAATGCCGGCATCACCCCTGCACTCCAGTTTTTGGCCTCTCTGAGTGTTGCTCACTAGAATAGCCCCGAGAGTGACACCCCCCCCCCCGCCCCGTGCCGGCTGCCCCCATTGTGTCCATAGGGATAGCGGTTTGCCTGCGGGCATGGCGGGATGGTGTTTCTTCCAGGAACCACATGGATGGCAGGGTGAGCCCTGGGGGGGCTTGCGCCGCCCGGGCTCAAAGCTGGGGAGGCGGATTCCCCGCTCGCAGGGACTGGGGGCGAGGGGAAGTGTTTTAGGGATGGATCGTGGGGGCCGGAGGGAGGGATTTGAGGGACGGACGCCAAGGAAGGCCTCACCCCTGCAGAGATGGCTCAGGCCCAGGGCAGGGCCCTTCTCTGGGTGCCACGGGGTCGATTGCAAAGGACCAGGCCGCCCCACGCAGGGAGCAGGTGCGTGCCGGGGTGCCAGGGGCCCTGCCTGGCTGTTCCCAGCCCAGCCCCGGCTGGGGCCAGCCCTGCGCTGCAGCCCTGGGGCCGAGGCGCAAGGAGCCGGGCATTGCTGAGGGTGCTGCACCCTGCCGGGCCCCGCCGCCGGCTGCCGGCTGCCCTGGGCTGCCCCTCGCTCCCCCAGCTCTGCCTGCTGCCAGCGCCGGGGGCACCGCCACGGGTCTTGCCCCCTGCCCACAGCTGCCCTGACCCACAGCTGCAGCTGTACGTGGTGCCCACATCGCACAGCTGGGGCGGGGGTGGCAGGTCTCTCTGGTGGCAGCCTGGGACTGGGGGCAAAGCCAAGCCCATCCCTCGCTTGTGATCTTTGTGCCCAGGGAGAGCCAGTGCAGACGTGTGCTGCGCTGGGGAGTGTCCCGCGGGGAGGTGACGGCCGACTGCAGAGCAGCACTGAGACCCGCGCGACAGCAACGGCAGCCGGTGGCCGCAGAGCAGCCCAGGGGAGCTGGTTCCCTCGACGGGCCCCAAAGCAGCCTTCCTCAGCCCCTGCTTTTGGTGACGTGTGGAGCAGCACAGGGATGTCTCTCAGGCTTCCAGGCCTGAGGAGGCTTTCCTCCTCAGGGGCACTGTTACAAATCCTGCTCCCAGGATTAAAGCACCCCTCCCCCCATGGATCCGAGGCTGTGTGTCCAGCCCCCTGGAGCTGGGTACAGGTGCCCTGAGCGGTCTCTCTGGGAGGATGGGGCCACCTGCCTGGTGGCTCTGACACAGAAATGATGAGCTCAAGCCCTGTGACTGTGGCCAGCCGGTTCAAAGCCTCCGAGTGCCTCAGTCTTTCTGCCCAGGAGCGTTTATCCCAGGCACTGTTTCAGGGTGTGAAGATGGGTGCCGGTGATGTTCTGGTGCCTCCACATGGCTCCCACTTCAAGGTTGCGATGCCTGAGGTCAGGGACCATTTGAAGGCCCTGGCGGAGATCTTCAGGGACTTTGTGTTCCATTTTGTGTTGCCTTAGGGCTACAGCGTGCTGGGGTTTGGGGGCGACAAGGTTGTGGTATGCCAGAGGTTAAGCGAGTGAAGCGTTAAAGCGTGTTATTGTTATGGACAGAATCTGGGTTTGTTGGCTCTGAGTTCCTGGGGTTATGGTAGTGTGATCTTATTATGTGTTCTTTGTGTGGTTTTGGTTTGGTTTTTTTATGTGGAGAGTGCCTTTTTTCATCTTTTTGGCCTTTGCAGGGTTTGGATGGGGGCCTTTGGTTTGTATACAATGTTTCTTCTGGTTGTTTTTCTGCTGTCTGGTGGATGGCGGTGTTTTTTCTGTCTTGTCAACCAGTAACGATGGTTTCTATATCTCCTGCAGGTCAGGCAGTGTTACTTCTGATGTGGTCTGACTCATTTCTGGTGAGTTGGTAGGTAGGTATGGAGGACTTGTGGTCCCTCCATGGAGGATGACTGCTAGAGGACTAACAGGCAGATCTGTGGAGGGGTGAGAGGACTGCTGGCCCATAAGTAGTGACTGTCAGAGGACTAAGTGTACTTGAATTTACGCGGGCTTCCAAATTCATGGTTGTTTCTCCTGCCTTGCGGAAGAGCCATGGGAAGTCACCAGCCACGCAGAAGAACAAGAGGATTCCCAAGCCTGTGTGGCTTTCTGGTTTTGCTTTCGAGTAAGAAAAGTCTTGTCTCTGCATGAGTACAACTAAACCGGTCAATTTCATTCACCACAGAAAGCAGGGAGCAGAATTTTTGTGCTGTGCCTCACATGGCTGCCAGGGCATGGTGAGAAGCAGCAAGAGAATTCCTCCCTGTCACCTTCTCCAGGGGAGCAGTGCTGCACTTTCACCGGGTGAGCTCTGGTTCTGCATGAGTGCAAAAGGTTCGAGTCAATTTTCTCACCACAGAAAGCAGGGAGAAGAACTTTTGTGCTTCTCCCCACATGGTTGCAAGGGCAGGGAGAGAAACAGCAAGAGAATTCCTTCCTGGCACCTTCTCCAGGGAGCACTGCTGCACTTTGTCAAGGTGAGTTTCTTTGGGCTGTGCATGATTGCCAATGAAAAGAGGCCAATTTTGCTCACCACAGAAATCAGGGAGCAGAATTTATGCTCTGTGCCTGACAGGGCTACCAGGGCAGGGTGAAAAGCAGCAGGAGAATTCCTTCCTGGCACCTTCTCCAGGGGAGCAGCGCTGCACGTTCCCAAGGTGGCTTCTTTTGGAATGTGAATGATTCCAGGTATGAGAGGTCAATTTTCTTTTTCTCAGAGCAGAAAGCAGGGAGCAGAACTTTTGTGCTGTTCCTTACATGGCTGCAAGGGGAGGGTGAGAAACAGCAAGAGAACTCCTTCCTTGCACCTTCTCCAGGGGAGCAGTGTTGCGCTTTTACTTTTCCAAGGTGACTTCTTGGGTCTGTGTATTATTGCAAATGTGCCGTGTCAATTTTGCTCACCACAGAAATCAGGGAGCAGAACTTTTGTGCTGTGCCTCACACGTCTGCCAGGGCAGGTTGAGAAGCAGCAAGAGAATTCCTTCCTGGCACCTTCTCCAGGGGAGCTGTGCTGCACTTTCCCAAGATGATTTTTTGGGGCTCTTAATGATTGCAACTCTAAAGGGTCAATTTTGCTCACCACAGAAATCAGGGAGCAGAATTTTTGTGCTGTGCTGTTCCTCACATGGGTGCCAGGGCAGGTTGAGAAGCAGCAAGAGAATTCCTTCCTGGTACCTTCTCCAGGGGAGCCATGCTGCGCTTTCCTAAAATGTATTTTTTTGGCTCTGCATGAGCGCAAAAGGTTTTGGTCAATTTTTCACCACAGAAAGCAGGGAGCAGAACTTTTATGATGTGCGTCATATGGCTGCCAGGGCAGATTGAGAAGCAGCAAGAGGATTCCTTTCTGGCACCTTCTCCAGGGGAATTTCCCAGGTCCCGAGAGACTGCTGGTGCCGGCTGCAAGGGCGCTCCCAGATAAAGGGTGGTCTTGTGTGATGTTGGGGTTGGAATTGGTGATGTCTCCTTTCCTTAGTCACGTTAAGGCTTTGCAGTGACAATTTGGTGCTTCGCTCCTATTGCTCTTTTGTCATATCGCTCACAATAGCTACTGCTGTTTCCTTTTATCATATTGCATGCTATTTTCCTGTATTATAATACAAGAAACTGCCTTGGATATGTTTCAATGATTGATATGTTTGATCGATTTGATGTGGAGTTCATCTTTGCTGGGTATCCAGTCAGTCAGCAAGACATAATTTGGCATAGTGGGCAGCATATGAAGCAAAAATGTCTTTATTTAGGAAAAAAAAATGTTCCTCGACTTGCTGTTGTCAGGTGGGTACCATTGCCTTATGGTGTTTGGGCCAGAGTGGTCTGGTGGTGCTGGGCAGTTGGGCCATGCCAGGGACAGAGGGACGGGAGCAGGGGAGGGGGCGGGGGAAGGGGTTTAGGGACGGACGGGTGGGAATTGATGAAGGATTTTAGGGATGGACCGGGGTGGGCGGGGGTGTTTGTGGGTATGGGGGTGGTGGTGGTAGGGGGGTGTGTGTGTGCCCCACCCCGCAGCTCCCCTCGGCTGCTTCCTCCTCACCAGCACCTGCTCAGCACCCCAGAGGGGCTTCCCGGAGAGTTCCCGGAGAGCCGGGGAAGGGGCTGTCCTGCACCGCCCCTCCAGACGGGGGCCACGCAGGCAGACCCCCGAGCCCCGCCGAGGGAGGGCAGCGCCGCTGGCCGCCCCCCTCCCGCCGCGTCTCCTCACCTTTGCCCCGCGCCTCGCGCAGCCAGCGACCCCGACCGCCGCTCCCACGCGCACAGCTGGCGGGAAGAGGCGGGCCCCTCGGCCTCGTGCCCAGCACAGGCTTCGCTGCAGGCCTACGAGAGGTGAAGCCGGTCCCGGGGCACCATCTTGGTGAAGAGGAGAGAAGTGCGTGACCTGCCAACACAGGTGTGGCCCCGCCCCCATGTGCCCTTTGGTCGGTTGCTATGGGAACGAGTCGGGCTCTTCCCCTAGCAACCGGCTGACAAAGGGCACACAGGGGAGGGACCACCCGTATGTTGGGAGGTCACACACATCTCTCTCCTTGGCCACGATGGCGGCAGGCCCCTGGGCCTCGTGCCCAGCATAGGCTTAGCTGCGGGCCTACTAGAGGTAAGGCCGGTCCCGGGGCACGCGGTGGCACTGGCCGCGCGGGGCGGGCGGTGGGGGTTGGGGGTATAGCCTCAGCTATAGCGGGAGGAGGGTGCGGGCCCGTCTCTGCGGCCGGGCGGGTTGCGCTGCCTCCAACAAGACAGCGGCAGCAGAGAGACGGGCTCCGCAAGCAGGATGTCCAGCGAGCACCCGACTGCACTCTGTGGTCTCGGCCTTTCCCATTGGCGTGGTGTGGCCCACGTGCCGCCAGGGCAACCCTCCGCAGCGAGCGGGGGTGCGGGGGCTGCGCGGAGGGGCTCGGCCCACCGGCCTCCTGCACCCGCCCAGCCTGCCGGCCTCCCCAGCCGCTCCCCCACGCAGTGGCCACCCCGCACTGCGCCGGCAACGGGGAGCGCTCCGGCGGCACCCAGGGCGCGAACCAAAGCCCTGAGTCACATTGCGCTCCCCCGTCTGTGGCGGCTGCCCCGCGGGTTGGTGGGAGGGCCGGGGCCACCCCCGAGGGGACAGGGCTGCGGGGGGCGGTCGCCCAGTCGCCTCCCCGCCGCTCTCCGGTAACAATGGTAACTTTTTCTTTGGTAGGATAAGGGCAGTTGCTCTCGGTCAGGTAGCTAGTCTTTTTTTCCCAATGCACATTAAGCTGCTTCTGAAGAGGGTACGGCCTATTGGAAGAGAGATCTGTAACCCTGGATTTTACAGCTGTTATCAGAGTGCAGAGCCATCCCAGATAAGCCCCCCTGTGCGGTTCACACCTTGTCAAAGAAAATCAAGATGTGCTGTTGGTTACAGTATTTCCGCTGATACTGCCTTTCCCAAAACATACTCTTCCCTTTGCATATAGAAGCATGTTAAGCTGATACAAGTGCACTTAGGACTGTGCTGCTGCAGGGATTCAGGTCATTCACCCAGGCCGCTACCGTGGCATGGAGGCACTGTAGATCAACCGGTACAGTGTCAGCCCTCAGACAGAATGTGCTGGGAAGGCGTTGTGTTTGCTCTGAGGAGCAGTACGCTGAGCAGCGTCCACCTTGCTTTCCCTGGCTCTGTTCCTGTGGATCTGCCAGTGCAGGCAAGGCTTTTCACAGATGCTTGGTTCTTCTGCTGCAGGCTTCAGCGACAGTTGCCATCCCCAAGGAGCACCACCGTTTTGTCATTGGAAAGAAGGGTGAGAAGCTGCAGGACCTGAAGCTCAAAACTGCAACCAAAATGCAGATCCCCCGCCCAGATGACCCCAGCAACCAGATCAAGATCAGCGGCACTAAAGAAGGGATTGAGAAGGCCCGGCACGAGATCCTGCTTATCTCCGCTGAGCAGGTACCTCAGTACTGTGATCTCTCTCATGGCATTAGCTGGTCAGCCATTTTGCTTCCCCACGGTATAGTCGGAGTTTGTAGCCACCGTGGCTACAGTCAGTGGCTAACGTTAGCCTGAACGGAGACGTATACTGTGCCACTCGCCGGCTGTATGAGCACCGCTGCCAGGTCCTGAAACTTCTTGTGCTGCGTTTTGTCCATCTCTGAAGCCCAAACAAGCATTTGATAGTTGAAGGGACGCGTCTTAGGTGCCAGCTGGGATAAGGCAGGAGATCACAGGGGTGAATATCGTAAACAAGGAGCAGCAGCAGCAACCGTATTTGTAGATTGAAAGAGGTGGAGATCTACAAGCCCGCAAACTGAGAAGGTTGCTTGGGCCAGAGTGTCAGGCAGGACACCCCTGGGAGCTTAGCTGTGCCTGGCAGAGACTGTAATACAGAGGGCAGTTCCCACCAAGGTCTGTTGTGGGCTCTTCCAGGATAAGCGTGCCGTGGAGCGGCTGGAAGTGGAGAAAGTGTACCACCCTTTCATTGCTGGCCCTTACAACAAGCTGGTGAGGGAGCTCATGCAGGACACAGGGACGCGCATCAACATTCCTCCACCCAGTGTCAACAAGACCGAGATAGTCTTCACCGGAGAAAAGGAGCAACTAGCCCAGGCTGTGGCTCGCGTTAAGAAGATCTATGAGGAGAAGGTACGGATGGTCCATAAAGCTTCCCACCTTCCCCTGGCACCTGCTCCTAGGCACTCTTCCCTTCTTGTTCTACTTTTGTGCATCCCTCGGTTGCATCTGGCTCAGCAGCCCTTGCAGTACATGACCCCGAATCCTACCGTTTCCTCACTCGGCAGAGTGGGAGCTGGGCTGATACTATCCGGGAGGTGACAGATTTCTGGCTTTTCTGTATCGTGGGAATTAGCAGGCCACCAAGAGCTCCCCTGGCTCTTGTTCACACCGGGGCTACTAAGGAAGGAAAGAAGTGTGAAGTCTACAGTGGTGGCCAGCTGACAGTATCAAAGTTGCTACATAAGCAGAAGTTGCTGAAGAGTGAATGTCACTCCAGTTTATTTCCCACAGCCAACGCTGCTGTGAATATCCTTGTTGTGGGTTGCTGGGCTGTTTCTCCTCGTGGTTAGGTCTGTATTTGTACCGGTCTGGATTTCAACAATCGGCTTATAGCCTGCACAGTGTTGCATCACAGCACTGCCTGGGAGACGGCTGGGAGTTGAACCCTGTTGTCCAACGGGGGGACGGGGACGACGACAACGACATGCCTGTGTGTGTGTGTGTGGTCTCTTGCATGCCGTGTCCCAGGGAGCTTGACCCAGCATGCTAGTTTTGTACTTGCCCTGTGAATTTTTGAGCACAAGGCTTTCTGTAGGCAGGGGTCCAAGGGGTGCTAGGGTGCTGCCGAGCCACTGTGCTCAGCTTGGCTTTGCTCTTTGCTGGGTGCAGAGTCTGACTGCATCTTGTGCCTCTTCCTGTCGCTCTTGTCCTTCCCCGCCCCCTTGTGATTGATGCCTCAGTGTCTCTGCCCCTACAGAAAAAGAAGACTACTACTCTTGCAGTGGAGGTGAAGAAGTCCCAGCACAAGTATGTCATCGGCCCCAAGGGGAATTCCCTGCAGGAGATCTTGGAGAAGACTGGAGTCTCTGTCGAGATCCCACCCACTGACAGTAGCTCGGAGACGCTGATACTGCGAGGCGAGCCTGAGAAACTTGGGCAAGCATTGACTGAAGTCTATGCAAAGGTACTGACAAGATGGGCTAGGCCTCCTTTGAAGGTCCCATGAAGATACATTTGTGAGCACTGACAGGTGTAGCGGGGGTGCTCTCTCTTGGGCAGCTTAGAAGTCAATACCGGAGGTGCAGCATGGGAATTGGAACTGAATTGTTGTGAAGGCCTCTCCCAGTTTGTCCATCAAACAGCTTCTCTGTTTTTCTGTCTCTCAGGCCAACAGTTTTACCGTCTCCTCGGTCTCTGCCCCCTCTTGGCTTCATCGTTTCATTATCGGAAAGAAAGGACAGAACCTGGCCAAAATAACTCAGCAGATGCCAAAGGTATGGATGAGCTGGTTAGCTTAGCACCCCCGGCGTAGAAAAAGGTTTAGTCCAGATCACTCGTCACGGAAGAGAGAGGTGTCTTCTAGCGTGGGTAAACCCAGGGGGAAATGACACAGATCTTTGCTGTTCAAGGGAACCCTCTCTTTTACTGCTGCAAACACTGCTCATCCTATGTTATTGTCATGGGTTGAGCCCTTCCAAGGAAGCTTTATGTGGTGCTGTTTTGAGAACTGATGTAGTAGGATACCTGGAAATGGCGAGTGCAGCGAGGCTTCTCCCTGGTGAGTTAGACGGTATCTAGATAAAGGCTAGATGAGTAAACTTCTCCAAAGCCCTTGCAGAAACTGGGACAGCACCAGAGCCTTGGGCTCTAGGCACTGCCATATGGCCGAAATCGTTAAGTTACTGACTCGTAAAATTGTGGGGATTTTGTTTGGGCTTTTTGGGAAGGAGCACATCTCTTAGTGGCAGGGATCGATGGTGTAGGCCTGACCAAGAGCATTGGCCTGGCTTGGATCTTGGCAAATTCTTAAGAGATTCATTGTCTTTCACCTCAAGGTTCACATCAAATTCACTGGAGGAGAGGATAACATCACTTTGGAAGGACCTACAGAAGATGTGCATGTGGCTCAGGAACAGATTGAAGCCATGGTCAAGGAACTGGTGAGCTGGAGTTACTAGTTCCAGTAAGAAACTGGGGGAAGAAGGGGCAACAGAGCAGAGGTGATGAGGTGTTTATCACATCCATAGGATGTCTTGACATGCTTAATCGAGGTTGCAGAAGACAAATTGTGTGGCAGGTGGATGACACCCCTTGGTTATGAAACTCATCCATAGCATTCTTGAAAAGTCAGCATTCATTTTTTTGCTGCAGAGAAGGAAGGATTCTCTTTGTTATAGCTGGAGAGGCATGTAAGTAAGTCTTTTCAATGTTTCATGAGCACAATGCTCTCTTCTCAAAGCAGAGGAATGCTTGTGCTCTGCTTAATAGCAGAAGTGCTTGTTCCCTCCTACGTGCCTGGATAACCCTGGGGCAAAGCAGAGCTCTACTGGCTTGGGTAGAGCTAAAACACCTCAAGAGGAGGGAGCTGTCGACGCTGTTTTGGCTGAATGGAGGCAGGGGGTAGTACCTGTTATGTGAAGGCTATAGGGGAACGTCCTTGCCTTTGTTTATTCTTACCAGTCCCTCGTATAGAGAACTTCCTTGGGTCTAAGCCTATTTTCAAAAGCTCGTTTATCAGAGTTCCTGAAGTCGGGCCTCCCTTGCCACGACAGTGTAATCTTCAGTTCTCCCTTCCTTTCTCCCTTAGGTTGAAAACAGCTTTTCTATTTCTGTCCCCATCTGCAAACAGTTCCACAAGAACATCATAGGGAAAGGAGGTGCCAACATCAAGAAGGTGAGCTATCGTTCCTAACTCAAGTGCTCGTGATAATCGCTGCCTGCAGCAAAAGCCCACTGGATGCTCTCTCCTGCTCATTGGTGATGTCCAATATAGCCTGCAAGGGCTTTTCTTCTGACATGGGACACTTCTGAGATGATTTTTTTTTTTCTTTGTGGCAGATCCGTAAAGAAAGCAACACCAAAATTGATCTCCCAGCAAAGAACAGCAGCTCGGAGACAATTGTTATCACAGGCAAGAGGGCAAACTGTGAGGCTGCTCGCCACAGGATTCTTGCCATCCAGAAGGAGCTGGTAAGTGAAGCGACTGGCCTTTTGCGGTTGAGGGACTTGACAATGTTGCTAGAAGACACAGATACAGACGTGGTTGTAATGGATGAGGGCAGGGTGGAGACAAACGTGTCGGTCTGTTCGTGACTCATAAACCAAAGTCTGTGACTGCTCCTGCCAGGAGTAGCCAGTCTCCAAGCCCTCTGCTCAGGCATTTCTTCCAGCTATATAAAGCTCCTAGCAAGGTGGGAGTCAGAGGGTAAGCAGAGTGGGTGCAAACACATTTCTGCAGCTTGACTCAAGAGGCTGGTACTGTCCTCCCTTAGGCCAACAGCACAGAGGTGGAGGTCTCTATTCCTTCCAAACTGCACAGTTCCCTCATTGGTGCCAAAGGCCGCTTCGTCTGCTCCATCGTCAAGGAGTGTGGTGGAGTCCACATCCACTTCCCCACCAAGGGCTCTGGCAGTGACACCGTGAGCATCAGGGGCCCAGCCCAGGGTGTGGAGAAAGCCAAGAAACAGCTGCTGCACCTGTGAAACAGCACAAGGTCTTAATCAATCAATCAATCAATAAATAAATAAATGGCAATGCTCTGTTTGTGTTGAGAAAGGCATCTAGTCTGACTAACTAGAAAAGAAAAGGTGGGCACCTGAAGGAGGGAAGGAGGCCATCAAGTCAGGAAATCGTTGAAGAAAGAAAATGGAAAGGTCTATTCCACCTAGATCCCCCTAGATCTATTATGAATAGAATGACCGGGTGTCCAAATCTGTGTATTATTGCAAATGTGCTGTGTCAATTTTCTCACCCCAGAGAGCAGGGAGCAGCACTTTTGTGCTGTGCCTGACATGGCTGCCAGGGCAGGGTGAGAAGCAGCAAGAGAATTCCTTCCTGGAACCCTCTCCAGGTGAACAGTGCTGCGCTTTCCCAAGCCATGTTTTTTGGTTCTGTATGGGTGTAAATGTGCTGTGCCAATTTTTCACCACAGAAAGCAGGGAGCAGAACTTTTATGATGTGCGTCATATGTCTGCCAGGGCAGGTTGAGAAGCAGCAAGAGGATTCCTTTCTGGCACCTTCTCCAGGGGAATTTCCCAGGTCCCGAGAGACTGCTGGTGCCGGCTGCAAGGGCGCTCCCAGATAAAGGGTGGTCTTGTGTGATGTTGGGGTTGGAATTGGCGATGTCTCCTTTTCCTTAGTCACGTTAAGGCTTTGCAGTGACAATTTGGTGCTTCGCTCCTATTGCTCTTTTATCATATCGCTCACAGTAACTGCCACTGGTTCCTTTTATCATATTGCATGCTATTTTCTTTTATTGCAATATAAGAAATTGCATTTGATATATTCCATTATTTGATATACTTGATAGATTTGATTATATTTGATGTGGAGTTCAGCTTTGCTGTGTATCCAGTCAGCCAGCAAAACAGAATTCAGCGTAGTCGGCAGCGTACAAGTAAAACTCTATTTAGGAAAAAAAAAAATGTTCCTCGACTTGCTATTGTCAGGTGGGAACCATTGCCTTATGGTGTTTGGGCCAGAGTGGTCTGGTGGTGCTGGGCAGTTGGGCCATGCCAGGGACAGAGGGACGGGAGCAGGGGAGGGGGCGGGGGAAGGGGTTTAGGGAGGGACAGGTGGGAATTGATGAAGGATTTTAGGGATGGACCGGGGTGTGTGTGGGTGGGGGGTGGGGCAAGGATGTGTGTTTGTGGAAGTGGGTGTATGGGGGGTGGGGGAGGTGGAGACAGGTGGGGGGGTGTGTATTGATAAATCGGGGGTGGGGTAGGGTGAGGGGGTGTGTGTTATTTAGAGAACAGAGTGGGGAGTCTGGGGGAAGGGTTTTAGGGACGGACAGGGGGTTTGATGGAGGCCTTTAGGGAAGGACCGGGGGGTTGGGGGAAGGACTTTAGGGCTGGACCGAGGTTGGGGGAGGGACTTTAGGGCTGGACCAGGGTCTGGGGGAAATGTTTTAGGGCCAGGGCGGGGAGGTGGAGGTGGGGGATGATTTCAGGAACAGCCTGGGGTGGAGGAGGGGGTCAAGGGAAGTCTTTCAGGGTTGTTTGGGGGGAAGGATTTTAGGGACGGATGTGGTGTCTGGCGGGACGTTTGATGCCACTGTATAGATTCCACCGTATATACGTTTATGTCCAGGGATTCTGTTAAGGGAAGGCTGCTGGCTCGGCAAAGGGACAAGATGTCTGAGCTCCCCAGTTACCACGCTCTGATTTGCTGTGTAGCTCTACGTTAAACACACCTGCGCACAAAGGTTAGGCCAAGCTGACTCTCTAAAGCTGTTAAAAGTGACGAATTAAGGGACCTCTCATGCAGGGAGTCAGCCTTGGGAAGGATGGGGAACAAAGAATGGATGGGGAAAAGATCTGCGTTCTCTTCAGTGATGCAGAAAGAGCCCCTGGGTGAGGACGTTGTGGTCGCAGGAGGAGACAAGCCGATAAGAGCGCTGCGATCCGCAGAATGTTGGTTGGAATTCGGACAAAGGTAATTGTTGTGGGGGGAGATCGTGACCTCTGACTCAGATAGCCCCCCGAGAGAGGGCAAGGCCCCGCTTGGGGAGCACGGGGAGCTAGTAAAAAACCTCAGCAGTGCTGTCTGAGGGTGTGTGCTCGTTTGCATTAAAGCAAGCAACTTGTAACCCATCCCGTGCCTGACTGAAAATGCATGGGTAATGCGCTATGAGTGTGCAAGTGCTCTGCTGTCCATAGTGCGTACGCTCGAGGAACTGGGTGAGCACGCTCAGAGGAAACATTCCCCCGTGCTCCCAGCACTGCCATAAAGAATGCCTGCCTTCTGAAACTTGCAAGCAAGGCTTAGAGGGTTTTTCTCCCTGACCGACTTTATGGTATCATTCCCACCATACTGGAGAAAGCAAATCTTTTTCTGTTTGGTGGTGAAAGCAGCTTGGGGAGCGTCACTGAAGTGCAGCACTTTTTTAACCTCAGGTCTAAAGTGCCACCGGTCCTACCGTGGAATACATCCTTCCTCAGGCCTTCAGCAAAGAGAAAGGATGCAACAAACCCACCCCACTAAGACGTCCTGTGCTTTTTTTATCTTCCCTGGAAGGTGGGGACATGACCCTGTTGGGCCATCTGTGCCACCTGCCTGGGAGCCAAGATGGTGCCTTTGCATTTCAGGCTAAGCACTTACCTTCTTTTTTTTCCTTTTCAGCGACTTTAGAGCCACCCTTAGGGAGGCTGGTTAAGCTGGTTTATGTACAGCTGGTCAGCAGTGGAGGGAAACGGTAAGCTCCGCTATTGCCTCTGGTGTTTACTTGTTACCTTGTCGCTCGTTTGAGTGATCTTACTGTGCCTCGGCAAGCAGAAGCTATCACGCCACTTTAGGCCTTGGTCTAATAGTCATGCAAAGCAATACTGAAAGTCATTCTGAGATCTGGAACAGGCCCCAATGTGCATTTTATAAAAGTGCATCTTGGCTGCTCTTTATCTTTGCATGGGTTTTTTTCCCGTTTCTCCAGACTGTTGAAGCTCTGAAAGGCGCCAGTGAGCTGCTCTCCCTCAGTTTGCTCCTTTGCCTTTGGGGAGTGCGGTTCGTGTTTTCTTCATGGCTTTGCAGAGGAGAAAATCCATGAATACACCACCTTGCTTTTTTCACCTAAGCTAATTTCAGAAACTGCCTCCTTTAACTTAGACATGAAACTCTTCTTAACCTCTTTGTGCACTTGTAGAAAAGCAGGGTGGGGTGGGGGTTGGGGGGTGGGGGTGTCTTCAGGAAGTGCCCGCAAAAGAGCCTGTGGGAGACCCTGTCCCTTGACTCACATGTGGGGTAGTGAAGAGCCTGAGAAAGTCATGGGTGTTTTGGTGTTCACCAAAGCAGGTTTTCGGTTTGGTTTTTTTTTTTCTTATTTTCTTGTTATCTTAGGTAGCTTATGCCACCAGGTAGTGACAGCCCGGGGGTGACAGGAGGGGACAGCAGGCAATGGCAGCCTGGAGGGTGACAGGAGGGGACAGTAGGTGGGGACAGGCCTGGGGGGGGGGTACAGGAGAGGACAGCTGTTGGGGACAGCCTGGGGGGTGACAGGAGGGGAGAGCAGGTATTGAAAGCCTGGCGGTGACAGGACCTCAGGCGCCAGATCAGGCCGCGAGAAGCTGAAGGCGACTCACTGCGACCTGCAGGTCACCAACGCCTAGACCATGGAAGGCGCGTGGGGGCGGCGGGCGCGGGATGCGGGGACCGGCCGGCTGGCGGTGGCGCAGGTGGCCAGTGAGGCGATTGGGCCGCGGCCGGCAGCGGTGACTTGTGCTGGGGCCTCAGAGCTGCTCTTCCGTGGTTGTGCGCTGGCAGCTGGCGTGAGGGCTGTGTGCGCAGCCAGGCACAGCAGCGTACGGGGTCGATGTGCGGCACCGCGCGTGGAAGAGGTTTGGTTTCTGGGAACCCTTCTAGGTAAAACGATAAGGAAATGTGGGACAATGCCTTGTCATCACAGACCTGCCAGATTTCTTTGAAACCCGGCAGAGAAGGCTGAACGTGATAGAAAAGGAGTGGGTGGCTAATTGGAAGGGGAAAAAAGTGGGTTTGGTGACTGAAATTTGTCTTCAACTACTTTTACTCCACCGCATTGCAAAAGTGGCGCTTGGCTGCTGCAGAAACTGCTCAGTAGCAACGTTTTGGATCAAGAGTGTATCTGTGAGTGAGAATCTATGCCGACCCTGGAAAGCCATCTTGTAGACGGGTGTTCTGTCTCAAGTATACTTGGCATTTCTTGCTAATACAGCTTCTTTGCTACACCAAAGACATTTTCATTCAGATGTTATTGAGCATCATTTCTTCGTTTCTTTCAAACGGTGCATTTTTTTCCTGGTACTGCGTGTTAAACGGTGTCAGGGCAATACTGAAGTTTTATGGCAGATCACTTATGGTGAATATACCTAGAAATGTTCTTTGAGAAGCCCTAAGTTCTTTTGAATCTCAGAAATGGTGCTTGATTCTCAGAGACGGTAATGGTTTCGTATTACTTAGCGTGCTGTTTCAGTTTGGTAATCTACCATCTGGCAAAGCTTGCATGTGATTAAAGACTTTGGGATATGACAGAAATAAAAAGACTTGGAAACCGTTGCCATTCCTTAAACATTCAAATTTTATCGGGTGTTTTGTTTTGGTTTTTTTCTTTTTTTCCTGTGGTTCTGTGACATTCTCACAACAGTCTTTTCTTTACAATGTGTACTCATAGGTTTTTTCCCTCTTCCTGTTTGATGTATTAAAACTTAAACAGAATAACATGTCTGCTGCGGTAACTGTAACTTTGGCCCTAGCCTTTCAAGTGGTTGGACCTAAGCACGCTGTTTACCTGCAGATAGGTAAAGTATGTTCAGGAGAGTATCTGTGAGGAGACTTAACAGCACGGTGTTAGGGGTCTTGGGGGTGTTACGGGATCGCGTGTCATACGGCGGTAGAGATAGACATGCAGGTAGAGGCAGATGTACAGGTTGTGACACAGATACTTAGTGGAACTTCTGTAAGGGTGTCTTCCCTGTGAAAATGCAAAAATCCCCCAGTGGTTGTCAGAGCAAAGCTAAGGAATACATTTCAGTGTCATACACATGTATGCCAGATTTTGGGGTTTTACACATAACCGTGAATTTCCGTTTTTATTGAACAGCCTCTACGTGCTTAAAGTCACCTTCAGAAGATGAAGGAAAGAACTCGGCCAGGATGTTCTGCCTAAAGGGGGTTCTCGGAGATCTTCCCTGTGGAGATACGGTCGTGGGTTTTATAACTTGGTGCAGGAGTCCTGGCTAAATGGTGACGTGATCTTGGAAAGACCCTTCAGTGAACCTTGAGTGAAGATGGCCAACTTGTTCAGATTTTTCGGGGCCGCGTGATCGCGGAAATCTCGTAATAGCAGCAATGCTAATAGAAGCTAAAAGTAAACAGGATTTTAAACATCACTGGGGGAAAAAAAAGAAAGAGATGGTGGACTCTCTTTGAAGATGGTGGGAAGGCAAAATGGATGGTTGGGATGTGTTTGAAAAGGTGGGAGGCAGGGTGGGGGTGTCCTCTTCCGTGCTCGCTGTTATAGAGACATGTTCTAGGGTTTTGTAAGCTAACAGGAGCAAAAGCAATGTAAGTGAGATCAGGAAAGAGCCTCATGCTTTAGCAGACTCTGCTTTAGTGACTTTAGAGACCATTTTGCTGTTGGCATTGAAACGATTCCAAAAAAATGGAAAAGATTTTGCTGCTTGTGTTTGACTATCAGACCTGAAGATTTCTGGAAAGGTACCGTGAGATGATAAAAGCATGACGCTGTGTGTAAAATGTTGGGTTTGTATCTGTAAAGGGATTCCCTGAAGTGCTACGTCACGACATGTCAATATCACTCTTACGAACTGACTGATGCTTTCTCTGTATTGATGTTGTTTCCAGAATACACAGATGATAATGCCCTGATTCCGGGGAACTCATCGGTAACTGTTAGGGGCGTCCCCGTCAGAGGAGTTAAAGCTACCGGCAAAACAGACCTTAGGTAAGTAGCCATAACACATTGTGTTCTTTGGGAGGGGTTTCAGTGCGTTCACCTTCTTTGTGGCTGTTAGTTTACGGAGGCATTCAGGTTGTATCTTTCTTGTTAAAGCTGCTGTTAAATTGTGTTGTGACAGGGCAGATTTGAAGGTATCTGTCCCAAAGCAGACTTAGATTTTTCAGCCTGCTGGGACATGGCATTCAAAGTCCAACAGTGGTAGCTGTTCAGACGTTTGAATTGGGTTTGTTCTTGGGCTTGGTTTTTCTGAGAGTCAAGTTCTCCATCCTGTTTCCTCTATGCAGAGAGATTCCTTATTGTATGCTTTTGCTTTTAGTGCTTTTAGAGTAAACGGAGAGACACATTGCAGTGTGAACCGGTGATTTGTTCCCATCTGCCAGCAGTCCGAGTCTCCGTGTTTGACTGCTTCCTTTGTCTGGGGGAGGGGGGCAGGGTATTCTTACACCCCAAAGGGGTGTGTGTGTGTGTGGGGGCTGCATGCTGTCTCCAGAGGAAGGACTGAGAGTGGCCAGCTGGCAAACCATGCAAACAAGAAGTTTCATTCTTAAGTGCTTCCTATTAGATTCCTAAAGACAATGTCTATGTCGGGCAAGAGAAAAAGAACAACATCCTAAAGCGTATTGCCTTTTGTGCCAGGACGGTGAAGGAACAGTTGATCTTTTCCAAACCTGAAGCTCAGAAAGCAGTTGAGCACATTCCCAAATGTTAGTAGTTACCTTTCTAAGTTTGTTTTCAGCCTAAGCTGCTCTCTGTGCTCCAGGTATTACTGCTGTATTCCTCAGATTTATGGAGGACAGAGAATCTGATTACAATTGCAGATACTCAAATGTAAGCCTGACTACAGCATTATCGCCGTCATCGATGTATTCGTCCAGTCCAGTTCTGTATCAGCTGCATCAGCATGGTTTGAATGATCATGTTTTCAAGGCTTCTTCAAGACAGACCTCTCCTCCACCATTAGTAGATATTAATGACTTGTGGTTTTGCCATGTCTTTCTGATGTTAGTTCTCAATACATAAAGTGTACTGGCGAGTTACAGCGTGTCTCTAAGACTTATCTCTAAGACTTAACCGTGAGACATAACCATAAGTCTTAACCTAAAGACCTAACCTTAAGACTTAACCCTAATATTCAACCCTAAGCCCTAAAGGGTGGAAGCTCCTGATCTGGCTCCGGTCAATCTGGGATCATCACTGGGAACCACGGAACTTGGCCAGCCCAAGGTCTGTGAGGTAGCAGGTTAAATGAAGCAGAGGAGAAGCCCACCACTCTGCTGAGCTGGGTTCTTGGCACCAAGGTACCTCTGTGACATTTTCACTGTCCTGCAGTGTAAAGACAGCCTGTGATTTTCAAAAACTGGAGATCGGTCTTTAAAATGCAATTCCTTGGACAATAATAACATTGTGTCAAGTAAATACATACACCCCTCACCAATGGAGTTTTGGGTTTTTTCTTTGTACCTTTGCTGCTTCTGCAGAAGCCAGTAGTGCAGAGGGCTGAGGGTACAGCTACACAGAGTGGCTTCTGTTTTGTGAGCTCTAACTAAACGTGCAATGGACAGCCATTAAGATTGGGAAAGCTCACAAAAAGCTTAAAAACAGATAAACCACAACATTTCTTTCTTTTTTATAGAACTCCTTAGATTACTCCTTTTTTTATAAAAATGAGAAATCAGGTGTTAGTCATGCTTTTCATGCTATCTAAAGGCTTTAATCAGCAGTGCCTCCCCTGTCCGTTCAGAGGAGGTCATGTCCATCTTTTTTCAGATTTTCTGTAGCTGGAAGAAGTGTTTTTGCCAGCCACCACAGACAAGTTTTCCTAAAAGGCTCAATCTGTCCATTTAAGTATTCCATCAGCCTGATAATGATTTAAAAACTGTGCCTGCTGGTCTGAGCCTGGATTTCATGTTCTAGTTCCCTCCTAACAAAATAAATAGAATGTTCTTTGGTGTAGATGCCCCATTGCAACGGGGTCTCCAGGAAGGGATTCTGCATCCAGCCCATCATAAACAATCATGCAGAATTCAAGAGAATATTTTAAGACCAACACACTCTGCACTGATTAACGTCTTCACCACTGTCATCTACAGTGGTGAAGATGACAATGAGGAGTACAATGAAGAGGAAGAGAACTATAAACAGGTTTTTTTCTTTTTTTTTGCAAGGAAGAAGAATGAGGGGCTTTTCAACTCTTGCAATGCACTGCGCGAATGATTTCTTAGAAAGAGCATTACAATTCTAGGAAAGAGTTGTCAACAAGTTTTTGAAATAGTTTCCTAATCTTCAAAATATTGGAGCTGGTAGTCACCAGCTGTGGCTGACGCACCATTTTCTGACTCCTGTGAAATGCCTGTCTATTTCCATAGTGGTATCATTCCCATACCTCCTTTTCCTTAAATAGAGTTTAAAATGGGGTCCACAAATCAGATGATGCGGTGCACAATTCAGATGGCCATCAAAGAGTCTTCAAAATTTCTCAAAATTCAGCTACATCTTTTCTGGGAAACATACTCTTTGCTACTTTAACAGAACGTGTATGTGTATGTATGTGTAGGTATTTACAAAGAGGCATTTTGTAAAACATTAGTTAAAACGTTGACTGTCTCTCACTTAGAGATGAGAGATTCCGAGGGAAGGAATGGATTGCACATTCCCAGCGAGTGAAAGCGAGAGAACACCCTGCTCCCATGCGTTCCCCTCCGTAAATGCCTGTGCTAGTTCTCAGGCGGCCCCAAGCTGCTTTTCACATCCCCCCTGCCCTTCAGGCTGGCTGGCAGGGCTGCCGGTTAGCGCTCCCTCACCGCCTTTCAGGCTGAGCACGCCTGTCAACAAGACAAACAGGAGGGCTTTGCTAACCTTAGTATCCTCAACGGAGACAGGGAAGGAGCACTCGCGTCACCAGCTCTGCTGGCAGGCATCACAGGGCAGCAGGTCTGGGCAGAGGTTTTGTGTCGAGCCCTCCCTGGGGACATGTTGATCCCAAAGGTTTCCTTTTGGGTGTCAAAGGGCGATTGTTTTGAAAAGGAGTGCTGAGGATGGTTTTGGAATCATTTAAGATCAACAAAGAGCAGCTTCTGAGTATGTGTTGGACCTGCAGTTCCACTGCACTTGGCAATAGCTGCTGTTAAGGACTCCTTTTCCTGGCCAGAAGCAGAGCTTGTGGGCAGACAAAAACCAACAGAAAATCCAGTACCAACAGAAAATTCTTAAATCCCATGCTAAGGGATTATCAAAAGCTGATTTCCTTTTAGTGCTTCTGGGTCTGAAGCTGAATTTCAGCAAGCAAAAGCATCTGCAACAACTCTTAAGCTGTGTGTCCTTTTAATGCTGCAAAACATAACTAATGCTACTTGCATGCATCTCAGTTAAATGTACCGTGGCTAGCTTCTTCAACCAGTCTGGAGCTTAACGTTCAGCTTCAAAATGCCGGCTGGTGTACTTTTTTCTAAACATAGCTTCAGTCCACTTGGAAGAAAATTGGATTGGTTAAACAAGTCTTTATGTAAGGTACAAAGAGATCCTATTTGTAGCCTAACATGAGTGTCAAATAATCATTACCTGTTAAACAGACTGACAACCTGGCTGAAGACAGTGCTTCCAAAGAGGATAAAGTACAGGCTATGATGGTACAGTCTTGCTGTGAATACAACCCAGTCAAGGAAGTGTCAGGTATGTTCTTTGAAGGTTATGGGAACATTGTAGAGATGTTTGTTTTAAGAGGAAAGATACATGCATACGTTTTCCTTTTTTTTTTCTTTTTCAAAAAACTTCTAGTTACATGAAAGACCCCTGGGATCCACCTCCACCATCGAACATTTGCTTTCGTTGTGGAAAACCTGGCCACAATAGAAAGAACTGCCCAACAAAATGGGTAGGGTTGTGGGGCGCTTCTGGTGTTACTGAACCTTTTAGGGTTTTTACCTTGGCATTTATGTAACAAAGACATGAACACTCCTAGTAATAATTGTTTCTCTTGGGGTGAAATACAGAGGTTACATGGCAATGTTGCAAAGCCCTTCCATATTCAAGGGAAGCCTGGAATTCTGAATGTGAAATTTTCTTTTCTCTAGCTCACAGTCATTAAAGATGTCCATAGATCTTTCTCAGTGAACTTTCACACCTATTTTTGTCTGTTTCAGTAGGACTGGAAATTGTTCTGCTTCTAACTCTGTTCAATGACCATTCAAAGTTTTTAGTATTTCCTATAAAAACAAGATGTTTCTGTTGACCCCCTCTATTGAATATCTGTGAGTTTTAACTACCAGAAGCCTCTGGCTGAGTATTCATGCCGTTTAACATCAGCCACTGAATGTATATGCAAGAGGTATGAATTCAGCTTTCATAGATGGATTATTAAAGAATTTCCACAAGCCGAATGGGTTTCTCTAGGTTTGCTTTTAATCACAATACAGAGTTGGGCATCACCTCAGTGAGTGGCAACTTGAAATTTTTCATTTTGCATCGTAGATTTCTTAAAGCAATTACATAATCCCTGAAGTCCAGTCATAAGAGTCCACTTAAAGTTTCATCATCTTTTCGATTGTTCTGTTCTTCTTGGTCAGCCGGAAAGTACTTTGAAGTCTCATCCATCAGCTGATCCTTGTCATTCAATCCAGTTGTTGACCGTGTAGGTCATGCTGTTCTCTTCTTGACTCAAAACCATAAAAGTCATTTATATCCAATCATAATCATCTGACAGGCTTATTTGATTATTACTTACTGTTTAACATACCCATTTATTTTTATCTACTGATTAATTCAGTTGAAGGCTAAATCAATCACGGAAAGAATTGTACAACGGATGTGGTTATATTGTTATTGCTGCACCTGTGTTTTCACTGCTGCTAACAACTAATCTTGCTACTTTAACCTAGACAATACTGCTATTAATCTATGATTAACCTTGAACATAGATGGTGAATATAAGTTTCCCCAGGTGTTACCGATTAGTTAATAAGTTAAAATTGATTGATTCTATTTGATTAATTAATTGATTTTATAAAATCATTTAATAGAATTAAAATGTAGAAGGTTAAGAAAAAAAAAATTATAGGAAACTTGCATCTACGCAATAAGAGACGTTATGGAATCTTTTGTACGTCTTGTACCAAGGCTAGAAGAAGGGCCTGGAACTATTGTAATAACTCTAGGGTTGGAAGGTTCCATTGTATTTGACCAGTCTTCTGTACGCAGAGGCGTATTGAAATGTCAGAATATGAGATGAACGGGAACTGGGGAGAGTCGACTGGAACAGTTTGTAGGTGCCTGCCAAGAAACTGTGAACTTCAGTAAAAGGTAATTCCGGCAGGGGGAGATCGCGACCACCGACTCATACACCACCTACCCAAATCGTACCCCAGACCCATTTCTAGACCTTTCTAAGCTTTACTGCGCACAATCGGATATAGGAGGAGAGTATGTAAATGATTTACGGGAAATGTTATGATTATGTATGAATAATTAATGAATATGTATGAATAAGTTATATCTATGGAATCTGATTTTGGGACCTGGCGTGCGTTGATCGTGAGAGGACTCGCTCACGTACCCGGCCGTCAATAAAGAAGTGTCTGCTTATCTACATCACATTGGTGTCGATAAGTTCTTCAGTCCGAGATTTCGGTAACAGTTTTGGCGACCCAGATGGGACCTCGCTGAAGGAGACTGGAGGAGTCGGGGACCTGATCGGTTCCGGCCGGCACCGAGGATTTCTCGGGGACACCCATCGATCCCCGATCCGTAAGGCTCTTCGCGACGTTCCCTGGATATTTGGTAAGACACTTCTTTTCTTAATTGTAGTAAGTGGGTGGGAGTCCCGCTAAAGTAAGTATATAAGTAAGTAAGTGCACTAGAGGAAGTGGGTAGGAGTCCCACTATAATAATTGTATGGGAAAGAGTGGGATGGAGTCCCACCAGTGGGTTGGAGCCCCACTGAGTAAGTCTGCCTGTCAGACGCGGTGAAAGAGCTGCGCAGGGTAGGACTAGGAGTCTGCCCGTAAGACATAAGCGAAAGCTATTGCAGGGTTGGACTAAAAGGATCCTTGTGGAAGTGGAAGCCTAGGCGTCTGCCCGTAAGACATAAGCGAAAGCTATTGCAGGGTTGGACAAAAGTGGAGACAAGAGAAACTATACGCTATAGTGTTCTCTAAGGTAGTGCCTCTAACAAGAAGTTAGAAGAAGTTTTTGGTGTTCTTTGTTGTTCTGTGAGTTTGTGTACTAAGAAGAAAATTAAGAGGTATAATATTGTGTTATATGTTTGTTTTCTTTGTTGTTCTGTGAGTTTGTGTATTAAGAAGAAAATTAAGAGGTATAATATTGTGTTATATGTTTGTTTAAAGTAACTGTGGGAAAGTGTGAGCATGGCTGTAAGGGTGAGACTGTGGAGTGTGGATCCGCGGATCGGAGTGACAGAGTTGAATAATTGTGTATTGTACTGTGGGTAATTACACCATGGCAACTAAGTTAACTCGGTTGTTTAAAAGTAAAAGCTTGGGTAATCTTGTGTTAAATGATAAAATCCCGAAAAATTCTCCATTGGGATGTTTACTGGCGCATTGGGGGGATTTATATGAGGATTTGCCAAAGAGCCAGATGATTGAATATTGTAATAATTGGTGGCCACTATATATATATTAGAAAATCAGGAAAAGTGGCCCACGAATGGGACACTGAATTATAACACTATTTTGCAGTTAATGCTGTATCGTAAAAGAGAAGGGAAATGGAATAAAATGCCATATGTGGATTTGTTCTTTTACTTAAGACAAAAAAAGGATTGGCAGGGTGAATGTAAGCTAACTATTAGAGATAATTTAGTAATGGCTATAACTTCTGATAATAAGAAAGTGGAAAAAATGTTGTTTAAATTGTGAGGTTGGGAGTGGATACAGGAGCGACATTTTTTATTAAATACCTGTAAAGGAAAAACTGGAACAAAACCAGGCCATTCCTGCAACCCCTGGATTTGAAATTTGGAAGTAAGATAATTACACATGATTTTTTGTATGTACCAGTATGTCCGGTACCCTTGTTAGGAAGAGATTTGTTATCTAAATTAAATGCACAGATTGTTTTTGACGAAGGAGAACTTTTCTTGAAAATACCTGAGTCAAAAACGGGAGAAATCCTGATGATACAAGAAAAGGTAAAGGAACAAGAAATTCCACCAGAGGTGGATTTGGCAGTGATCCCTACTGTATGGGAAACAAATATTCCTGGTAAATTGAAGCTAGCAGAACCGGTTAAAATAGATTTGAAGGAAGGTGCAGGAACAGTGAGAATTAAACAATATTCAATCAAACCAGAAGTGAGACAGGAATTGAAGAAATTGATTGGAAAATTTTTGGAGTATAAAATTTTGGAAGAATGTGAATCTGAGTATAATACTCCTATTTTACCAGTCAGAAAACCTTCGGGTGAATATAGACTGGTACAAGACTTGAGAGCAGTAAATCAAATAGTTGAGGATATTTATCCTGTAGTAGCAAACCCTTATACACTGTTAACAGCATTGAGGGAGAATTATCAGTGGTTTACAGTGCTTGATTTAAAAGATGCTTTCTTTTGTATACCTTTGGAAAAGAAAAGCAGAAAACTGTTTGCTTTCGAATGGGAAAATCCTCAAACTGGGCAAAAGATGCAGCTGACATGGACTAGATTACCCCAAGGATTTAAAAACAGTCCAACTATTTTTGGAAATCATTTAGCAAAGGAACTTGAAATCTGGAAACAGGACAAACCAAGACCTGGGCATTTACTCCTACAATATGTGGATGACATTGATAGCTACAGAAGAAAGACCTACCTGTATACAGGTGACTATTGACCTCTTGAATTTCCTGGGACTAAATGGGTATAAGGTATCCAGGAAGAAAGCCCAGATAGCCTGCCAGACTGTGATATATCTGGGCTTTGAGATTTCAAAAGGACAACGACAATTAGGAAAAAATCGCAAAGAAGCTATTTGTGGTATACCTGAGCCGAGAAATATTCATGAACTCAGAGCATTTTGGGGAATGACTGGGTGGTGTCGCCTTTGGATCATGAACTATGGGCTAATAGCTAAACCGCTGTACGAGGCCCAAAAGAACCCTTCCTTTGTATGGGGCCCACAACAACAAAAGGCTTTTGTAGAGTTGAAACGTGCCTTAATGTCTGCACCTGCCTTGGGACTGCCGGATCTAACCAAAGATTTCCAGCTGTTTGTACATGAAAGGCAACACCTTGCACCGGGCGTGTTAACCCAGAGGATAGGAAGCTGGAAACGACCAGTCGGATATTTCTCTAAACAACTGGACACAGTGAGTAAAGGGTGGCCAAACTGCCTGCGAGCAGTGGCCGCAACAGTGATGCTCATACAAGAAGCTCGGAAATTGACTTTGGGAAGAACAATAACAGTCTATGTGCCACACATGGTGATAACTGTCCTAGAACAGAAGGGGGGACATTGGCTGTCCCCCAGCCGAATGATGAAATACCAGGTGGTATTGACTGACCAGGATGATGTGATTCTAAAGACAACTAACCTGGTAAATCCTGCAGTGTTTTTAAGTTCCATACAGGAAGAAGGACGACTAGAACATGATTGCTTGGCTACCATCGAGTATGTTTATTCCAGTCGTGAAGATCTGAAGGATGTGCCATTGGAGAGACCAGACTGGGAACTGTATACTGATGGAAGCAGCTTTATGGAACAAGGAGTCCGATACGCCGGATATGCGGTAACAACAGAGACTACAGTCATAGAAGCAGGAGCATTGGCGGGTACCACATCAGCCCAAAAGGCGGAACTCATCGCTTTAATTCGAGCCTTAGAATTAAGCAACGACAAGAGAGTAAATATCTGGACTGATTCAAAATATGCCTTTGGGGTAGTGCATGTCCATGGAGCTTTGTGGAAAGAGAGGGGGTTATTGTCCTCTCAAGGATCAAACATTAAGCATCAAACAGAGATTTTACGATTATTACAAGCAGTTCAAAAGCCAGATCAAGTAGCAATCATGCACTGTACGGCACACCAGACTGGCAATACAAAAATAATAGCTGGGAATGATTTAGCTGATAAGACTGCAAAAAGGGTAGCAAAGAAACAAGCATTGCAAATGGCAATAATTCCTTCTAAAACAGTAACCCTTCCCAGGGAGAAACCGAGATATTCAGAAGAAGATGACAAATTGGGTCAGTTATTAAATGCTAAGAAAAACTTAGCGGGATGGTGGGTAACTCCTAACGGACAAGTAGTAATTCCACCTCCTGTGATGAGAGAAATAATTCAAATGAGACATCAAGAATGTCATTGGGGGGCAGAAGCCTTAGTAACATTTTTACGAAAGCAAGTAATATCAATTAAGATGTTAGGAATAGCCAAAATGGTAACTGCAAAGTGTAAAGTATGTTTGAAAAATAATCCAGTGATTAAGAAAAAGGTTCAAATGGGTAGGCTGAAATCTGGTACAGAACCTGGAGATTACTGGCAAGTAGATTTTTCAGAGTTGCCTAGATACAATGGGTACCGGTACATCTTGGTAGGGGTTGATACTTTTACAGGATGGCCATTAGCCCTTCCCTGTTGCACTACACAAATAAAAGAGGTTGTAAAATGGTTATTACAAGAAATAATTCCGAGATTTGGAGTTCCTATTGGAATTTCCTCTGACAGAGGTCCACACTTTGTGGCTGAAGTAGTCCAAAGTGTTAGCAAAACATTGGGTATTAATTGGGATTTACATTCATCTTGGAGGCCACAATCCAGTGGAAAAGTGGAGAGGATGAATCAAACTTTGAAACAACAAATAAGTAGAATTTGTCAAGAAACCAGTCTAAAGTGGCCTCAGGCACTTTCATTGGCATTATTATGAATCAGGGTACAGCCAAAGAGTGGAACCTCAGTCAGTCCTTATGAATTATTATATGGAAAACATGTGAGTCTCTAGAACCAAATCTAAACATACATGTAAAAGGAAAACAAGATGTGTATAACTATTTGCTTTTTCTAAGGAAAACTTTGGCTGTGATTTGGAGTGTAGTAATTTGAAATAGACCTTTACCTCTGGAAAATTCAGTGCATGATTTCCAGCCGGGAGACTATGTCTATGTGAAGACCTGGACCTCCGAACCTTTGCAGGAGCGCTGGAGAGGACCCTTCCAGATACTGTTAACCACTTTTACAGCTATCAAAATTGCAGAATCGGATGCTTGGATACATTATACTCGAGTGAAGAAAGCACCGTGAAGAAAGCATCTACTCCGTGGAAGATTGTGAATCATGACCCAGAGACTTAAAAATTGACTTTGAAACATGTCTAATTTTTCATATCAGGTTATGATTGGTTTTTGGATTTTCTTTTGGTTGGTAGTGTTGGTGGGATCATGGGCTGACTTGGTGGACAGGAACAAAAGACAAATAGAAACAGAACAAGTGATTGACATTCCCAAACAGATGGCTGAGGAAAATTTGATGGTAGGATTGATTAAAGAATTTGCCAATTTACAAAACATCACGCAGATTACTGCTTGTTTGCCAATACCGAAGGCAGTAGGTGAATCTATTCCATGGGGAATTTTAGCTATGAATTTGACTAACCTGGAACATAAAAATGAAACCAATTATTGTGAACAGAGGCCAGTGACTCAATGGTATGAGCAAGTAAAAGTCACTAGAAAACAGTGGAAAACTCCAGGTAATCTGGCGGATTGTGAAAAATTGTTAAATTATGTTTTTACCAAAATAGGAAGATTTAAGACTGGGGGATGGTGTTCTTATGATGAACAATTTAAAATCAACGTGAGCAAAAGTGTTATGGAATGGAAGTGTAACGAAACTGGCCAGAGCACCCAATTAGTAGAACAACGGGACTCTATATGGTCTATGTCCATATTTTCTCATTTTTAGTATATGGCAAGAACTTTTTGGTGTTTACCTGGGATGGGAAAGTTTTTTTTTCAGTATTACCCTGGGTCAATGATAGGTCAACTACATCGGGAGAGAAGGAAAATAAAATAGTGCCATGGTGGAAATGTGAAAAAGTGTATGATTGTAGTAATGCAGACTTAGTAATTCAAAGAGTTCCTCCGTTGGCTGCTGCTTTGAAATATGGTTATTTTTTGTCGAGGTCTTAAGAATACTCTCAATTTAACCAGCGCCTTTACAGTCAGAAGAGGAACTTTGTTTAGTTGTAGAAAATCTTCTATTCGAAGTCCAGGACATTTAGTTTGGGCATTAAGTGATGGAACCTGGACAACACACTTACCATTAGATGGTAAGGTGAAACAAATCACATTGGGCATGCCAACATTGTGTCCGATTTGGAAGAAATCACCATTTAAAGGATCTCTAGAGAATCTAGAATTAAAACGAATAAAGAGATCAGGGATAAGTGATGATATTTGGAATGAACCATCTACAGGAGTGAAAATTGGCTGGGCACTGGAATCACTTTTAAATCCTATAGCTTCATATAGAAACAGAGCGTGGCTCTATCATTTAACTGGTCAAGTGGAAAAATTGGCAAACGTTACCAAGAAGGGGTTTAAGGAATTGAATATACAATTACAGGCAACTTCCAGAATGACTTTACAAAATAGAATGGCACTAGATATGCTCCTACTTAAAGAACATGGAGTGTGTGGATGTCTTAAGGATAAACTGGACCACTGTTGTATCCACATTCCAAATGTCACTCAGGATGTGGAACATGATCTAGATCTATTGGGAAAAATTGAAAAAGAAACTGAAACAATTCAGAAGGATATGTCAGAAGATTGGCTTGGGAAAATTTTTAACAAACTGGGATGGAATTTGAGCTCTTGGATACAATCTATAATTAGGACTTTGTTTCTGTTACTAGTTGTCTTTTTGATGAGCATGCTGATATATGCATGTCTGAAGAAACAGTTTACCAATAGAATTGCAGTGAGTCGTATGATTATGAGAGAAGTACCAACTATTTCACCAAGACATGATCCATTACCCAAATATGTTGAAACAAAAGATATATGAATAAAGTGAAAGTATTGAAATAATGGTTTTCAACACTTTCAAAGGGGGGAAATGTTACCGATTAGTTAATAAGTTAAAATTGATTGATTCTATTTGATTAATTAATTGATTTTATAAAATCATTTAATAGAATTAAAATGTAGAAGGTTAAGAAAAAAAAAATTATAGGAAACTTGCATCTACGCAATAAGAGACGTTATGGAATCTTTTGTACGTCTTGTACCAAGGCTAGAAGAAGGGCCTGGAACTATTGTAATAACTCTAGGGTTGGAAGGTTCCATTGTATTTGACCAGTCTTCTGTACGCAGAGGTGTATTGAAATGTCAGAATATGAGATGAACGGGAACTGGGGAGAGTCGACTGGAACAGCTTGTAGGTGCCTGCCAAGAAACTGTGAACTTCAGTAAAAGGTAATTCCGGCAGGGGGAGATCGCGACCACCGACTCATACACCACCTACCCAAATCGTACCCCAGACCCATTTCTAGACCTTTCTAAGCTTTACTGCGCACAATCGGATATAGGAGGAGAGTATGTAAATGATTTACGGAAAATGTTATGATTATGTATGAATAATTAATGAATATGTATGAATAAGTTATATCTATGGAATCTGATTTTGGGACCTGGCGTGCGTTGATTGTGAGAGGACTCGCTCACGCACCCGGCCGTCAATAAAGAAGTGTCTGCTTATCTACATCATATTGGTGTCGATAAGTTCTTCAGTCCGAGATTTTGGTAACACAGGGACTTGTGGATATTTCTCGAGCTAGCTCGACAGCATCAGTGAGCAAAAACTGACCTTGGGAGAGAGACACAGTTATGCTTGTTGGAAGGAAGTCATGGGAGCAAGAAGAGAAACTTTAAGATACGGAGTTGTCTGCAGAGCTCGTGGCCTTGTAGGTAAAGGCAGTTGCTAAGTTGCTGTGTCTGCAATAGAAAAAAGAGCTACAGTGGAAAATTACTGAGCACAATCACAGGCTGATACGTCAGCCTGCTGTAAAGGTAAAAAGGCTTGCTTGATTTTAGTAAAGTGTCTTTGAGGTGTCTTTGATTGTCTTCAAGTCTTCAATCTGCTCTCAGAGTCCATGCATCAATAAGCCACAGGGACTGATTCAGAGCCCTGAATGAAGCTCTCACTCTGCAAAGCGTTTTGGAGGGGCAGCGGGTTTGTGTCTCTGCTCCGAACAGATGGTGAGCAAAGGGCTGTTTCACCCTGAAGGGTCCTGAAGTTAAGCCAAAGAATGTTGACTGAGTCCAAAACACTGCTCAAACCTCTGGTACGTCCTGGCTATATTCACTGAGGAAAGTAGATATTTCAGTCGAGCAGCCCTTATGCTAGGTAAAAGGGGAGGATTAAAGGCTTTCAGTGGTTAAAATAATCACTGCAATGTCACATTAAGTGTGGGTCTTAAGATGAGAGATGTCTGCATTTCCATTCTTAACAGGACAAAAAAAATGAGTCTCTTCCCCGGATTAAAAGAAGCACAGGAATTCCAACAAGTTCCATGATGGAGGTGAAAGATCCCAATACAAAGGGTGCCATGCTGACAAAGGCTAGGAAAAATGCAATACCAACTATTAATGTGTAAGTGTGGAATTCATTGGCCTGACCAAAAAGTGAATGAGATAAACCATGTAAAAATGTCTGAGTGGCAACGTAGCCGAGGTGGCCAGCCTCTGCCATTACGAGGGAGGAAACATTATCATCGTATCTTAACATTAAGACCTGCAATACTTTACAATATTAAAATAGGGTGGTCTTAATGTTCATGCCCCTGGAAGCTGGCTGACCTTGGGATATGCTAAAAACCTGTATTTCTGCAAGACATTTCAGTAGCGTTTACAGTTGGTGTCATTCTTTTTGAAAACTCGTTTTGCTTCTGGTTTATGTTTCAAAGGCTTCTTGCAAAATTTAACAAATAGCCCTTGGACTGAGATTACCTCCCCCTCCAACTTTTAGTGAAGTTTTCCTGTAGCTATAAACTAAGAAAGTCCTACTGTGTGCTCTCAAGAGTGGCTGTTGGAAAATGCACTCGGTAGCACTTCCCTTTTTCTATCGTGGATCTCCTCTTGTAGAAGCTGTAGCACAGACTTCTTTAATTTACAAAATGAAATTACTTGGGGACAAACTTAACCCTGATCCAGCAATTTACATTTGCCCTCTGGCAAAGGAGCGGGTGGATTCCTTTCCCCTGCTCTCTGGCTGCCAAGCAATCATTTTTCCAGTCTGAGCTCATTTTGCAGTTGATCCAATGGATAGGAGAGCTCTGCAGAAGGAAAACTGTTCCTCCCTCCTTCTTTTGATATTGTGGCTCTAGAAAAGTCATTTAACCTAAATGCCTACATTGTAGAAGGCCAATGTGGCGTGAGAAGGCTTCCATCTATCACCTTAGTTTGATAAAATCCAAAGCTTGTAAAAGTTTTCCTTTACCCATCTTTCAACTTTGTCTTTTTCCTCTCCTCACCCCCTTCTCCTCCAGGGAAGCTTATGCTAGAGGGAAGAAGGAAAGCCTCCCTTTTTACCAGAAGAGCCTTCCTCCTCTTCCTCAGACGATCCCATTCCAGAGGAGTTGTTATGTCCCATTTGTAAAGATGCGGTGACGGATGCAGCAGTTATTCCCTGCTGTTTCTGTAATGGTATGCAGCCCGTGGCTCAGCACCTCCACATCACCTACAAAAAGGCAACACCCTGACACCAGGAGGGCCAGTTTTCCCTGCGGAGGGCGAGGAGCGGGGCATCGTGCACCGAGAGCAGGGGCAGCTCCGGAGCACAGCACGGCAGAGCCAGGAACTGGCAGCCTGTGCTCGCCCCCAGGGCTGAGGAGCTGCCTGTCCTGTTGAGAATGTTACGCAGAGGTATCTGTAATTGTATATTTACAGAAAAAAAACCCAACCCCAAAAAAGGAAATAAAAAGCTTTTCTTTTTCTGGCTGTGTCCTTGGGTGTGATTGCAGAGTGGTCTGTGCATCCCTCTGCTCTGGCAGTGGTTAGAGAGGGGCGTTTTGGTGCCTGTTCATTAGTAGGCATTGGGTTGCAACCCAAGCTCCTGGACCCTTCTCCGCCACCTGAATAACGCTGCAAGCAGCAGCAGGGTCAGGAATGGATTTGCGTGGCAGGGACATACCCTGAAAACTGCAGCTCCTGCCTAATGAAACTCGGCTCAAATGTTTGGAGGGAGCACTTACATCTTGCTGTGGGACCGGGAGACCTGTCACAGGACCCAGTTCTGATGGTGCCGTCCAGCTGACTTGAGAGGACTTGGGGCGGTCCTGAAAGTCAGGACCAGACCTTGCCTAGCTTCAGTGCAGAACAGCACGAGATTTTGGGTGAGAACTGCGAGCCAACAGACAGAAGAGAAACTGCCCACAGTGGGATTGATCTCGGCAGCTCTTTTTTTTCTAGCATGGGAGTGATGATGCAGCCTCTGACCTTTGTGAAATGTGTCCTGGAGTCCCTCATCAGTGAGGGAGGTGGAGGTCTAGCACTGCCTTTGGCCCACGGCAGAGGTGGGAGAGAGTTCTGGACGTGTCTCTCCATCAATTGTCTCCAAAGGCTTTCTATGGTGGGTGTGTGGCTCTAGGGAAGGCCTGGGCCGTGATATTTCTTTTTCACAAACTTTCTGATGCCAACCATCTGGACAACACATCTCTCCGGTGAGAAGGGGCTGGGAGAGATGGGACTCTTCAGCCTGCAGAAGAGAAGGCCCAGGGCACCTTCTCCATATAGGTCACTATCTGAAGGCAGAGTGCAAAGAAGATGGAGCCTGGCTCTTTCCAGTGGTGCCCAGCATCCATGCGGCTCAGGGTGGCCCTCCTTCAACAGGGGCTGGCACCGGCTGGCCCCCAGAGGGCTCTGCCAGCCCCAACTGCTCCAACAGTGTGTGATGCTGGCACAACTACCAGCAGCAGCGGGGACCGCCTGAAAGGGGCCTGAGCAGACACGGAGGTGTGAAGCAACGCTGCCGGAGGGGCTTTGCATCACAGGGTCCGTCTCTGAGGCTGGGCGAGTGCCTGGGTGCGCCTGCAGGTGCACCCCTGAGACCACTGTGATGTCACCAGAGGGTCACAGTCACCCTTGACTTCACTTGGGCTGCACAGCAACACTGCCAGCATCACGTACTGCCAGCGTCAGAGTGTCCTGTGGGCAGCACCCAAACCATCGAGTCCTGCCACAGCACACCGGACGTTGAGAGCTGCCAGCAGCTGAGGAGCCAGAGCGTCCTGCCCGTGGAACCCGAGCCTTCACGTCCCACCAGCAGCACCCGAGCCTTCGAGTCCTGCTGGCGGCACCCATCCAGCCCTGCCAGTGGCAGGTGAGATAGCAAGTGCCACGAGCAGCTGACAGGGCACCAACCTCCAGCACCAGCGATGGAGGCGTCCAGGCATGAGCCAGCAGCACTGGGAGCCGCCGGGATCTCCCAGCGGGAGGACACCTGCCCCATCTGCTTGGGTCCCCTTGAGGGCCCCGCTGCTGTGGATCCGTGCTGGC
Organism: Falco biarmicus; assembly: GCF_023638135.1. Classification (NCBI taxonomy): domain Eukaryota; kingdom Metazoa; phylum Chordata; class Aves; order Falconiformes; family Falconidae; genus Falco; species Falco biarmicus. Next base: position 10,110,303 of record NC_079303.1, on the reverse strand, counting down.
ATGCATTCTGCCACGCTTGCATCCAGCACTGGGCTGCCACCACCGTCGCTGCCACCTGCCCCATCTGCCGGGGGCGCATCGTGGCCATCCGCCACCTGCAGGGACAGGTGGACCACAATGGGGCAGCCCACCATCATCACGGCCGGCTCCATCCTCAAGTAGAGCTGTGGCGGTGGCAGGGGCGGTGGCAGCGGCGGCAGCAGCGGGGCCCTGGAGGTCCCAGGCACCGGAGGCTCTCTGACGACCGTGGGGAGCGCAGGCCCCCCGTGCCCCGCCAGCGCGTCCGCAGCACGTCCAGCCCGCAGGACAGAGACCGCAGCCCCCTCCGCCGCTTGCTGGACATCAGCGAAGATCTGCAATGGCTGCGCAGGTTGTTGGAGGAAGAGCCGGGCTCAGGGGACCATGCGCGCCGCCTCCCCTTGCCCCGCTACCGAGTGAGGCAGCCGGGCCCTCCAGGGCCCCCCTGAAATAAAAACACTGGGGATGCTGAGAGGGGCCACACCTGGTTTGTTCTGTGTCTGGTTGCTCTTCACTGCACAAGTCGGGGAGTGAGAGGGGTATGGCCCTGGGAACTGGGGAAGAGGCTGGCATATGGCTCAAGAACTGGTAGAGAGGGAGGAATGTGTGTGTCGGAACTGGGGGAGAGGGGCCACTGCTGGCTTCTTCTCTGCTGCTTTGCTCATCGCTGCGGGAATGGGATGCATCCCCAGAAGGGGAAGGGGGAGTGCCCTGGGACTCTTGCCAGCAGATCCCCGAAGGGGCCAGTGCCTGCTGTCCTGAAGGCCAGGGCGAGGCAAGCAGCTGAGATGGGGGTTTCAGGGAGACCCTCCTCTCCTCTCCTGCCCCCACACCCCTGTGCTGCTGAGGGCTGGGGGAGGCCCTCCGGCTGGGGGAGATTTAACCCTAAGTCTTAACCTTGAGACGTAACCCTAAGTCTTAACCAAATAACCTAATCCTAAGACTCAACCCTAAGACTCAACCTTAAGACTCAGCCTTAAGACTTAACCCTAAGACTCAACCTTTAGACTTAACCTTAAGACTTACCCTTAAGACTTATCCCTGATACTTAACCATAAGTCTTAACCTAAAGACCTAACCCTAAGACTTAACCTTAAGAATTAACCTTAAGACTTAACCCTAAGACTTAACCTTAAGAATTAACCTGAAGACTTAACCCTAAGACTCAACCTTAAGAATTAACCTGAAGACTGAACCCTAAGACTTAACCTTAAGACTTATCCCTGAGACTTAACCATAAGTCTTAACCTAAAGATCTAACCCTAAGACTTAACCTTAAGAATTAACCTTCAGACTGAACCCTAAGACTTAACCTTAAGAATTAACCTTCAGACTGAACCCTAAGACTTAACCTTAAGAATTAACCTTCAGACTGAACCCTAAGACTTAACCTTAAGACCTAAGACCAGCAGGCCAGGGATGGTTTGCCTGGTTTCCGTATGTTATTCTCAGGACTCTGTCTTTGCTGCTCGAAAGCCTCAAGTGCCCTCTTTAGCTCACCGGTGCAACAGCCATGGCTGCTGCTATGTATGCAATTTCAATAGACCCGCAGTGAGACACCCTGGCTAATGGGGCAACCAACTGGAAATCCTTCAGCTGCTTCTGCTGTAGGCAAAGGGAAATTAACTGAGTCATCCATGCAAAGCCCTTTCTTTTTGTTGAGTTGGCTATGAAATGTAGCATTTTCACCACTGCTGGAACACTTTCAACAAGTCACAGTAGGATTTTGGACTGTAGACATATCTGTGCTTCCCCAAAGGTACCTGGACAGTGGGCAAGTGGGACGTACAGGTGCAAGCCAAGGGATGGGCAGAGGGGAACGGGAGAGGAGGAGGGACAGCTGGAGAAGCACAATAGCAGAGCACTGCTCCAAAAATGATCAGCAGAGGAAGAATAACAGTTGCTGTTATTATTTAACATCATTACATCCCAACAGTTGAGGTCCACAGCATCCATAAAGTGTCACAAGAAGCTTCCTCCTAGTAATATTTTTCCCCAAAAGGAAATTGACCTCATCTGGAGCAAAATGCACAAACCAAACCACGGCGTTGTCCACAAACAGCCAATAAGAGTGACTGCACCTCAGCACTTCAAAGAGAGGAAAAAAAAGGCTGTAAGAATTATAACAAAAAGAATAAACATATCTTGTCCTAGTGAGCAAGAGAACTAGCTCCTCAGATACACTAACAAATCAATGTATGTGCACAAAGCAAGATGTGTCTGAAATGAGGAGAGATTCCACTGCAGTTTGGAAAATCAGATGGTTTCTTACACACACACACACACACGCAAGACTTCCACACACCGTCTTGGTCAGGATACTATAAACAGGGTTTTACTTTCTCACAAAAAATACCACTGGACTCTTCATTGATGAAGAGGAAGATGACAGGTCTGTTATCTCTGCCGGAAGATAGCACTTCCTACAGCCTACAGTTTCTCCTGGCACTAGGACGTGACATCGGGTTCAGCAAGAGAAAGTGCCAAATCTTGAATCATTAGACCTGCTCAAAAGAGAAATAACAAAAGCTTTAAAAACAGGCCAGTACTAAATCCTCCTTCCTATGCAGAATTGGGGTGTGCACTTCCAGCCCCCACACAGAAACAGAGGGGTTTCTTAAAAAGCCACTGTCTGTCTAAACCTGCACACAGCATTGATGTGTATCTATCTCACATTCACACATTCACTTCTCTCCCACTGAGATCATTTATTATCACGGGAGCACTTTCCCATAAGCATGTGGACACGTGACCAGAACTGCACTTGGCACGCTGATGCATTAAAACAACTGGGGATTTTTTTTTCCACTTTCACTGTAAGTGCCGTCTTGCGATACCAAAACTTGTGCTATAGGCCTCCCCCTTCAGCAAGGGGAATATGAAAAGAAGGGCTGAGCCCCATGTGCCCACCTAATACCCCTGCAGCTTCTCCCAAAGGGGCTGCCTTTGCCAGATTCCAAACTGGGGACCTGTGTTTGGTCTTGCTGAACTCCCCTTGCATGTGAAATTAAAGGCAAGAGAAATTAAGAGTCCTGTCCTGATGTTGTTATGTAAGGGATTCCACTAATGCACTAGCATAACACTGAAGGTCAAAAGAGACTAATATAATGCATGCATAGGAGAAGAAGTGGCTGTATCTTGCTCGATACCTTTTCCCAGATCCCTCCTGCTGTTGCTTCTAGGTGTTTAGTTAACTAACATAAACTTCTCAAAGCAAAAGCAAAGCCTTTTGGAAGTGGCTTCGTTTCAGTAGCAGGTACTTCCAAATATGATTCTTTTTTCAATTTGTGCTGTTCAGGATTGCTGAGGAAGAAAAGTGCTAGGAAAACGGGCTTGCTGTTACATAGTCTGCGGCTGCCTGGCATAGCAAGCTTGCTTTGTAGTTCTCAGGAATGTGCCAAATGCCTTCAAACAAATGCACTACATGGTCTCTGTCCAAAGTTCCTAATATCTCAAATTTGCATGATGCAAAATAGAAGGTAACAAAGCTGTTTGGGGAGAGGATGACTGACTGAGGTTACATTAAGACCATGGGATTACTCAACCAGAGGCATGCAAACATTGCTGGACAAAGTTTATCAGTCGGTTCCAAATTCTAATTTGTTAGAGCATTGTTTGTGCAGATTATGCTAGGGTTTTACTTTGGATCTTTATTGTCTGAAAAGACTCCTCTTTCTCTAAGGACCTCTCTTCCCCTCTCTACTGATACAAAAGATTTAAAGCCTAACAAAACTCTGGGCCACCCAGCCACAGGGTAAGATTTCCAGTAACTGATTCTGGATCTGAAATCCCCTGCCTGTTTGCAAAGCCAAGCCTAAAACTTCAAATGGTAAAAAACAGAGGATATTTGCCAGACATTGCTCTTCACAGAGATTTGTAGTTTTGTGATGATAATTCCATTCTAGTACCTCTTACACTGTAGGTTCTGACTTCCCGCACCAGCAAGCTGCAGTAGTATTGTACAGAGAACACTAAAGCAAAGCTGAATGCATGAAAATACAAGACTAGGCCAGAAACCCATCACATGCAGAAGAAATAACCGATTATCCACCAGAAGTAAACTAACCCTTTTTTAGAGACTTTATTTCTCACAGAGTTTAGCCTTTGTAATTCGTTTACCTTATTGAGGCCAGCTGTTGAAATAGCACCTCCCATAGAGGCTGGATGCATTCAGTCGTGGGCTTAGTTGCAATGAAGGGGTTTGGCACTCCAGTTTCACTACAGGTGGACAACTTGCCAGCAGCCTGGAGACTACACCTGATTTGTAAGACTGGAAGTCAAGCAGGTGCCAGGGGGTTCAGTGCAGAGGTGCAGCTCAGAAGTTCCAAAACAAAGAAAGATTCCTTTCCAGTGGCCCCTTCTGAATTGAGGGGGCTCTGCTCATGGTTATTCCTTTTATAAAGAGGCATGTGCGGAGGCAAAGGCTACAGTGCCTGCTCCTGCTTCAGTTGGAACCTCTTCTCTGTGATCACTCTCAAGCTGAAATGCATTTGTGTTTTTTTGACAGGTATCTGACCCGCTGGTCCGTCAGATCTGCAAAGCTTATCTGGAAGAGGGGCCCTAAGTGGTGCAAAAAACCTCTGCCAGCCCTTTGCTGAAGGATAATGTCAAACATACACACAAGCCTCTCTGTTTAAACCAGTAATGGACAGAACTGGCATAGTCAGTAAGCACAGCTGTTCCCCACTGCTCTGCTTTTTTTGCAAGGTTGTCAGTATCCCCAATTTTCTTACGCCAAAACTGTCATTAGTACTCTATACTGTCTCCAGTGAATGAGCTGCAACCTGCTCCTCTAGCAGAATACAAGATTTAGCAAAGCAAAGTCCAGTGTGCAGAATGATTTGGAGAAAGGAGGGGCAAAGACTTTTACCTCAAAGCTGGAAAGGATCTGAAGGCTTTTGTTTCATCGTGGTTCACGACTGGGTTTGGAAAAGCATGTTTCCCGCTTTTTCCAACAATGAATGGTGATTCCCCATTAACCTGTGTTTCAACTCAGATCTGCCTCATTTGGGCTTTTATACCTGTGACACTAATGGAAGAAAAAGTCTCCTGCAGAACTGTATTTCCTTGGCAGTAACAGAAATTGTTATGGCTACCGAAATTAATTTTTTTAATTATCTGTCCTATCCATAATTTGCAGCAGAACACCTATGGCAGTGGTAAACAGACGTGTGTATCTTACACGTCCCCTTAAGGATTTCTGGCTCGTGCTTCACTCCTGGATCTAGGAAATACAGAATGTTGACATCCTTGATGACTTGGCCTGTGATTTTTTCCCCATGGAAATACATTTGCCTTAAGTCGTCCATATCGGTGGTACGGCTGCTTCCTGGGATAGTTTGGGCCTGATGGATGCGCGTAATTTTCCACGCTCTAACTAAAAGGTGGCACCATTTCTCTCCTTGTATAGTAGTACATGCATGTACCTTGCACCTACTGACCACTGCTACTTGAGACGTGCTACTTATGGGCCTGGTATGAAAAGGTCATTACATTTATCAGGGTCATTATGGCTTTGGCTCCGTTTCTTTGATATTTGTCTGGGGGCTACAGATCAACACAGCTTATTTATATACGACTATGCCACTTAACCTTGTACTGCTTTCATCAGAATCATCTGCATGGACCTATCAGCATGGACAGGAACAGAGAGTACGGATAAACACGTTTTACCCAGGAAACCAAGTTATAATGCCTCTTCTTAGCCTTACTTTGTGAAATGGAAGCCCTACATTCAGCCCCTTGAGCTGGCCAAGATCTTTTTTCTTTGGGAGGCAGAGCTAAGACTTCATTAACTATACTGAGATAAAATCTCTGGCTGACCGTCTATTTTATGAAGCTTTGAAACCTACAGGCCTTCAGAAGGGAAAAGATTTTTCTTTCTTCTCCTGCATACGGAAGTTACTATGTCTTCTAGCCTAGGTAGCTCTGCTCAATGAGCTTTACTAATGGAAAAGTCACTGGATTAAACCACTGCCTTGAGATGAACCTGAATGAGCACATTTTGCAAAAGACCGGGTGATGCCCACAGTTAATGTTTTCTACAGTTTAGTGCCATGAGCTGGAAAGCCCTCTCTAATTTTCATGAAACCTAACATTTGAAAAACAAAATACTTTCTTCAATATGCCTTTCTTGAGCTCAGGGTTTAGTACAGATCCCTTACAGTATGCATGAGCTTTCTACTCTGAGTGCAGCCCTGTTCTGTTTGTCGTTCATGGGTGATAGTAGGCATTCATTCATGCTGTCTCCAAATTAGTTTTTGTGTAAGCATGGTGTCAAGGAAGTGTCATGGTTGTGTAAGCACGTGTAACCAGATGGCCTAGGTTTGATTTCTAACCTGGGGCTTCACCCATCGTGGAAGAAAATGCCATCTGTCAGTATCTAAAGGATCTTCAGTGACACATAACAGGGAATTCAACCTGGAGCTGAAAGAGGATCGCACACAGCAAAGTCCTAAGAAAAGAACTGGGGCCAGAATCCAGGCACAAAAGAATCTTGCTCAAAGTGCAGAGGTTTCACATATTTATTAGAACAAGCGGTAAACAAAAGTCTCCTAAGTATAAAATCTAAATGTTCTCGAGCCCTCATCCCAGACAGGCGAGTCACAGCATGAAGGGCAGATCCAAGTTCTTCTCGCCAGTGCCGAAGCAGACATAGCCGTACTGCTCGGTCATTGGGACGTGGTAGAACATCAGTCCCAGCCGCAGCAGGCTCCGCAGCACCACCACAGTGCCTCCCTTCTCTAGCTGGACAGTCCAGGAGCCTGTGCAAGAAAATGCCATTTGTCAGTATGTCACAAGTGCAGTCCCTGGAAGGGAGAAAGAGGCAGCATTCCTGGAGCAAGCTGTCCCTAAGCTGAGAGGGGGGCTGCAGTGCGTTCTGCCTGACCAGTTAACAGTGCACAAGGCTGCACTGGAGTTTGTGACACCTGAGAAAAGGGAAGTGAGGGAGACCAGAAACCTTGATACCTTTTTATCTTTTGTCAGTTCAGCGTTACAGGCTGCCCTCAATTCCAGATGTCTGTGTCTAGCTTCACAGAGTAGCATATTCCATGGCTATGATAGTAACGCCATATGCGCCACAGGAAGGGACCCCTGGAGCTCCAGACTTGTATACTTGATCCCTAGGAGAGGCTAGAGCTATTCTTGGATGCTTCTGAGCGGGCAGCAGTTACTCTACCAAGCTGCCACCTACTTGGTCTAGCTACTAGCTATAGAGAGCCAAGACTAGCTATAGCAATCCTGCATAGTATGGAATTTATTTTTAAAATAAACTTGTAGCATTAGTAGTGAGAAGAGGAAGAAGACACTTCAGCTCCAGAGAAGACTGGTTTCCCTGATGCAGCAACTGGGAAAGAGGAAGAGAGCACGAAAAGCAGGGTATTTCTTAGCTCAGAGAATTTTGCAGAAAAGGTTAATTCTCTTCAGTCTTTCCTGGCTCCATCATTGAAGAGGATGTGCGTGGTAGGGGCAAAGGGATTAGTTTCCGCATTGATTTTGCTTTGGCTCTGCGGAGGAGGTTCAGAGCCAGTGTGAAAATGCAATTTCTCCTGGATGCAAGGAGCTCTGAGCCACTGAGTGTTTGTTTTGCATCTGACACAACAGCCTGGGAACAACACAGGAGGGGAGGGGGCTGGAGCATCAGCCTGGATTCAATGCCAGAGGGCAAGGAGCTGCCAAAAGAAGAAAATACCAGCTTCAGCACCAAATCAGTAACGCCTAGAGGCTACAATGTAAGGAAGAAGGTTCCTGCTGAATCTTCATCTAAAAGCAAAAGCAGCAGGCCCAAATAAAAAAGTGCAGTTGGAGCTGTCATACTACTACGGGCCTGGAGTCAAGCGGTCAGGCTGTCTGCACCCAAAGTCAAAATCTGCCAATTCCAGAGTAAGCAGAAAGCCCATAATGTGTTGGGACAGTTAGACGGTATTCATCCTTGTAGATAATTTTAGGCTCATCAATTTATGCTGTGACTCATGCTTACTTATGTCATGGTTAGCCTGGGGAAGGGCTTCTGTGATTGCTGTCAGCTGCCAGTCCTCCCCTTCCCACTCACTTCTGACTCTTGGCCAATTTTAGTGGCATCCGACAAAGGGTTGAAGTGTTTTAACACCACAGGTTCCTACAACAGGTCTCCACAGGACACGGCCCAAGGGTCGCCTGCAGCTCCTGAAGCTATTTGTTTATCTGCCAGCAGCTGTGGGGAAGCACAGGCTGTTTGGCTCGCCCGGCAGCAGCTATCTGGGCAATCAGTGCTTGTAGCTTTGGGCTCTTGCACACTCACTTGCGGTACATGTAGTCTCTGAAGCAGTTCATGGCAAACTGCAGTAGTTGAGGGCTCGATGTGGGGGGGGGGGGAGGTTGAGAGGAAACAATATATATGGTGGCTGCAGAATCAGAAAGGAACACCGCAATTCAAAGCCCTGTAAAACCAGGTGTCGTGAGTTCTGCTGCTCACCTGTTACCTCCCTCTTCTCTTTGTATTTCTGTACTTTTCAAAAGTTTCTTGGGCACCACTGTTTCCCCTGTCTCCTTCAGTAGCAAGTTCCACAGGTTGGTTATATCATAATATGCACCGTGTCGTCTTTGATCTGTTACCTTTCAAAGTACCCTCTTCAGTTACGTGCAAACATGGAACTAAATGGACAGCAACACCTGCCTTCCATGGCAGTCACTGAACTTTCTAACAAAGTGACTCTGGCTGCAGGATAGAAGTACAAAAGAGACATTCACATTCTTTTAAGGACTCGGGAGATTTCCATACCGGAGAGCTTACTTCTGACTCACTCAGCTCCATGTTGCCACTAAAGAGAAACAGCTGGAATCTCGGTAAAGCAAAGCGCTACTTCATACAGAGCAGGATCAGTACAGGTGTGTGCCATCTTCCTTGCACTGTGACATTCCTTGCACACGTCCTAGTTAGAGCATGAGCTAGTGTCTTCACACACAGTGGTTTCACAGACAAGGCAACCCCAGTCTCCCATGCAGTCTCTCCAGTGCTACTCATGTGGACACAAACTGAACTGGACCTTGGTCATAGCTGGAGTAAAACCACATATTAATGGTTCAGCCACTGGGATTACAAATTCTAACTGACTGGGTCTCTGACAAAATCTGCATGTTCTTAAGAAACTTCACTACTTGGATAGCATGGAAACCCAGGTGAAGAACGTTTCATGACGAGCCAGATCATCCAGTGGCTGAAGCACTACAGCCATCTGCTGTCAAAGGACAAGCTTTCAAACAGTTTATTGAACTTTGCCTCTAAAAATTTTCACCATTTGCTCGTGGCGGTAGCTAGACTATGCATAGGGGAGTTGAGCAACAAGTGGCAAGCAAATAGGTCTGAATATGTGACAAATAACTTCTTCCATTTCTCCTTTGAACACCGACTCTGCTTTCAGTGCAGGGTTCTTGCAGCTTGCGCTTGCAGAAATGATCTGCAAGCCCTTTATCACGTACTGGTGGTTCTTGCTGCGGCTTTACACATTGGTTTGCAGGGGGGTGACTGTAAACTTTTGAAAGAGTTTCTCTGACAAAAAGCTAATGGAACGAGGAACTCTCATTGTCTTTGATTTAGGACCAGTCCTCTGAGAAGCAAGTCTGTCACGAATAGGACTGTGCCTTGCCTTGCTGGGTGGTGAGAGCCTCTAGGGATTATCTGGTTTGCTAAATGTCTCCCAACATACTGGAAGCATCCAGCAGCCTGGGTTGTGTGTGTGTGTGTGTATATATATGTTCATGTACACAGATGAATCCTCTGCCCAAAACTATTTACAAAGAACAAAAAGAAATGCCTGGAGCATGACAAGTGGGAAAGGTGAGAAGGAAAACATGTATATTAATGCTCTCATGAACTATATCTGGATTCAGACTCCTTTTTGCTGGACAAATTCAGAGAAAAGCTAGAGTAAATACAGTTCAACTTGATTTAATCCCCTTATCTATGCTCTGGGGCAATACAGTACGTGGATCCATAGTGTCACACAGGCTTATCTATCTCTGCAGAGTATTCATCAGCAGTTAACTCTGCTGATCAAAGGAACATCCCATGTACCTTCACACCTGGCAGAAATGGACAGAAGTAATTGAAGACAGCTCCATTCACTTTTATGCTTGATCTCCAAAGGCTGTGATGTGCAGCTGTTTCATTTCCCCACTGTCTGTCCAAGCTGCAAACTCCCAAAGGGCTCAGATTTGTCATTTCATAAATGTGAGACCTTTGGGGAATATTAAATTGTTACAGCTTTCTAGCTCTTCTCTGATACTTGATTCTGCATCTAATTCTATGCAAATAGGGACAATAAAGTTTTGCTGATGCTGCATAAGTCTTCCTGTGAAATAAGGACCTAAACAAAACAAGCAGGTTACTTCAGGGCAATCCCACCTGGACTGACACAACACTCGTTGAAGACAGGAAAAAAATTACATGAAACTGTCTGAAACTGTAATGTCATTTTCACTCAGATCCTGTTTTCAGCAAGAATTAGTCATAGAGCTGCTCTTTATTCTGCAGAGCCAAAAAAGCAGCAGCCATGCCACCTTCTACCTTTTACTAACCACATCACTGGGGACATATTTCTAACACAGCAATCAAAGGTGATCTATTCAGTATACTTTTCCAGGCTGGACCTTTGCAACAGACAAAATCAATTCAGAAACTGCACTGATACACAGTGCTGGTGTTTGCCTTCTAAGGAGGCAGCACATTAAAGTTGTGAAACCTAACCACTTATTTTGGTCCTTTTAGAGCCCATTATCTCAGTGTTTTTTCCCATACCTCACCACGTTAGCAGCATTTGAGGAGATGGTCCAGAAGACAAAATTATTTGAACTCATGAGACACGGAGCAAGTTATTCTCCTTGAAAGCTTCAAGACAATTGTGTTCTCTTCCATCACAGCTCAAATCTCACTATATTAATAAAAAATGCTTTTTCAGGCCCACCTTTCTTGTAGGAGTTTGAAATAATGATGTCATAAACCACTCTAAAAGTACTTTAATCAGAAGCTAATGAACAGCACGAAATAATAGCTTAAAATGAATATGCCTTCTTTCCTCCTTCAAGAAAATGCCTTAGAAATGCATTTCATAATAAAATATAAAAAGAGCTGAGAACTGCAAAAATGAAATGCTGTTTTTATCCTTTTTTTTTTCTTTTATCCTTTTTCTTTTCTTTTAAACCTCCCTGCTATTACAAATGGTTCTTGGAGTAAAATCATTGCATAGGTAGCTGTAGGTCTCTATTACTATAAAAATGCAGGAGTGGGATGCTGGGTTCAAATCCTTTCTAATATTGGCTCAGAATACCCCATGGCAGTCCCCGTACTGTTCATTGCCCCTGTGTCAGACAACATGTCTCTTGCTGGGAGGCTGAGAAACTCAGAGTATCAGTCTGTAAGGTACACCAAGACTCCTAGATAAAAGTTGTCAGGAAAAAAAATTTACGAACTATTATTTGCATTGGAGGGAATACAAATAGAACTAAGAGACAGCAAGTAAAAGCTGGCTTTCCTAGAGTTAAATACTGATTTTTACTTGCATCTACGTGTGAGCTGTAGCCTATGTTATCCCTAAATCAGACAGCAGAGTTAACTTCACTCATCATGCTTGCTAAGGTACAGGGAACCAGAGGTCATTGCTCTCACACCAGAGATTTCTAACAGTAACACCGCTCTGGTAAGATTTCCATTCTTCAAAATACATTTTTTTAAAAGAGCAAATTAATTCTGAAGCTGCACCCAGCAAACCTAAGGAAGCCAAGCACTGTCTGTGTTGAAACTATTGCCTGTTGCTGCTCCAGAAGGGAAGGGAGGGAGCTGCTGTGTGGGAGGAAAGAGCATGGGAAAAATATCCGCTGGATGAAGATCTGGAGCTTCCTATTCCCTCTTTAGAGCAGGCTGCAGCCTCCACCCCTCCAAACGCAGACAGGAATTCTGAGGAGTTCCTTACATCTTTCCCAAACAGGAAAGTGCTTTGAAGATTCTGATGCTCACCCAGTGTTAAACCACTGCCTTTTTTATGGCACTTCAACAGCTGCCAGGACACCAGAGCTGAATTTCAAAAGTCAGCCTACTTCTCAGCTTCTTCTTCCTTTCCAGTTGCCAATAGAAATCCCTGTCTCATCCCCCATGTCTGTCTCAGCTATGGGCTGAATCTTCTAACTCACAGAGGCAACAGTGTGCGTGAGACATTAGCTTTTAAACAAAAGCCTTTTAAGAAGGTTGTTTGCAGAACTTTCCTGTGGGAACTGGTCCACTTTCAGTATGACCTCTCATAACATTGCTGCTTCGGAGGTGATTCAGCAATGCCTCGTTTCAGTACAAGCTTGAGAAGAAACAGCTTTAAGAGCTAGACAGGCTGATAGAGAGGCTCCATGTCGCAAAAGCTCACAGAGGGTCATAAAAGTGACATTATCAATTCCTCTTCAAAGGAGAAAATGTCTCAAGGGAAAAGCAGCGTCAGCATGGTTGCTCTTACCATTAACGCAATATGCTGCCACATGAGCAGGTTATAACCTACCTTGCTGCAGTTCAGTTCTGAGTGAGGGTGAAGTATGGAGTTATAGCACAAATATTAACACCCACAGAGGGGTAACATAACCGCTTCCCTTTGCAAAAGCAGCCACTGCTTGGCTGCGTGACCCCAGGCACTTAGCTCTGACAAAGCTACACTACACCCATGGGATTTAGCTTCCATTTCCCTCCAACAGAAAATCTAGCACTGCAAAGAGCTTCCTACTTCTAATTTGCTGTCGATAGGAAACAAAGACAAATTGCAAAGCAGAGCAGCTGTAAGGAAATTTTGCTGCACAGACATTTGAGGCACAGCCTACCAGCCATAAGGACACACATCCAAACGCTCTTATATGTGGGGCTCAGACTCCTTCATGCCACTTACTGGCTACAAACTAAATCTCTTTCATTTGCTTGACACACCACTTGCACCCCATACGTTAACACTGCTGTCAATATTTCCAATTCCCCATATAACTATTTCATAATAATTAAACAAAAACACAGACTGGTTGCAGGTTCGGTACTATTTTTAAAAGCCTCCAGAGCCAGGAAAGCACAGTTTACAAACAGTCAGATGCTTCCAAGTGGCTCTTGCGTGGTCCTAATGCCTGCCACATCTTTGACACACAAATACAACCATGCCCAAACCTCAAAGTAAAATGGTCTCGCTTCAGAGGGTTTTTCTCTCCATTATCCTCCCCCACTGGGGATGCCTCTGCAGCACAAATGATTAAGACAGCCCTGGGCCTTCCATTTACGCACAAAGTACCTGTTTCCTGCTGACAAGGAAGACCCAGGCATTGCAATGTTGTCCCAGGAGCACAGTATTCAGAAGCCTCCAAGTACTGGCTGAAATGAGGCCGTACTTAGACATCTGACAACAGTGCTGCTTAATCCGGTTAAGCAGGCTCTGCCCCCAAACCCTTATTCCCCTCCTCATCACTCTTCCATCACAGAGACCACAAAAGTGTTTATTTACTGCTCAGTGAACCAGGTCAGGGAACGATCTGGCTGAAAAATAGTTTAGCCAAAAATAAAGTTATTTTTCCAGCTGAAATCTGGCTGCACAGCCAGCAATGCCAACACAAAAGAAGGGACAATACACAGACATAAATGAGCAGCAAAGGATGGGAAAGACTGAAAAAGCTAGCACAGAAGTAACACACATCAAATTACAGCCTCCCTTATAGCCCAGTTAGTTTGCCCTTAAGTCCTAAATCCACCTGATAATTAGAATAGAGCTAGAATCCTTTTAACTTTTGTTGTTGTCCTTGAGAAAAAGATGCAGACTTTGCACAGAAAGCATCCAGAACAAAGATTTGGAACAGGGCTGTGCACTAGAGGAAACAGCAAGACAATATACAATCAAAACTTAGGAGTAGAAAAACTGGTTAAAATCTGTGCTATTTGGATTCTGACAACTGTAATACTGATCATTGTATCTTGGGTCTTCTGTAGTAAATTTACAAATCTCTCAGAGAGGCAAAGCACCCTCCTTCCAAAGCACAAGTTTATGCTGGATCTTGTCACACTCTGTATTTCTTGTTCAGCTGGTCGCTGTGGAATCGTTTTTGGAGCGTGGCATGAGTCACGTAGCATCTACCTGGGGAGCCCCTGCATTAATCCGTCACCTTCGTGGGCTTCTGTGAGCCCATTGGTTGGTAGGAAGAAAAAGAAGGACTCTCGCCCCTCCCTGCTCTGAATGAAAGACGCTTCCTCTAAATCTTGCTACAGGATTTCAGGCTCAATTCAGCTTCTTTGGGGCTTTTGTCACCAAACAAATGTGATGTCTTTGAAAGAAAGATTAACAGTTTGATGAAAGGATGCAATGGACAGCTTTGTTCTAGCCTGCTTCCCCCTAGAGCTTTCAGTCACTGTCACTTTCTTACCCACGGAGAGTATCTGTCTGACTCTCAGAGGAGATTATGGCCACCTTGTAAGATTTTGCCTCTCCTGATAACAAAGCACTGGCCACTTTGAGGAGGTGATAATGATGAACGGGGGCTGGATTAGGGGCAAAGAACCTCACATCGATCTCTGAATTCTGAGAGAACACAAAGCAGTCGATGCTGGGATTCAAAACCCATCGAATGCTTAGAGGACATCCAATTCTCTCTCCTGCAGGAGGGGCAAGGCTACAAGCCCTGTCAGTCCCCCAGTTGTACTTCTTACCTCATCATCAAATTAGCAGGACTAGTTAAAAGGGCTTAGGGTGAGGAACAGATGGCATGGATTATTAACTGTTGATATTCTCATACTAAACTAGATACTAAATTCTGGCCCGAATTACCTGAAGAGCTTACCAGTTTCTGAGAAGACTGTCACACTGAGCGTATCCACACAGCACAGTGCAGTTGTGTTGATATTCAAGCTAATTCTGAACACTAAAGATGGCTAAGCGTCTTCTAATGCCTGGGATATCTTAGCTGTCTCTGCACAGCACAACCTGCACAGCACAACTGCCATACAAATATACCCATAGATGAACTGTCTCATCCTTTTCCCTCTACACACAGCCACGCACCCATTCAGCATGCAGAATTTCAATCTATATGACATTTGCATACAGTAAAGCAAGACAACGCCCATTACTTCCTTCCTGCAAATGTTCTATGGCCAAAGGGGCAGCAAACAGCAAAGCAAAGCTATAAACAGGGCTGGCACCAATGCCAGCTGCTGCACAGGCAGGAGCTGCCACTCAGAAATAGATCACTCCTAGCAAAAGCTGACCTTGTTGTGACTTCAGTGACATACAGACTGCCCTGGGCTTTCCCCTGCAAGTAATTTTTCATCATTCCCTAGAGAAAGGGCTAGGCCAAGGCTGACCGATGTGGTGATAAAACTACAACTTCTGGTTCTAAGAGGCTTCACCTGCATTTCCCATCAGTTCAGCAAGAAGTTCATCTCCTTTTCATGTCCAATGAACCAGGAGCTGAAATGGAGACAGGGTGGGCCATGATTTCTTTTACTGAGAAGGAAAAAACTCAAATACAGTCCCTGGAAAGTTGCTACGGAAGACTCTGCTTCTGTCCTCCTCCTTTCACTGCAGCAGTCAGGAGAGTGAAGGATTCCACCACAGCTCTCGGTTGATGGGCAGCCCTGCTCCAGTATAAACTCATCCAAGGTCTCTGACTAAGCAAGACCCCTGCGGTGATACAGACCTAGGACCCAAAAGCAGTGAATGCACGGCTTTATTACCCATGGACACAGAGCCCAAGGAAAACAGACTCCTTTCCAGAAATCAAAGCAGACCACAGACAGCCAGTCAAAAGCTATAATACCAGCTGGCTCTGGAGTCCTCACGTGGCAACATAGCAGGAGAGGTTCCAGTCTGATCTTGAACTCCTGAGCTGGCAGCACCCCAGCTTGTAAGAGGGACAGCATCTTGTATTGCTCCCAGGCAATGCTCTTGGGTCGCTGCAGGCGTAGCCTTAACAGCCTTTAAAGGCTCCTCAGTCCAAAAACATGAAGAGTGTCTGTTGCGACGGAGGGAAGACGCAGTCACTCAATATGAGTGATCAGCAGACTTCGTTTATTGTCTCTTACAGTCACCTTTTATGCCTTCTTATAATTAGCTCATACATATTACAAAAGTTAAGCTCATTATTGGTTAGTTGCCTAAATACCAAGCCCACCCCTAGTTTCTCTTCTGTAGTTTTCTGTTCCCACCTGCAACATTCTTTTCCCACCAAAATCTTCCTGTTATTGTGTAACAAGGACAGCCAAAGACAGTGTATTTTGCTTTACTTCAGATAAGCTGAGAGCGATGTGCATTTTTGTCCAGCCAGCTGGACTATGCCTATGTGAACTTTTTCAGCTAGCCAGTTATCCACAATTCCCCCGTTTTTATTTTGGGCGACATAGGCTTGGTTGACAATCTTCAATAACAGCGTTTTAACACAAGAAAACTACATATCTAAGCACTACTAAAACTATTACCATAATGATCAAAAAAAAGAATAATAATAATCCCGTTTGCTATGAGATTGTATCTTTGCTGTCAAAAGTTCGAGTTTTTCATGCATGGTCCTCTGTGTGTGGGATTGGAACAGATGTCGAATAGATTCCAGAACAGGGCCCATCGCAAAGTGCTGGCAAAGCAGCGTTCTCGCATCGAGCTCCTCCAGCGTGCTCTACAGCAGGTTTTACCCAACGGCTGGGAACCCAAATAGTGCCTGAATTGGTAGAAATACAGACATAACCACGCCCCACATAAATCACCTCCACAGGACCTACCCATTGTCCTGTTTTTGCATCCTTATACAGTACTTTCATGTGTGGTGGCCTGGGGGGTTCTGAGCCAGCGTGGTGCCTTATTATAGGCGGCTCATTACTGTCCCCAAACACACACAAATGATTAAGCACAAAAAGGGCTTTCACCACCCTTTCTCTTACATCCTGAATCTCTTTGAACTTTTCTATATAGCGTTTTAGCGTCCCGTTAGCCCGCTCTACAATTGCTTGTCCAGTTGGAGAATGAGGGATTGCAGTAACATGTTTAATATTCCACATTTGCATAAAGCGTTTGAGTAGTCTGCTACCATATGCAGGACCGTTATCAGTTTTAATAGTAATAGGCACCCCTAAAACAGCAAAGCAACTAGTTAAATGCCGGCGCACGTCCCGGACCTTTTCCCCGGGCTGTGGTGTGGCCCATAACATATGGCTATAGGTGTCTATAGTAACATGCACATATTTCAATCGACCGAATGCAGGAACATGAGTAACATCCATCTGCCAAACATCATTAGACTGTAGTCCTCGCGGGTTGACCCCGCAACCGAGCCCTAAGCCTGAGTTATGGTGACTACATATAGGGCAAGCCTTCACAATGGCCCGAGCCTCCTCCATAGACAGTTTGTAGGCTCGTGCCAATCCCTTCGCATTTTGATGGAAGATCGAATGGGCTTCTCGGGCTCGACAATGTGGTGCTAATGGGGGTTCAGTAGTGATTGCGACGAGACGATCAGCTCGAGCATTGCCCTCTCCGAGGCCTTCTTCCCACTGGTGGCTTCGGATATGGATCACCGCATACGATTCCGATCTCTGTGCGATTGCAAGCTGCAAGCTCACAAGTAGTTCTGTCAAGCGTTGATTCTTTAATTCACGCACGCTTGCATCTTCAATCCAGCTGACTATGCCGGCAACATAGAGAGAATCTGTGACTACATTCAGTGGGACATCTCTCCATCTAATAAATGTCCAGACCACTGCATAGAGTTCTAGCGTCTGTAGAGAATCCTTTGGCTGCGCTTGTAGAATTTGGTGTTGCCACCCTTGCTCATCTTTCCATGTTATGGCAGCGGTCCTAGAGCGTCGACCCGCATCAGTAAAGGCCGTGAGAGCGTGTGGGATAGGCTGGCTGGATCGCTTCGGCTTAACAATCCAGCCCATGTTCTCCATCCACGACAGGATGGGCGATGGGAGTGGTTTCACTATTATTGCTGCTCCATCGTGGAGTAATGCAGCCTGCAGTTCCTCGGAGTTCTGCAAGTACCACTCCAAGTCGATCTGTCTCATCGGCACCCATATCGTGCCAGGAGGAGTGCCATCCACCTGTAAAATACGACAGCGACCTTTCTTGATCAGCTCCGTCAGCGTCGAGATCTTGTCTTGTATTGTGCGTCGTGGTTGCAGTGGGGGAGCTATCCATTCCAATACGATGGTGGAGTACTCCCCTTTCTCCCCCGTTTTTATTTTTTGCTGTGTTAGAGCACCCATGAGGTACTGAGTGCCACACAAGATAGTCAAATCGATGGGTAACCCTACAACACGCCGATGCGTGGAGCGCGCAGTCACCATTGAAGCTATTTGTTGTAACGTTTGTTCTTGCTGTTCAGTAAGCTGTACTGGGGTTGAAGGATCTGTCCCTCTCAACAGGGGGCGTAGTTGATTTAACAGTTCATTGGGGATGCCCACTACAGGCCGGAGCCATTGCAGATCACCGAGCAGTCGTTGGGCGTCGTGAAGGGTTTGGATATCCAAGTGGAGTGACAACTTTTGAGGCTGAATTGTTGTATCAGTGATGCGCCACCCCAGATACTTCCAGGGGCTTGATTCTTGCACCTTTTCGGGTGCTACTACCAATCCCCTAAGCTTGAGTTGTTCAATTAAAACCTGTTTTTGTCGTAAAGAGAAGGGTGTTGGCTGGGCTAACAAGATGTCATCCATATAATGGTAGATTAAAGTCTTAGCCCAGTGTTGTCGCAAAGGTTGTAGTGTGGCAGCAACATAGAGTTGACACAAGGTGGGCGAATTTCTCATTCCTTGCGGGAGGACCGTCCATTCAAAGCGTTGGTCCGGTCCCTCCCGGTTGATCGCGGGTAAGGTAAAGGCAAATCTGCGCTGATCATCTTCATGTAAAGCAATTGTGAAAAAGCAGTCTTTCAAATCTACAATGAGTAAAAGCCACCCTTCCGGTATCATAGCTGGGTTGGGTAATCCAGGTTGTAAGGCCCCCATATCATGCATCTGTTTGTTTACCGCTCGCAGATCATGAAGCAATCGATATTTTCCAGACTTTTTCTTGATAACAAAGATGGGGGTATTCCAGGGGCTCGTTGACAGACGCAAATGACCTTGTTGATACTGCTCTTTAACCAGTTCATGCGCCTGTTCTAGACTTTCCCTTTTTAACGGCCACTGCTCTATCCACACTGGTTCCTCTGTCTTCCATCGGAGTGGGATCGGGAAAGTCCAAGCAATGGCCGCCCCTAGAAAGGGAGGTCTGAAGTGAGGACCATCCCCATTTGGGCCAAGATATCGCGGCCAATCAAAGCATGCACCCCCTCAGGCAATGGAATAATTGAGACACAACAGTTTATAACTTTGTCAGCTATAGTCCATCGCAGAAGGGGGGATTTGCGAGCGAGGGTCAATCCCCCCACTCCTGCAACTGTAGCATTGGTCGTACAGGTTGGCCAATGCGCCGGCCATTTGTGTGCACTGATTATAGAGACATCAGCGCCAGTATCCAACAGCGCAGTAATCGAGAGAGTCTGGTCTCCATACTGCACTGTGACCGATCGCCGTGGTCGTTGTTGCAAGCCAATAGTCAATAAAGCCATTTGCCCTGTAGACCCAAAGTTACCTTGTCCTCGAGGTTGTTCTTGCAGTGGTTGGAGGGTGCCTGCAAGATGCGGTAGTGGAATCAGCTGGGCTATCTTGGTCCCTTTAGGTATAAAGAGTGGGGGAAATAGCGTCTGAGCCATAATATGAATTTCTCCGTGAAAGTCCTTATCAATCAGTCCCACCAAAACATTGAGTCCCAACATGGTGGCTGATGAACGCCCGATGAGTAATGCTCCAACAGCTTGTCCGCGTATACAAACTGGGCCTTGTATGCCAGTAGCAAGTTTTGTAGGCTTTGAGTCCAAGAGGGTACAATCTACTGTTGTTGCCAGGTCCAAGCCGAGGCTTCCGCTGGTTGCAGGTCGGAGAGGAAAGGATTTTGTGCTGCTGGGCAGGCAGCCGCTTTTTGTGTCAGCGCGGGGCGGCTCTTCCCGCTGGGTTGCCCGTTTCCCGATCGACGACAAGCAGCTTCATTGTGAGTGTCCGAGCGGCAGTTTCGGCACCATACGGAGTTGGCATTGCAGTCCCGTCTCACGTGTCCGGTGGCACCGCAACGGAAGCACCGTAGACGAGATGGGCCGCGGTCATTTGATCGCCCAGCAAAGGCTTGCAAAGGAGCAAGGGCTGCTAAGACCTGACTCTGGGTAGACTGCGCCTGCTCTTTTAAAGCACTCCCTAGTTCTTTTATTGCCTCGACTAACATAGCCTGGGGCCCGACTGGCACTTGTGCCATTCTTTCCAAAGCTTCTTCTATGGTCCATGTCCCTGGTAGCATAGCTAGGATGTTACGTGTGGCTGGGTTACAATTCTGTATGGCACACTGCTTTAAAATGGAGCCTTTGAGATAGTCTTGCACCCCAGCCGCCTGTATGGCGTTTGCTACCCGATCAATAAATAACCCAAATGGCTCCTCTCTTCCCTGTTTGATTCCCATATAGGAAGGGATTCCCCCGGGCTCCTTTATACGGTCAAGCGCTAGTCTAGCTAGCCTCATCGCTTCCTTTGCCTTATCCGGTCCCATCAGTGCCTGCGCTTCGGTTCTAAAATAGGGTCCTAAACCCATCAGCTCCTGTAAAGTAACCCCATGCAGTGGGTCCCCTGGCTGTCTAACCACTGCTACCGATTCCTGACAAGCAGCCTGCCAATGAGCGTTAAACAGAAGCTGCTGATGTTGGCTCAAGATTAACTTCATTATACTGCGTATGTCACTCGGGAGTAAGATATTAGTTCCCCAAAGATAATCTAACATTTGCCTGGTGGGTTCCCCTTTTAAACCTGACTCACTCACCGTAGCCCGTAGCTGAGTTAATAATTTCCAATCTAGGTTAGTGAGAGAAACCGTGATATTCCCCTGCGCATCTGGCTGTGAATACGTGACCGGGAAAGCCTCATGCACGATTCCCGCGGCAAAATCGCGTTCACCCTCAAGCATAGCACTGTCTGCTATCTGCTTCCAGACCTTTTGCCTATTTTGGGCAACCTGAAGGCATTCTGCAGAAGGATTCGTACATTCCCTACTCTCTACGGGGTTTTTACGGTCTAGCTCCTCGCTTACGTCATCATTCCCCGACGGGGGCGGGGCTGAGGGATTCAACGAGGGCGGCGACGGGAAGGGCGACTGGTCCCAGCTTGCCGCAGCCCCCTGCTGAACCGTCAGCGTACGCACCGAGGGAGGCAGCGGGCAATCGGGGGGGGAAGCCGATTCCCCCTGCCGTGCGGCTACTGCAGTCCCGCTTGCAACTCCCAGCCGCCCAGAGGCAGCAGCAGCCGCTCTCTGTTCGGCTCGATGTTGCAAAAGGGCATTAGTGACAGCCTGCCACGGTTTCATCAGTTTTTTGGCAGTTTTATTGTCGGCTATTACTTCGGCAAACAGCGTGTCCCCATAATTACGCCACTCTGCATGCTCGAAAACCGTATCTGGATTCCCAAAATGACCCCTCGCTACCCCATAAGCTAATAACCCTGGTAATTCCTTTTTACAATCTATGCCCCGAATGCTCCGCTTTTCTAAAAAGCCTTTGAGCAAATCATACGTCGCTTGTCTCTCCATGCCGTGGTCAGCGCTGTTGCAGCCTTTGCGAGACTTCGGCGACGCGTGGCCGGCGGGACCCTCTGTAGGTGCTCCCGGGCGCGGGGACTGTGCCCTTCCGCCTCCTGCGCTGCGTTCAGGACCGGTACCCGAATCTCCGTCGAACCGTGGCTCGCAGGTTCAGCCCTCTCTAGGGTCCCTGTTCGGGCGCCATTTGTCGCGACGGAGGGAAGACGCAGTCGCTCAATATGAGTGATCAGCAGACTTCGTTTATTGTCTCTTACAGTCACCTTTTATGCCTTCTTATAATTAGCTCATACATATTACAAAAGTTAAGCTCATTATTGGTTAGTTGCCTAAATACCAAGCCCGCCCCTAGTTTCTCTTCTGTAGTTTTCTGTTCCCACCTGCAACATTCTTTTCCCACCAAAATCTTCCTGTTATTGTGTAACAAGGACAGCCAAAGACAGTGTATTTTGCTTTACTTCAGATAAGCTGAGAGCGATGTGCATTTTTGTCCAGCCAGCTGGACTATGTCTATGTGAACTTTTTCAGCTAGCCAGTTATCCACAAGTGTCTCTACTTTTGAAGGATGTAGGAGACATGCTTACATATTTGTGTACATCCATTGCATGCCTGTAATCACTAAGGGTGCGAAGAAAGCTATTGAAAAGCCCCAGGACCATTCCAGAAATTGCCTAAGCTTGGAAGGGACAGAGTAGCTTCTCCATACCTACAGTTCAGAAGGTCAATATACCACACACAGCCTGGAAACTCAGGCCATACCTTCTCCTCAATTTGATGCTGCTCTCGGTGCTTTTCTTTCTCGTTTTGCTGTTCTATAGTTTCCTTTTCTGTGCTCAGCACTGACAACGCCTGGACCACAGTGCGCCCTGCTGGAAAGCAGCAGCTACGGCCAGCCTGGAACTATTTCTAGGGATGGATGACTTCAGTTTTAACAGAGAACTTCAGGTACCAATGCTTTAAGTAATAGCCCGCTGAGCTAACTGGTTCGATTTTTACATCCAAAAGCCGACTGTTCTGATGCACGCTAATCTGTTTTACTCCTTCTGTACTACTGTGTTATGAAGTTTGTCAAAAACACTTCTATAAATGTCAGGTAACTCCATGGGATGCTGTAGCTCAGTTTCACACATTTACCAGACATACAGATCACCTCTCCTAACCAGGAATGAGGATAGCTGTGAGCCACACTAGGAGTTTTGTTCTATGTTTTGGCTACCTCTTTTTATCCTTGCTAATATGAAGCACTACCCTCTCATTCATTATGGGTCTTTTAGTTTGAATTTCAGCCAGACAGCTTGAAAAGCCTTGTCCCCGTGTGGCTCTTGGCAGGCTAAGAAGTAAAGTGCTTTTGCTCTCAGTTTTCACAGAGCTGGGGAGGTGCTGCTTATTGTTAAGCAATGAAAGGGGAGGGCTCAGGTCACATCTGTGAAATGTTAGCGGAGAAGGGAGGCTGGGTGAAAGTAGGTGGCCAGCACAGCATAGCACTGCTGGATTTTGCAAGGCCACTGGGGAGATAGCCATTTGCCTTAGAGCCCTGATAACGGGCAGGCTTGCTCTCTGCTAGCTAGCTGGGGGTTGTAAATACCTCTGCAGACACAGACTCTTCAAATGGCTGGAGACTAGGCTGATAGAGGATTAATCGCCTGGAGGGTGGGTCGAAAGGGAGTTAATTAGCTGTGTTAATGCATGGAGATAAAGCAGGTTCGTGCCTCCTGGCCGCCTTACTTCCAGCACCTGGACTTTTGGGGCAACCAAGATGGAGCTACCAAAATGGGCCTTGAGAGTGGCCAAAGGAAATTATCTCCCACTTAGAAACGCAGCCTCTCTATCTTCAAGGGCCCATTAAGCACCAGCTGTTGCTAAACCGGTAAAAAGCGTGCCAATGAAGCTCAGAGAACAGGAGGTTATGAGTGTTCTAACCCAGGCTACTGTTCAGCAAGTTTGCAGAAAGGCTAGTGCCCAAAGTATTCAGCCAAGGAAACAGCCACAAATCCCATTGTCTGCAATGCTGTGTAAGGAATGCCTCAAAATCACTGCACTTTCAGGTGAAGAAACGGAGCTACAGACTGAGTGGCTGTCACTTCTTCCGCAGTCAAAATGGTAAACGATCTTCTCTCTAGGCACTTCTCTGGCTGAATCATGAAACAGCAACTAGACAAGACCCACTATGATCCACCCTGCCACTGTATACCCGTTTAGAATGACGCTACGAAATCCCAGCATAACAGAGCCAGAGCAATTACATCTGAGAGGTCTCAGCTCCCCAGTCTACCCTACACAATGCATGGCAATGTCAGGAATCTCCTCAGTCCTCTTTTGAGCCTTCGTGTGTCATAGCTCAGAGTGTAAAGCCAGCTGTACTGAGAGTCCTGTGCTTAGAGTCGCTGTCTCAGGAGCACATTGCCACCTTTGCGTTAATGTCACTGACAATGAAGAAGCCCAAACTAAAAATCACCCTCTATGGCTGTCATCAAGTTTACAGCCAGGCATATCAGGAAATCACCTGTTCTGTACTCCTACATTAAACTTAACTCAGTTACTCATGTCTGGGACTAGCAACTTAGATTTGCCTTTGGCTAAAACACAATTCCCAGGAAGACATCCGGAATGATGCTAAGATACCAAGAGACACGAATTCCTCCATTATCCTTGTTAGCCGGTAGTAATTTTACTGTTAAAATTTGTACCTAGTTTCTCATTTTCATTTTTCTGGCTATAATATTCAGCTGCTGATTCCTGTTACGCCTGTCTCTGCTATACTAAATAGATCTTCAATAATCAATACTTAAACTCCATGGAGTATTTACACAGTGTAATACAGTCATTCTCATGTTCTTTCCTGCAAGATAAACAGATTGAACTGTTTATGTCTCTCACCAGCCCTTGAATCCTTTTGTGGCTCTTTTCTGTAACTCTCCAGTTTTGCCATGTGCAGTAATCCAGTCCTGATTCCACTAACAGCATGCGCAGAAAAAAAATCACCTCCCTGTTCCTATTTGCTACACCCTTGTTTATAAATCTACAGATCAAATTAGCCTTTTAAGTTTCAGGATCAGACTGGGAGCTGATGTTCAGTGGGTTGTGCCTGGATTTCCTTTCAGAGCCACAGCTTCCAGAATACAACTCACAGTCTGGCTTCCAGTCCCTGCTCTTAGGTCTGTGACTTTGCAAGTAGCTACATCAAAATGTACTTTCTTTAAGCAAGCCCAGTTTACCAGATCTCTGTAGCTGTCCTGCCCTTGTCATTATTTGCCTCTCCACCAATTCTTTACTCCTAGATCATTTATAAATAAGTTGAAGAATACCAGTACTGGCACTAGTCCCAGCTGAATCCCCTTCTGACCCTCTCCAGAAATATGCCCATTCAGTGATTTCTAAATCACAACTACTAATTAAGATAAGTTTAGGAGAATATTTCTGCAATGCTGGGATTTATTAAAGGTTAACATCGTAAGTATGCCACAAGTCTCCTGAGATAATGATTTCAGCAGCAACTTACCTGGCTCAGCCATTTTCATTTTTTGACACACAGTAAAGGTTGTCTAACTACCCTCCCATAGCAAACAGTCTGAAAACTGTCTGAAAGAGTATTTTATTGTCTTCATTTCATGTGAGTCCTTATTCTTCCCCAAAACAAACCAGAAAAAAAAATTGAGCATTTCTGCTCTTCCACATTTCTTATCAGCCTTTTTACCTTCACCATTTAGTGACAGTTTCCAGTACCATTACTATGCTTTCTTCTCCTATCAATATAGTTGAAAAAGTCCTCCTTATAGTTGTCAGGGACTACTGCAGGTTATCCTGGCTTCCTTGTCATTTTCTACTCAATATAAATTCCAAATTATATCAATCATTAATTGTTCCCAACTTTCTGTATTTCTTTTATATTGCTTTTTAAATTCTAATTCCTACCCTTATTCCACCAGTGAACTGTGGTAGGCTTTCAGCCAGAAGCAGCTCTTTATTGACTGGGAGTCATGACTTGTGAATAAAGTCTTCTTTTATAAATCCTGTTTCCACTCATAACTTTTCCTATCCACATTTTTCTTTTCCTTTGCCTCCAACATACCTCCCCTCCCACATCAGTTTTTAACTGCATCAGTTTTTTAACCTGTTGGTGTCCCTTATCTCCATATCAAAGTGATCTGAGTCAGCAATCTGTAACAAAACTCAGAGTCAATTTATTGCTTTTCTGAACTGTACTTTGAAAGCACCAAAGACCTGAATTCTGCATCCCCTGTTTTAGTTCCTCCCAAGCTTTCCAGTCTATGCTAGTACCTTAGGCTTTCTCCCATCCCCTTTCATTTGTCCTTGCAGAATGTAGCATAGCCTGATCTGATACTATGGTGACAGTAAAATCATCCTTCCCCCTCCATTTTCACTTTTCCCATCATGTCAATGCTTGACAGGTGACCATTATTTCATACCTATGCAACATTAGGTCATCAAGTGAAAATGCTGTAGGCATGCTAGGAATTTCTGCTATTTTTTCACCATTCCATTACCTACAAGCACATGTAAAACTGCCACAACTCTAGATCCTGACATGCTACCACCCAGGGTGCCAAACTCCACGCAACAGAAAGGACCACACTGGCAATCTGCCAGCAGCTGAAAGGCTATATCTAATTGTGCATAAAGTTGAGCAGATTGTCTGCTTAGACTAGAGCAAACAAGCTTATCTTTAATGCAGACATATGGCCAGCAAAACCTACAGATCCCAGCATGCAACATTATGGCCAGCTGGCCACTTGGATCAGAAAGAAGCATTACATGATCTGATACTGTGGTGACAGATCAGTATCACAACCCCTCCATGTTCAAAAATCATGAGTCAGGCCACTCAAATTCATGAGTTTGGCTCAGAGAGCTGGCGACTTTAGAGGGGATAAGCCAATTGAATTTGCTTTTGAGACAGGGTTTGCATTCTCCCACTTTTCTCTACAATCATTTACAAAAATGTATTTTTAAAGTAAAATCTAATTTACACAGTCACTTGTCTCTGGGAGCTGAGACACCAAGAAAAACCAGACAGACTCACAGTATGATTAGGGGAGGAGCAGCAACATAGTCTGAACTCTTGAAGTGCACAAATAACCCAATAGACAGACACACGGACAGAATCTGGAACCTGCAATCACCACAGATATCACTGATAAAGATGAGGGTGGCAGACAGTTTTGTTACAAAACTCCAGGTTCCTCAATCTTGCACTAAACTCTCTGCTTTTACCGTTGTTTCCTTTATTCAGTCTGGTTTAACTTCCTTTCTTCCCACCCCACAGCTGTCATATAAAATGTTCTCTCTGCCTCCAATTTTCCATTCTGTAAGACACCTCTGCTCTCCTATTATGACACCCCATACATTTGATGACAGTTACACCCTTGACAGCCACCACAGATGTTCAGTTTCCAATTAATCAAGAAAACTATTCCAAAAGAGTTGTTACTTTTAGACAGGTTAAAATCAGCCCTTAATCTCTCAGTCCTGTTCTTTAGGTCTTTTAAGGGAGAATCCTAATGCACGCTGGGAGCATCACTCACATGTTACTCAACCCGGTCAATTTTTTGTGTATTTATTGAGGGCAGAGATGATTTTGGCTTCGGTCACAATTCTAGAGTCAATAGATTTGGGAATTCCTACTTCTGCTCTGACAATAACTGTTCAAGAGTGGATCTAGCCAAGAAAGACAAGAAAAGCTTCGGGTCAAAATGAGGGGATTGGCCAGAGCTATGAACAACATGTCAGGAAATAGAAAGAGCACTGTCTGCGCTGGGTCAGGACCAACATGAACTGGCAGAATTGAAAGAGGGTAATTCAAGACCCAGAGTTTGAGTACCTTGCAACCTGGAGTGAGGGACATTGGCAGAGCCGTGCAGATAAAGTCAGCAGAAAGCCTGTGTCTACCTCCTGTTCTTTTTTTTCCCCCTACATTCTCACAAGCAACCAGTACTTCAGGCAACCTGAATGCTTGTTAAAGGGGGGTGGATTGATCTTTCTTTAATGTCAGAGCTCCTATCTGCATGTGATAGAGTGCAATTAGAGAGGCTACATGCCTTGCTGATCCTGTAACCTCAGCATTTCCCAGACTACTCAAGACTGCCTTCCCTTTCATTGCATCTGTTGATTCTTCTACCTTTACCTTGTGGGATATCATGCTCCAGAGAGTCTAGAAAGTCAGTGGATGGGTCGAGGTCAGCCTTTTCCAGCAGGGTTTTATTCTTCAGGTTAACAGGCTCAGTGAAATGGAAATAGGAACTTAACTTTTTTGCCTCCATCAAAGAAAGACCTGCAAACAGCCATTGATGACCATTAATAGAGTGAGCTAGGCTAACGTTCGTCACACCATAGAGTATCATATCATTTCTCTAATGCCCACAACATAGGAAAAAATCACAATCTTTCTTCAGTGGACTCCACAGAAGACCAAAGACTTGCCGGAAATGGGTGGCATCAGTCATCAATGATGTGCATTGCACGCCATGCTAAGTGCAGTCCTAGCTGAGCAATGGGCACTGAGTTGAGACCAACCCTCTGTGCCCATTTGGTTACACCCTATATCTAGAGAACTCACTGCAGCTATAAGTGCTAACCGCTGACATAAACTATGCGCAGCAATGGCGGGTCCCACCTTCCCGGTGGCGCCGGCGGGCGCAGGCGGCCGGTGTGCCGGGGCTGAGGGCCCGGGCGGGCCGGGAACCACGCGGGGCCGGTGTACCTCAGTGCCTGGCGTGAGGCGGCAGCCGTTCCCACGCGGTGCGGGGCTGAGGGGAGCGGGGTGGCCGCGGCCCGGAGGCCGTGCGCAGGCCTGGGGCACTGCGGGCTTCCTGGGCAGGCAGGGCAGGCTGTGCCGGGCCTGTGGGGAGCCAGCCCCGGCCCTGAGGGGCAGCAGCCCGCTCGGGATGCGGTTAGGGGTGGCTGCCCTGCCTAGGTCAATGGCCTCCATTTCAAGAGGCCCAAATCCAAATGTACGTCCAAAAGCAGGAGGGCATACAATTACACCAGAAAGGATACCACAAAGGGCTCCACCTTCCTCATTTGTTACATGAACGGCAGCAAAAAAAAAAAAAAATTAAAAAATCCAAACCTCTGAATCTCACTACTTGCGGTGTCTTTTTTTACAGTTCTTACCTAGCTCGTGTACTTCTATAATCAAGTGGCTTGTTTATAAACAGCAGCACTCTGTGCTTTCACTCTTTGTGATTGTCACTCTTTGGGAGCTCATTTTGCTGAATCCCATACAGACAGCCATGAAACAGTCCCTGCCCCTGCAATCTGACTTAATACAAAATGCAATAAATAATGAGATTGTGTGGCTGTTTAAACAAACAGAATTTGTTTGACATCTTCAGGAAGTTGAAGCTTTTATATGTGTGCATTATATAAATAAATATATGTGTATGCACTTACATTTAAATCCATTGTCACATCATAAATTCTTGGGTTTCTTTTTCATATGTTTCCTGTTCATTTCTAAGGAAAACAGTGATCCTGGAACTGCTGCCTGTAACAATCGTCACCTGCTGATCTGTCACGTGAAATCTTTAATGAGCTGTGCAGCACACAATCTGACCCATTAGTTTTATGTACGCCACACAAAAAGTGACTCAGATTCCTGAAGATTAACCACCTCTCCTAGACACGAATCAGGCAGAACATGTAGGAGTGACTGCAAACTTTTTGTCCATGCTGTCACCTACCACTGTGCCATAGTCTGATTTTCTCTATGGGAATTGGCATTTTCAGGCTTTGTGAGCTCATTTAATCACTGATGTCTCTAGAATCACATGTTAATATGCTATGGCTATCTGGCTAGTAAACAGAACTGCAAACCAGTCAGAGTCAACCTGAGATCTTAAGTGATTTTCTGCCACTGTCAACCACAGCTGGATTCAAACCAGCTGCTAACAGCTGAGAGGCTCTTTAGCCTGTTATGGATCTTCTAAGCCACCCAGTGTCTAGTTTTTGCCAGTCCTGATTGAAGATTATCAAAAAGGAAATCTATAGCTTAAGGAAATTCTTCCTGGTTCAGTGAAGTCTGGTGGGTAACTGTACTCTGCTTTGCTTTGTCTTGACCCCAATTACTAAACACTGATAAGGATCAGGAAGTAAGTGGTTGCATTATTTAACAAATGAAAGGTCAAAAGTGCTGCTATTCACTAAGGTCAAAGGTTACCATCACTGTTATTAAACAGTTTGAAAGCAGTTTCTCCCATCCGTTGCCATCCCAGGCTGGAGCAGCACTCGGGCAGCCAGGAGGGGAGAGAGGCACCAGGCATCATTCAGCCGGCTGCTGGCTAGGCAGCTTTGCGTGGACACCTGCTTCAGGGAGGGAAGGTGCCATGCTCCAGCAATGCCCAGCAGCTCCAGTCAGAGGACTGAGCTCTCCTGCCTTTGCACAGAACATGTGTGTACCTGTGTGCCAAACAGCTTTAGCTCCTCCCAGCTCCACTCATTTAGAGCTGGCATCATTTTGGGTGAGAAATCAAACTCAGGTTCCCTTCCGCTCATCTTGAGCAAGGTACTGAAGCTCACAGAACTGTTTACAGCATCAGAGTTAAAAATCCTGAAGTACCTGTAAGTTAATGCTGAGTGCACAGTGACTCCTGTATGCTTGCACAGCTTTATAAAACATTTGAAAAAACTTTCAGTGATTTAGGAGGAAGCTAGCTCACCTTCCTTTGCATTCTGTAGTATACCTGATCTCAAGAGAAAGAAAAATAGTTATTAATCCATGTCAGCATTTCTGCTGGTACAGATTAAGAAGGCTACCCTCAAAATACTCTTGCAGGACAAACTGTTTCACTGTCCTGGGCACCCATTAGACTGACACTGCTCACGAGTTATACTGCTATCCATCATCCAGGTCACTTCAGTGTGGTGGGGACAGGCTGCAGTTGGTTCTGATGCACCAAGAAATAGATTGGGGTTATTCCTCCCAGGTGTGTTGAATATAAGGTCTGGTTTTCCTTCCAGTTAACTCAAAAGTTTGGACTGTCTGGCTTCAGAAACAGTGTGGTTTTGAATCATTTTCCTGCGTGTAAGTCATTACTGTGTAAGGATAGTAAAAGATAGGAAACCAGAAGGAAAAGTACAGTTTTTCTCAATAAGAAAGGCATGATAGGTGGCTGCTTGACAGAAGGGGAGGAGATTGTGGGTGACGAACAGTTGGACAAACTTCAAGAGCTGCAAAATGAAGCCTTGAGCTGTGCTGAGCATGAAGTAAGGAACTGCAGCCAAGTAACAGTTTAACAGGAACGGAAGGGACCAGGGGTGTCCCTACCTGGTATAATATAGACGCTTTCCTCTTGTTTGGAGATCATACTGAATACAGCAAAACTCTGGGAATACTTTGACTACAAGCTGTCCAAAGAATGTGGGTCTTTTGGCCTGTCTGGGACCAGTGCCATTGTCTCCATTACTGAGACCGGAGCTAGCTGTGTGCAGTCACTGGGAGACTCGGAAAGGAAGGGGTGAAGGTACAACGTGTGCTGTGGGCTGGGTTCCTCCACATCTGGAATCGAATCCCTGCAGTAGCATTCTCAGTAAGAAGGCAGCAAGGAATCAGGCTAGTAGGTCAGGATGGGAACAGCTGTGCTGAGATAAAAGAGGAATCTGTGGGATGATTGTGACAAGTCTTCCCTGGAGATTCTCTTTGGCGTAATCCGGGGCAGACATTATGTGTTATACTGCCCTACTCAGGAAGAAGGCACAAGAGCCAAAGCGCTTTGTCATTTTGTGACATGAAGTTTTCTATGTCTTTAAGGTTCATTTCATATTTTTCATCACTCCCCTAATAGCCTCTGTCTTCCTGACTGCTCTTGGCACAGGGGACAGGTAAAGAGTTTACTGGGGTAAGAAGTACTAATGTGCTGATTATATCATCTTGCCCAGGCATCACATGAGCAGCTGTGATTCTTCTAGCTGGCAGCTGAACACACACGTCTGTCTTTGTGTTTTTCAGGTACCCAGAGGGGTGAGATGCAGCCCTCTGACCTTGCAGCCACCATACTGCCAGTCAAACTGCCAGCAGTCTGAGTAGGAGGATGCTGTTGAGGAACCCTGGGAAAGACAAAACAGGACGGTGAGAAACTGCTACGTAAGTGTAGTCCTGGCTGTGATTAGGCTTCAGCAGGATTTAATGCATTGGTATAGGTATTAGCCGCATTTCAGGCTGCCCATCATCCTAGTGTCTCGGCACTAGCAGTTAATATATACACAAATATATACTCCAATATAATAAAGGGGTTTTTAGACATCCTAAGCAAGGACAGGCACTGCATGAAATACTGCCAAATTGTTTTAGTGATTCCCTGGAAGCAGCTTGCTGACAATGATCCCTCGTCATTGCAAGTTCAGTTTTTATGACTGACGCTCATCTTGTCTCTACAAGCTGCAGTTGCTACAGCAAAGTGGTGGAAGAGCATGTCTTATAGTGGCAGGGACCTGAACGATTTAGGTTTTTCAGAGCCATGACCAAGATTACATATGACAGAGAGGAATGAATCGGCAGCCATCAGTAAGCACAGTCTTGGTATAACAAGGTTTAGTCAACTTGTCCTTGAAGAAAGCCCAACAAGTTTGCAGCTTGCAGATGGCTCCAGGCAGAACCTCTGTAAACCATTTAAGCACAGGGGCAACAAAGACCTGGGTGATGCGTGAGAAAAGCATGCGGCAAGCTGATGATGGGATAAGTGTTTCTGGCCTACTGCCTGAGAGCCCAGAGCAGAAGTAAGGAAGCGAATCCAGGGGAGCTCTGGGATCAGAGTAATCAACAAGGCAGATCTCATTAATTAAAGATGACGTTTTCAGAAAACATGCTCCTTCTAGTTAGCTTTGCTTTTATCTAGGCAGAGGTTATTCCCGTTGGAGATATCTGCATCCCTCCCTTTGCCAGATAGTCAGAGACCACTGGCCTTTTTTCATGTCACTTTCTATAGTGATTGCCATTTTTTTTTTTTCTCCTCAGGAAAATAGTTCCCAGTCTGAAATTTCTGCTCAGTCTCAGGCACCTGCTTAGAACTATTAATCTTTAAAAATGTGCAGGAGCCAGACACCAGCTGAGGTGGGGTGGGTGGCTTCAGATGACTGTCTGCACCCTCCAAGCATCAAACACGCAGAGACCTCTCTGCTGTGTTTGCATCCCTGTCTCTGAGGCACTGACTTTTGTCAGCGGAGCTCAGTCATCTCCTCAGCAAGCCTTTTGCCTTTGTGTGGATTCACTCCTCCAATCTGCTGCTGAATTGCTTTGTTTGAACAACCCAGCTGCATCATGCTGATACTTTCATGTGGTTTCTTTTCCCAGTAATGGAGTGGAACCAGGTAAATTATATCTGAAAAGGGGAGGAAAAGAGGGCTCCCTGCACAGCATCTGCTGCAGAGTCTGTCCCTCCACATGCACTGTATGGCCCTCACCCTGCCAGCCTTGGAGTTGCTTAGCGCTAATAAAGGAGGGGTTTCCTCCTTTTTACCGCAAGACTGAAAAATATGTTCTGTCTAGTTCTGGAGAAAATGTTACTCCTCTGAAATTTCCAGCCTTTCTTTGCTGCCTGTACTCAGTTCTGGGCAGAGATTGAGGAAATCTGAGATGACCCAGGAGAGAGAACAGCAGAGACCTCTGCCTAAACTGTTTGAATAGCTAATACCCTTTCCAAATACTGGCACCTGGGAATCCTTTAATGACTTGGATGGTGCTTTGGGTAGACTGAATATCTCCTTTCAGAAACAAAGACTTACTATTATTATTTATTTGTCTGACTTAAATCTTACAAGCAGTTAGAAAGTAACCCTTTCTTGTATTATATTCCTGGCCCTGTGCTAGGTACCACGAGGCCAAAGTGTCCTCTCATTTACTCTGATTTAACGACAAGGGTAAGTCTATATTAGGGCAGATACTTCAGATTTACATCAAATTTTCAAAGAGCAGAATTTGTCCCTATTCCTTTAGTAAAATCTTAAACACACACTGATCATTCAGAAGGGAATTATATGTGAAAAATTCCAAATACTAAATGGATGCGTGCCTCCAACATAGCTAATGAAAAGCTAAGGAATTATTTGTAACTGAGAGGAGAAGGGTTGTCACTGAAAGAAGTAATAGACCACCCTGTCAAATTCATTTTATCCTCTGTGTTGGGCAATTGTTTTAATCAGCTGAACCTTTATTGACATTTCTTTATTGACAGAGCTCCGGTAGGAGAAATTTTTCTTTCTTGTCTGCTTAGAGACTCCTACTTGATCTAAAGAGAGAATGCAGTCTGTGGTTTCATGGGCATGCATGAGGACTTCTCTTAATAACCCAAGTTACGATCTTTTGACATTTATTTCCTACCTCTCTCCTTCTTGCCTTGATTTGTTTATAATTGTCTGCATCACTCCCAAAACCAGATTAACTCTATAAAATCATAATTTGTAGGCTTGATCCACACAGCTCCTTGCAGACTCCAGCCTTTCTTGGTTTGATCTCTTTTCAAGTTTTTGGTCTTTAAGTAAGTGAAAGTATTCAGAGCAAAAAAAGCGAGCAAGTAAATGCTGCAACTTTACAAATTTTCCTTTACGTAAGCCTGGTTTACACCTGTAAACTGCAAGGGTGGAGGGTCACTCTGGGTTTGTTCAGCACCTAGGAGAATTAATCCTCCCCCCAGTCTCACTTGTGGCCTTTAGTCTGTATGAGAATACAAGTGGTGTCACACATAATAATGACTACCAATTCGCTTTCCTGCTGTTAGATGTGCCTTTAGTTCTGCTGGCCTCTACCTCTGAATTTCCTGCAACACAGTAACCTTGAGCTTGGCCAGCAAGGGCTGGAGGTCATTGTAGATCTGAACTAGGGAAGTTTCCTCAACAACAATAGGAGAAATCACATGCCCAAGCCCCCACCGTGAGTTTGTCAATGCAGCAGCACAGCACTATGCCAATGGAAAATGGGGTGGGTCTCACACAGTCAGTTGTTCAGGCTTTATAGCCAGCCACAGGGCAATTTCATGCTCACAGCAACCTTTGAGGCATAGAGGCACACTGGAACTGTGAGTCGTGGGACCGTTTTCCAGCTCAGAGGCCCAGATGCGCACTGCAGTCACATCCTGGTTGCTTGACAGGATGCAGCCTGGATGTGTAATGGTCTGCCTTCTCTTCCCTGCCATGCTTCCAGCTTTCCATTCAAAAGAAAACTGGGACTGAGGGCAGGGGAGTGGGTGTTGTGGTGGACTACTGGTTTAGACAGCCATAGTGTGTCTTACAGTTCACCTCAGACTAGTAACAACACATTGCAAAGCTTGGCCTGGCACAGTAGAATCGCTGTGGGATGGGCTGTTGCCAACTTCTGAGCACCTGAGACATGCAGACTTGGACTACGGTGGTGCTTGTGAACCAAATTTCCTTTCCCAGAGAACCACCACGAGGCAACTTCAAGCACCATTTTTTTTACAGCTACTTTTACACTACCAGCAGGGATGAGTTAAGGTGTAATTATTTTGGGAGAGCGAGAGAGCTGTTTGGGCCAGTACTGACTGATCTGGATGCCTAGTTCTAGGACTTAAGTGGGTCTCTCTGTACAAATGCCTAATCAGTTTCAAAATACGAAACAACTTAATGTTTCCTTCTCATTTGGTCATAGCTTTATTTTTGCCCCTGTTAACCCAGAATCACATCTTGGCAGCTTGAGTTCATTTATCTTTGAACTGATGGGCCACAGCTGTATGAACTTGGCTGAGGGTAGGTGAAAGCTGCAGCCTATTTCAAAACATTATCTACTTGATGTAAGCAGAAATAGGAGCTCAAGTGGGCTGTTAGATGTGTGTATTGCTGAATGGTTAGAAGAATTGTGCTGTGAAAATATCTGAAATCAGAAACAGTATCTGGGTTAAGATACAGGTTTTGTGACAGCCAGAGGCTACTAGTTGAAAGCTAGGTCTGGCAGAAGTCAGTAGCAAAGCTTTCGTTGATTTTGCTGGATCAGGATTTCATCTGTGGAGTGCAAATGAGGAGCCAATGGAACGGCAGTAGCAGAAATGGCAGTAAAAGAGTTGTGGTAAAGTTGGGTATGATGCTGGATGTTTTTTTCCTAACATCTTCTCACTTTGCAGGATAGGGACCTGTCTTACGGGTTTATGTGCTCCGCCGGGTCCCAGCTGCTGTGCCATGGAGGCAGGAAAGCCTTTGAGGCACAGAGCTGCCCACACCAACTACCCAGAAGACAGAAAAAGAAATTTGTCCTCTTTCCTGGGAACCAGTGGTTCTCAAAACAAATGAACACTCGCTTGGTTTGCTTTTGCTTAAACAGAGATTCAGGCTTGAATCAGAATTAGTCAAAGCAAAAGCTGTTTGCTCTTTGATCATTAATCTTTAACAGGAACCTGAAAACAGTGGATGGTAGGGATAATGCTCTAGCAGAGATAGTGCATTAGTCTGCCTCCAGGGTCTGAGATAGGCTGATGTATTTGAGTGTTAACTCCTTGATCTCAGGGAAAAATATTGCTGCAGACTGTAGGAAAAGGATCTGGTTAGCCATATTTACAAATAAGCCTTCTAAGAGGAGACAATAGATTTGCCAATCTTTTTTTTTTTTTTAAAGGCCTGTCATCATTGGTGCAGTTCAGTCCTATAATGGGACTGTTAGAAGAATTAGGATTTTCTTTCTTAAGTAGGGGATCTGTGAAGGGAAGGAGGAGTTGCTGTCTTTTATTGCTTTCCGTTTGGAGTAGTTACTTGAGCTTGATTTGCTTCCCAAATTTTCAGGCTCCATCACACTTAGGGCATGCCTACCACAGCATCAGTGTTTAACTGCAGCGTAGCAACTTTATTTAAACTCTTAACAAGGATGAAGTAACAGCAAGACAGACTTCAGGAAGGCCAGTCAAGTCTAGTCAGGGGCTTGAGCAAGCTTGTTAGACCACACTGCAGCTGGCATCCCAATGACTTGGAGCTAGATGAGTCTGCTGGTGTAGCATTCCCTTCTCCAATTGCATTTTAAATAAGAAACATCTTGTGGATCCTTCTGCAAAGTCCTGATGTATAACAGGGCACTCCACATGCTGGACAGGTCCAGAATTGCTCCTTTTTCAGGGCTCTCCAGTGGCCCCAGATCACCCTGAAGTTTTTGGCTCTGTGCTTTTTAAGCAAATGAAACCCAAACCCACGCAGGAAGCTCTGCACAAAAAGCTCATTTTCATGCTGGCATGTTCCAGGGGCTGGTGTGGTCCCATCACTGGCTAAAGGAGGTAGATGGAGGGACAGAAAGGGAAGAAAAGGAGAGCCTGATATGGGGAGGTTTGAATTTGAGTGCCAGGTGGGTGATTGACAGCTGGCAGAGGGAAAAGTAGGGAAAGAGATGTCTCTCAGCTATACCAGTGTCCCTCAGACCTCACCAGCAAGGGATACTGAGAGGGGAACAGAGCAGGAAAGCTGGTGTGGTAAGAGTTAGTAACTGCAAAACCTGCACAAAAACACCCACTTGGTGCCACAAGGGAGAAGGATATGGCAGAAGTACAGGCTGGGCTTGGACAAGCAGACAGGAGGTGCCACCCCTGTACTGCCCTGGTTTGTCACACTTGCTTTACTGAGCACTGCTAGCCTGGGCAGGCTGGCACCTCCTACCAAACGATGGGTCATGCCTCTGTCTTAGCACCATTTCCTCGTGTTGTGCTTACAGCAACACTCAGAGCCTCCCCTCCCCCTGAACACTGCGTTAAGCTTTTCCCTTCCCGAGCAAAGAATGGATACTAACCTATGCCCAAGTGCCACAGCTTTAGCTCTGCGGCTTAGCTCTGCCTTCAGCCCCGGCACAGCATGATCCTGCCGACTATGTATGTTCTCAGGTTGCTAAATCCGCTCTTTGAAGAGGCTCAGGCAGCACCAGGGCTCGCAGTGTCACAGCTCTGCTAGCTTGCCCAGTGCATCCAGCTCACCCTGCCTTATCCCTCTCAGCCCCTTACTGTGACTCCTTGTGCCTCCCTCCCACCTGGTCAGGCAGCTGGGGAGGGCTGCTTGCCCCTGAGGAGGGACCAGGCTGGACGACTTCCATCATGGCCATCCTGTGGACCATTGGAGGTGCTCAGCTGTGTGCACGCTGCACAGTGCCCAGTTCCCAGTCCCCTTGGGTCCCTCCAGCAAAGCCCTTCCAACCCACAGCTTGCTCCTGGTTCACCTGGACACCTCATCAGCCACTGCCATGAGGCTCTGCCAGTGTTGTGCTATGGTACACAAACCCATGCAGTGAAGAAGCCAAACCTGGACTGCAGGGCAGGCAGGACTTCTCTGTCTCCTCTCTAGACCTCTCTGCACACGTAGGTGGCATTTCACATCGATACTATAAATTCAGCGCTCCCTTCCACTCCGTGTTCTAAGCACCAGCTCAGTGTTTGCACAGGGCAGGATGCCTCCACTACCCTCTCCACCAGAAAAATAATTGTCCAGAATCAGAGCATATGGTGATGTGTCCCACTGGCTGCCTCCAACCACTGTCATGCCTGATCAAGGGCCCCAACACCTGCTTCCTTGGAAAGGCATGAGAAGGTGAAGTATCCCTGTCCTGAAATCAGTATTGCTCTAGAGCACCCCCACAAATATGTCGCAGGCTGGCAAAGAAGAAAGATCCTTCTTGGGGCCATATGTATTTTGAAAGTTGTGGATGGGGGAGAACAGCTTGGATTTCTTGGGACTTTCTTGAAGGAATGACTTCTCTTTTGTAAATAATTTCTTACTTCGTGGTACCCCTATCTTCCTGCCCACACAACAGTGGTCTGCTTTACTCACTAGTCATCTCCTGACTGTCACGTAGACTGTGAGCTGATCTCCATGACCAAGGGTCTGTGCTCCTGGCCCGCACTGTCCTCACCCTGATCTTTCATTAGAGAGTCAGAATATGAATACTTCCAATTCACAACCCAGTATCTCACAGGTAGGAAAAATGTAAGAGGAAGAGCAGGCACATTTTCCTTGCCTCATTTCCACCAGTTACTGGTAGTTCTATCTCCCTTTATTATGCTAAATAATTTCTCTTCACTCTTCAAATATTTGAAGGCCAGGATCCTGCTCCTAGTCAGTCATCCCTTAGGCAAACTAGATTTTGCTTTTGTAATGTTTTTTCTGCATAGTAGCTCCAGCCTCCTAATCATCTTTGTTGCTGTTCTTTGAGCTGTTTCCCAGTCATCACAATTTTTCTGGTAATGGGGTTACTCAAAGTGAGCGCAATATTCCAGGCACAGGAACCCTGTGTGTCCCGTTGCATCTGTGATGTTGCCCTCAGGTGGTTACCCCAGAGAGAAGATGCAGCTTTAAAAAAACCATCCAGTGTCTTCAGGACAGAGATTTGCAACCGCATGAGAGCTGTGGAATGGATAACTCTGCACTCTTTTAAGTGATGCCTTTGTGCCAGAAACCAGGATTACACTGGCTTTTTCTGGCTCTCCATCCTGAGCTCTAACTCTCCATGTTTAAAGTGTATTTCACCATGTGGATGCTGCTGTGCTTAAAGAGCAGCAGGAATAATCTCAGCTTCAGTGAGACACACAAACCTGAATGGAAATCCTAAAACAAGAGGCACAAGAACTGACGGATTTTCACCATCACCAACTTTATTAATACTAATTTTATGATTACAGCTACTTGCCTTGGTGACATTTTTCAGCAATTCTTTTTATCTCAGAATTCTATGCATCATAAAATTACATTTCCTTTCTTTATTACATCAGGTGTTGTGTAACTCCCAGATTATAATCCATGTCAAGTCACGAAGGGTGTTCAGCAGGTGACAAGAGACTTTATTAAAGGTCAAATTAGATATTCATTATGTTAGTCTCTCCCCTGACTCAACTCTTCATAAAGCTAAACTGTCCTGCTCACTCATTCCCTTCTCCCATTACAGCCTCCACTGTCCCAGTGATTATGGTGCCAGGTTTTTTTCTGCCTTTTCTATTCCTCTCTGCCCTTTTGTTATGGAAGTGACCATACTTAACACTGATTTCAAAGTGGGGATGCATAGCTGATTTATTTTGGAATTGTTACGGTGATATATACATTCCTGACCTATTTAATACACGACATCTTATTTTGGCTTTGTTTTGCTCTGCACCGAGTTTTCTCTCTCAGCACTGTGCTGTCCACAGAGGTGCCTGGAGTTTTTCCCTGAAATCAGCTCTAACTCAGAATATTTCATTTAAATATTAGGTCAGTGAAATATTTTTTCCAGCTTCCCTTAACTTATATTGGCATACAGAGAGCTCCATCTGCAATCCCTTTGTGCCACTTACCCAACTTTTGGTTCATTCCTGCTCCCACTGAAGGCAAATGCCAAAACATGAATTAGATTTCAGAGCAGCAGCCTTTACTAGGGCCCTTTGAAGTTTTTCCCAGTCGTTCTCTATCTTACATAGATTTGGCTGCCTCACTAAACACTTCATCCTCTGGATGTGGTGCAAAAGCAAGCGGTGGTCTCGTCAATGGCACTAAGATTTCACCATTAAAACCAAATGAGCTGGACTCGATCATTCTTGGCTACCATATGTCTCAGCACTGATCATGGGGGATGTTCCTTCTGTGAGCCTTGCAACTCCTCTCACTGCAACACTGCTAAAATATAGGTGCTTTCTCCTATGTTTTCTTTCACAACTTCATTTTTGTTCCTTGCTTCCTGCAGAACCAGTGCTGGTGCAATCACTGGGTATGTCTATAGATGTGTCCTCTCAGTAACTTTTTGATCTGTTTGCTGATTTCACCAACTTCGGCAAGCAGACATTTCAAAATTAGTTCTGAAAGGTGTTTCTACACATTTCATGAAAAGTGATTTCTTTGGAAGTGCAGGGGTGATTTTATAAACATACCTAAAGGAAACAAAATCTTAGAACAATTCAATTGTTAGAAAGTTTTTGTGTTTGTACTTGCAAAATACAAATTCTTTGTATTTGCAGATAGTAGCTGTATTTTGCAAATACATGTAGGAAACAAGGCTTCATTAGTTACACTGCTTGTGGAACTGCTTATTAATCTTAGGCAAGGATTAATCCTGCAGCTGTTGCTGCCCAGTTTTCTTAACAGCCACTTGCAAAGGGCTTTATCCTTGTACCTTTGGGAAGGGCCAGTCAGTTACGTATCTGGGATTTTGCTTAGAGAAGTCTTTCCAAGAATGCTGAAAAGCTGGAGGAGAAAAAAAAATTACACTTACAGATTTGTTGATAGAATCTTGTTTACCATATTCAGACCAATATCTTAAAATACAATACCTAATTATTTTCCCAATTGTATTTGTGGGTCCTGATATAATGCTCAAGGTCCATAGTGCTGCTTTCTTTAGGTGAGATATCTGCAGTGCTGTTATTACATTATACTCAAACGTCCCTCGTTTTCCAGACTAGATGTTTTTAATGAAAAATGAAAATCATATCCTTATGTCAGAAGTTCAGCTGATTCAGTCTTCATTCTCTTAATGCCTCTGGACCTGATGAGTCTCCTCATATTACTGTTGTTGTTGTTGTTATACAATGTAGGCATAACAACTAATAATGGACAGTAGGAAAAACCATAGAGAAATAAATAATTTGGAAAGAAGGCCACAAATATTTCCAAACAGCTAACACAGTTCCCCAAAAGGGAGGTAATAACACACAGGATCATTGCAGAAAACTCTCCAAAATTTCCAGTGAACTGAATACATCATGAGACCAACATCTCAAAAACAGATCTCTTCTTGCATGTTTCTTCAGGCCTGCAAAGGGGAGCTCACACACTCCAGCAGCCCTTCAGCTGCCTGCCATACCGACTGTGGGAGCTCCGTGAGCGCCTAATGCTCAGCTGATGGCACTGCAAGACGCATGCTTAGATTTGGGCTTCTCCTTTTCCCTCCGAAGCCCTTCGTTGTAAGAGCTAGTTTCAGGAAGGTGGCTGTGCAGAGCTACAGCAGAGCGGTGGGACAGAGACAACCCGCCCCACTCTGCAACACAGCTACCCCTCGCAGCCACTGAGCACTCATGCCCACCGAAAGCAAGAACAGGAGTTTTCCAGGGTAAGGATGGAGAAAAGCAGCTTGGGATCTGGCCTGTCGTAATAGCTACTGTTACAGGATCCTCAGCAGCAATCATTGTTATTGAGAAGGATGGAGATCGTTCTCTAGCATTTCTTTCTGCCTCAGCCAAATACTTCCTGTTAACTGCTTTTTTAGAGATTTTTTGTTAAACTAAATAAATCATTGAGTATAGACCCTCTACACATACTAATTTATATGCAGCCCTTTGTTGAAGATAAGGCCTTTGTTTCTGCCACCAATGCTTCTTCACTACATTAATGACAAATCACCCAGCATATTCTTTTCCATAAGACATTTATATCTATATTGTCCTACAAATCTTAAGACTAGTCCCTCTCTCAAGTACCTTTGGTCAGCTGCATCCTTTTTTAAAAAAAATGATTCTTGCTTTCTTTGCAAGATGATAATTTTACATGGCTTGGAGCAATGGTTGCCGGAGATATGCAATGCAATCCTAAGATTGTAAAACAACAAAAATGGGATAACTGAGCAGAGTTGAAAGTTATATCTGTACTGATTGTATGAAGTTCCCTTCTGTATAAGAAATTCCTCATGTCTGCTGGGCACCTGGGTTAGCTAAGCCAAGCCTGCAAGCCTCCACCACACTCACCTACCAAAACTCCACAGTGTGTCCAAGCCCAAAAGGGCTATCCTTCACATTACGTTCCAGGATTAACACTCCTAGCATGCAGCACAGCAGTACCCATATCCTAGAGCACAGAAAGGTCTTGTACACCCGACTTTCAGTCCATGGCCTGGCACACATGCAGGAGCTATCACATTTTGTGCATCCAGGGTCTGAGCACAAGCTTCCAGAGCCTGCTGCCTGCCTCCCATCACCAATATCCCCAAGATTATCCCTGGGGTATCAGTGACCTAAATACACTGGTTTGGATTTGAAAGTTGTTTTTGTTTTTGATGTTGCTGAGTCTCTAAAACCAGCACACGTAACAAACTGCCTATTTCCAAGCAGCGGTTGTGTAATTTTGCTCCCCACCCCCAGAGATGTTGCCTGCCATTCATTTAATGGGCTCAGTTTCACTGGGAAGTGCCTGGAGGAACCTCTTAGCTCCCTAATTAGCAACAGAAGGGGCCAGTCCTTGCCAGAGGTAGCAGTGAAACATTTGTGAGGTCTTCCGACAATAAGGGAGACAGAGAAGGGGCCATTTCCAGCTGGGAAAACAGTAACTTTTCTTCAGCATACAGTGCAGAACAGAGGACTAAAGAGATGTTAGGGGGAAGGTATATTCAGAAATGAGAATGGGCTTTCTGCGCAAGAAAGGAGCATTTGTGGAGGGGGAGGAAGAGGTTGGAGAGATTGTCCTGGGCTCTCCCAAGCTGTTCGTTGCTCCTGCAATCCGACTTTTATGTAATATACCATGGAGCAGCACAGAGGCCTCATGGACTGGCTACCGGTGAGGGCAGGAGCAAGGTGTTGGTGCCGTCTGCTCTCAGATGTTTGAGCTGGCTCTTGTTAGTAAGATTCAGGAATTAACAGCTTGGAGGTGCTTAGGAGCTCAGTGTTTCCTCCAGGGATGTGATCACTGAGGCTGAGCACAGAGCCTGCCATTCAGTGCCAGAGTAGACTTTGGTACCAAACAAATCTCCCACCAACCAGCTGAATGTCCTGAGACCTCACTGGAAAGGTGAAAACTTTGCTTGTCCATTGCAAGTAGGGCGATGTGCTGGGGGCTTTTCCTTAACCCCAAGGACACAGCCACACGTGGTAAGATCTCCAATTTTTCCCATCTAATCCCATCTCTGGGCATGGCTTTTTTCATGCAATACCAGTTGGAAAGAGTTGCATGTGCATGGACAGTCCCAGCTTGGACCTGTTGGACCATGGGGACCATTTTCCTTCAGAAGTCATGCAGGGAAATACAGCATTCAGTGTCTTTGGCCTGTAGGAGCAAAGATACAGCATAACACATGAAATCCTTGTTAGCCTTAGGACCTTCCTTAAAAGCAAAGGAAGAACATAACGTTCAAAGACAGAGTGATGCCATGGGGCAAGCAGGGTTTCGGGAACCTGGAAGAGCACAGGAGAGATCTGAAGCTTCCAGTTGTCCTGCCCTGCAACATCACTGGCCAGCAGCTCACTGGTAGTGGCCACCGACCAGAAAAAAAGAAGAGAGCTGGTCCCTGGTATAAGTCAGGAGACCATATTCACAAAGATCCCCTGTTAATGAGCACCATTTGCTTTCTAGTAATGCTTAAGACAGTGAACCTGATTTTGTGCATGCAAAAGGAAAATTACGCAGCAATGCCTTCATGCTGTAAGATGATGACTTGATGATCTTAAAAGGTCTTTTCCAACCTCAACAATTCTATGAATCTTATGATTCTGTGAAGGGCAGTGCATTACAGTTGGGGCCATATATCCCAGCAAGGGCCTTGCAACGGCTCTAAAGGTCCGAATAATCATTTCCAAGTTGCCACAGCATCTCAAGCTATAAAAGAGCTACGTTCAAAGGTTTTGTGCTCCATTCTTACCCCTGTTCAATAGCCCATTTCATAATGAGAAGTCACCAGCTTTCCTCCCCGTGTTTCAGGTTTCAGTATTAATGGCATTGATGAGGCTTGGATTATGATTACGTGAAACTGGCAACGAG
Organism: Falco biarmicus; assembly: GCF_023638135.1. NCBI lineage: Eukaryota > Metazoa > Chordata > Aves > Falconiformes > Falconidae > Falco > Falco biarmicus. Next base: position 10,066,015 of record NC_079303.1, on the reverse strand, counting down.
AAACACATAAAGTCCAAAATAGAAAAAAGCCCAAATAGAAAAAAAAGTTGTATTACTGGTGCTGCGAGCTCCTCTTTCCCACAAGAGGGCACCCAGTATTTGCAGAACTACTGCTTGGCCTTTGGGTGCTTTCTCCAGCAGCAGGTCACACCGTACCAGCAGTAGCGAACAGTCCGGGAGAGCTGGCAGGTTGTGTTGTGTTTGGCTCCTCCTGCTTGTATCCAGCTGTTAAACCAGCTGAAAAAATACATTACGGTAACATTTCCATGTCTGTATTTTCTATCATTGCTGCAGGGGTGATCCTGCAGATCAGTGACAAGAGCAAGAGAAAAGCATAGGAAACAAGCTTTCTGTTAGTATGTGATTTGTGCACTGGGAACATATGAAAGCCCTTTATAAAATGATGCCTGTCACACAGGGACTGTGGGATGGCAGCATTTGGAAGTTTAGACAGAGGTGCAATAGTGAGATTCAGTGTATCAAATTTTATTCTCTCTCCTTTTGGTTTTGTTTTGTTTTTTTTCCCATGCCAGAGTAGCAGCTGAACCAGCAAAAGCACAGCGCTGGGACAGAGGTAGAATTTTTTCTAATAGTGCTCCGAAGGGGCTTTTTAAAAATGGGTTTGCTAAGACGTCTGCCATTAAGAATAAGGGATCCTGCCCCAATGCAGGGAGATGCTCTGAGACATTTTTGCAGGTCCTTTCCTGTGGGATTCCCCTTTCCATTTATGAGACATGCATCAAAATCTCGTGGGAGGCAGTCTTGCTGTCTCCAGCAAGCAGTTTCTGCCTGAATTTGTGCATTTTGGCCTCGAGAGGTTGTAAGAGAGGAGGGGAAAAACCCCTTGCTTTCCACTGCTGCTGCATCCCAGGATGGAATTTCCTCTGGGAACCCTTTGATCTCTGCTCACCAGCACTCACACAAAACTCCTGCACATACCCTGCATTTCAGTAGATAGGATCCTGGCATCCCAGCTGTTTCAGATTTATCGGGGGTGAAGGTGGTGGTGAGGTTTTGCCTTTTAGCCCCAGGGTATTAGTGGCCTTGGTGTGTCACCTTGTATCTTAAGTAAAAGCCATTCTGACTTTCCCAAGCTTTTTATACAGAAAGCAGCAACTTCTGTCTTTTCTTTGTAGCTGTAACTAGCTCTGCTGGCTCTTCTCCCACATTCCTGGTATAGATAAATTCACTCACAGCTGTTTAAGCCAGTCCTTCCTCCACCAGCCTTTATGCTTTTTCCCAGTGCTAAGTAAGAAACAGAATTTCCTCGAGGTCTCTTTTGTCTACTGAAGACATCACAGCCTGCAGTACCTCAACCTGGCTCTTTACAGGGTCCTCAGCTACCTTCCACATGGGTTGTAGTTCTTTCCCCTTGTTGCTAATAATTCTCTTGTCTTCTGACTATAGTCCCTCTGCAATCAGCGATATCATCTTCCAAGAGGCCTCAAAAGAGCTGGTTTTGTTTGGGAAATAGAACCTTAAAGCTAAGTAATCCCAGACGGATGTAACCAGAAATAGCTGTGGTGTAGCAATAAACTGAACTTTGACCAAATGAAGGATTTACAAGCTTTTCTTCCTGATGACTCTTTTTTGATGGCACAGTGGCTGCATATGAAGTCACGGTATGAGACCTAACCATCACAGAGCTCACTGGTGGTGGTACTTCGCTTAGAGCGTTGCATGGAGATAGGAATCATTTTCTCTCACAGTAAGATGTAGTTATTCCTGGACTGAAGCACAGCAAGGACACAATTTAGGAAAGAGAAGCCTTTACCTAGTAAGATTTTACTAACCATGAAGGAAATGAAGTCTAAAAATGAGCTAAAACAAAGCATTGATTTCTGTGGAAAATGAAAAGCAACTTTTCCTTTTTTGTTTGGGCTGCTGCAGATCACAGGTGCACATGGAATAGAGCCACACGATGCACAGGTCAGAAGGGGCACATGGAGGTCAGCTCATCGCAGCTTCTGCTCAGAGCAGGTCCAGGTAGATCAGGTTGCTCAGTGCCTTGTTCCTGTCAAATTTTGATTGCCTTTAAGGATGGAGATCCCACATCCTCTCTGGGCCCCTGTCCCAGTGTCTGAATACCTCCATGGTGAACTAATTTTTCCTCACATCTAACCAGAATTTCCCTCCTTGCAATTTGCGTCCATTGCCTTTTGTTCTTGGTCCATTTTTCCTACACTCTCCACTAGGTAGATGTAGACAGCAGTAAGACCCCACCTTTTGCCTTCTCTCCTCCAGGCTGAACAAGCCCAGGTCTCTCTGTCTCTCCTTGTACACCACATGGCTCCAGCCCCCCAGCAGCCTGGTGGCCCTGACCACCAAGGGTGGGCAGCCTCACTCCAGCCTTTCCTCTGCCAGCAAGGCCAGAACTGGACATGGCACTCCAGATGTGGTCCCACAAGTGCTGAAGAGAGCGAAGGATCACCTCGCTCAGCCTGCTGGCTAACACGCTTGCTGTCTAGCCCTGTACGCACTGGCCTTTGCTGCACCTTGTTGACTCAGGCTCAGCTGAGGACCTCAGGCCAGGCTCTGCAGAGCTGCTTTCTGTGCATCTGGCGTCCAGCCTGTGCTGATGCACGGAGCTATTCCCTCCCCGTGCAGGACTTGGCATTTGTCTCTTGCTGAACTTAATCTGCAAGTGCACGCTTAGGCAATAGGTGGCACTGATGGTTGGTGTAGCTTGCATTGTCACCAAGAGAGTGTCGCTGCGGAAGAGAAAGCCAGCGGAGGAGACACCTGGGTTGTTTCGCTGGGAGCTGTGGCTAGGCGAGGAGGAGCGGACATGTGGCAGGAGATGCTTCCAAACGCCTGGTGAGATCTCTTTGGCACAGGGAGGAGGGACTCTAAACAGGGGTCCCCAGGGTTGGGGCAGGAGAAAGGCCCTGTGGGGTCCACCAGGCCATCGGTGGGTGGGAGCATGCAGCTGAGCTTCCCTGAGCATGGGTAGGGAGGAGGCTTTGTAAGACTGAGCCTTGTTCTGTGCCACTCAGAGAGCTGTTTCTGGGACATGCTTGCTTTGTTAGCAGTGCCGAGTTTGTGCTGTTGCCGTGATAACTGGTTTCATGCCTCTGACTCACTAAAATCCAGGATGTAAGTGCAGGGGATTGTTATTACTTGTTGCATAAGCTACTCAGCCTCCAGGGAGGTGGAGGCTGACACTGTTTACTCTTAGGAGCTCTTGGTCTTCTTTGTCTGGGAGTGGTTTCAGGAGATACTTCCTTAAAAATCACATAGACTGTCTCAGAGATCAATTACCCAATTGCCTTCACTACTGCTGGGGTGTCCAGTACAGGCACTGTGTTCTGCATCACAGGTAGCAGTGGGAAAGGGTACTAGGCAAAAAGAAACACCCAGTGAACTTGGTTTTTCATGGAGTTTCCTGTCCTTTTTAATTTTTTTTTGTCTCAAGGCATCATAATTATGACACCAAACAGCTCCCTCATCTAGCTGCCTTCCACAAGGCAGAGTAACAAGACTTTCTCTGTTGCTTCTAAGTTTTTGGTAGATTTTAGATCCTGCTTTTCTTGCAAGAGAATCTACCAGGCTAAAAGAGAACCAAAGAGGATGTTTTCTTTTTCTTGCGGGCAGATGAGACCTAAAAGCTTGGTATCCAGTCAGGAGTAGTTGGAAGTAGCAAAGGTACAGCAGCTCACTGAACCTGAACAGGGAAGGGTCCCACAAGCTGCTCCTCATGCCAGCCCTGGGCAGGACGAGTACCACGTGGCTGGCAGCAGAGTAACCCTTGAGCTTGGAAGTCCCCTGCCAAGGCTGGGCCCCTATCGCTACACAGCTGCCAAAATAAACTATTTACTTGGCTGAAGTAACACAGCCCTCTGTAGGATGAAACACCGCAAGGACACCTACCCAGTTGTTCAGTGCCTTTTATCTAAATTGTGCTGAAGGAGGGAATATTATGGTGACAAACTATCTAGCTAAAACACAGCCCAGAAACACTGTCTCTGTTGCCAGCCAGCTGAACAGCTTGTGATCCCATGGCTGCGCAGTAAATGGTGCTGGCAGGGGATGTTCCTTGCACCATCCCCAAGGGATGGTACCATTCAGACAACACTATCAGACTAAGAATCTTTCCCACCCCACCCCCACCCCCATTTTCTAGGGATGGCATCTTGTCCCGGATCAGGTAAGTGAAATAGCTGCTCTGTGCTGAGGAGTTCACTTTTTATTAGCACCTGGGTTGGGGCACAGCATAGTCCCTTCCATACCCTGTATGACAAAAAATCTTCATTCACAGTCTTCTTTGAGCCCCCTGCAATAGCCCCAGACAGCTCTGCTAATCCCCAAGGGAAGCCGGAGAGCTTGAGGCACAGGTCAGAGGGATGGGAAGGGACACTACATTTAGGACTGATTGCTGAAGGGTTTGAACGGTTTTAAAACATTGCTGTCTGCCTGTTACATCCAGCTCTGGTGCCTTAGCTCCCACACCTCAAGAAAGTCTGAAACTTTGCTGTCTAGGTAAGAAAAAGAGGCACCAGACAGGCAAGTTGAGACCTTTACCTATGGACAGCTATGGTGGAGGGCTAGCGTTGCCCTAAAAGATGACTGAATCTGTAGGGGAGCTATGTATATAGCACAGTCAAGGGGCATGTCTAGCACATCCAGCTGTCTCCAGCAGCTGAAAACTCTTGTCTCTGCTCCTCAGCCCACTCTGTGCAGTTTTTATTCCTGAAGCTGTCCAGGTGCTACTATCCCATTCACTTCAGTACCTGCCTTAAAACAGATAGATCCATATCCTACTGATCCTTGTCTCCCAGGGCACACCTGGTTCGTAAGGAGTGGGACAGAGAAGCCTTGTGATTAACAAGTCCTGATCAGCAAAGGCTTAAGGTCCCTAAGAAACACTGGTAGATGTAACCCTGCCACAAATCCTGCCTGCGATCTTCAAAAATAACAGAAACAGCCAGCCCCTGCTGACTGCATGGGGTTTGTTACTCACATCCAACCAATGTGACTACAAGCCTCAGCATAGTCCCTTTACCCTTGACACTTCTGTTGGGCGCAAACAATTTTATGCCTCCCCAGGTCATTTGAATGTTCTCAGAGGAATGCAGTCCTGGTCCCTGTGGCCGCTCTGAGCGTTGGAGGGATGCTGGTTTACTGGCTGAGGTCTAGACACAAGATCAAGACTATTGAAATGGGCAATGGATGGTGGGGCTCAGATGAAAGACCTCTAAAAGGGAAAGAAGATGAAAGTATCTGTCCCTTCAAGATTGAAACATCTGACAAAGAACTTGAGGTACCCGTGGCTGGGAGGTAAGGAGGGGCAGAAAGTTGCAAGGTGGAGCCAGTTCATCACCCACCTTACTGCTTTGAGGTGAGTGATGTCTTGGGGGCAATAGCCAGCGCAGGTCCGTTAGATGATGCTCTGGCTCACTGCCCTTTATGAATGGGATTTGAGCTCAGATTCACTGCAATGTCTTTATGCTTTCTGAGACCACAGACTCTCAATGCAACCTGGGGCTGCTCCTGCAGAAAGGCCATGCTTTGAGCAGCAGAATTTGACAGCAGGTCTGCAGTGGTGGAATGGGGTGGGAGGGCACCGGGATAGCAAAGGCACCAGTAGGGCAGGACTGAGGGGCTTCCACAGAGGACAGGGTTGGAAGGGTGAAGAAGGATGGGGTCCTTCTTCCTTCTGTCCCTACAAGCCTGTCACTAATTATCTGGCCAACTAGCAGTCGGTAGCACAGGCTAAGCTGCTTGTTCTTCTCTCAGCTGGCAGTGCTGGCAAGTTCCTAGTGCCAAAAACCCTAAAGCGAGTTAGCAGTAAGGCAAGCGTAGAACCCACTACTCCTGAGTGCCCTAGGGGAACTGCTAACCTGTAGAAAAATATATTCTCCATATAAATGATTCAGGAAGTTATACAGAGTATGGCAGTGCTTCAGGAGGGCTTGTGGTGTCCCAGAGAGAGACACAGAAGCCGGTGGAGCCAGAAGAGCCTGTTCATGCCTGCCTTAGCATAGGGCACATGCAGGCATCTGGCCAGCCTTGCAAGAGCTCCTGTCCGCAGGACCTGCATCGCCGCCTGGAGCAGGCCCGCTACACACCGCAGCTGGAAGGGGCTGCCTTCCGCTACGGCTTCAACTCCATCTACCTGCAGAAGGTGGTGGCCTTCTGGAGGAACCAGTTTGACTGGCGCAAGCAAGTGGAAATCCTGAACAAATATCCCCATTTCCGAACCACCATTGAAGGTGAGGGAGTCTCTGTGGCTTGAGCAGGTCTCACTCTGAAATGCACAGCGAGAATGGGGGGCTTTAAGAGGTTACTATATTAAGACAACAGTACGCATAACAGCTTAATGAAGGATCAGTAGTGGAGGCTATGTTATTAATAACCCTCTATAGATTAAGGTCATTGCACAGTGGTGATAAGATTAGATCTGCTTGAAGATGGGCTTCATCTGGCTCTGAACCTGCACTAAATAACAATGAGGTTTTCTTCTGCTATTGCCTTGAAGCCACCTTTGAAAACTGTAAAATTTACCCAGGCCCTGAGGTTGGAATATCCACCACCACCACCCAGTTTAGCCAGACTTTAGATAAGTGATCTGCAGGTTAAACTTACATCCTGCGCTTACTTTTTCCATGTTTCTCTTTTTATCACCCACACATTTTGTAATTTAGTCATGTTTTTGCACGTGTCTTAGCTGCATTATGCTATTCATTGAAGTGCAGCTGTACTTATATACTGTAAGACCAATTTCTCAGGAGGTGGATGCTCAGTCTCCTGTGACCCCAGTAACTGGGACTGGGATCAATACCTCTGTCTGTAAGTAAAAGATGAGACACAGGTAAAATACCAGGCATGTCCTTTCAGCTAGGCATCTTCTTGCCATGGGTGGATTGTGTACCTTCTGCTGTGAATGCTAATCACAGTTTTGCCACCCTCCTTCTTCAGAGTTCGGAACAGAAACTGTGATGGAACTAAGGCTTTAATTTATCTGTCTGGATGTGTGGCAGGGATTGATATCCATTTTATCCACGTGAAGCCCTCCTATGTCCCTCACGGTCGAGCTGTTCAACCTCTGCTGATGGTCCACGGCTGGCCTGGCTCCTTCTACGAGTTCTACAAGACTATCGCTCTACTCACAGAGCCAGCTGAGCATGGCCTGAATGAGGGTGACATGGTGTTTGAGGTCATCTGCCCATCCATCCCAGGATATGGCTTCTCTGAGGCACCACACCAGAAAGGTGAGCGATGAAAAGGCGCTGTTGGAATTGCCAGGTTCTTGGAGCCTCAGTCATCCCTGGCCCTCACCAGGGAATGCAGTTTGTGAATGCAGATGCTTGGCTCTGCACTAACACCCATGTGGCTGAGGCTCTGGGGCTGCCTGTGGAGATCTGGAAGGTAATGGTAGCTGGAAACCAGGTCTGCTTTCCACTCTATCCACTTTCCACTGAATTTCCATCTTGTGTTCACTGTATTGCCAAGGAGCAAGGCAGAGCAGCATACTCATGTGCCTCTGTCAGACCATGATCTTTGGCCAGGGGATGATACACCAAGACAAACAGGTTTCCTCTCTTTCTGTTTACCTACAGGCTTTGACAGCAAAGCAACTGCTCGGAAATTTCATAAGCTGATGAATAGATTGGGCTCCAAAGAATACTACCTACAGGGAGAAGACTGGGGATCTCTTATTACCACAAACATGGCCCAGATGCTGCCACAGTGAGTAGCAAAGGGAATCAGTGCAGAGAAGGTTTCTCCAGTTCTTACCCTACCTTCTGGCTCCACGGTCCGGGTCCTGCCTTCTGTTTGCCCTGCCTCTCATCGCCTTCTGCTTTGTTTTCTCCAGGGGTATCCCCACCCCTGTGCATTCAGTCATATTCATGCGCTTTGCATTGATAGTGGTATTTGCATTCTCACGCTTTCTAAATTTCATAGAATCATAGAAGCATTTAGGTTGGAAAAGACCTTTAAGATCATTGAGTCCAACCATAAACCTAACACTGCCAAGTCCACTGCTAAACCAGGTCCCTAAGTGCCACATCTACACACCTTTTAAATACCTCAACCACTTCCCTGGGCAGCCTGTTCCAATGCTTGACAACCCTTTTAGTGAAGAAATTTTTCCTAATATCCCATCTGAACCTCCCCTGGCACAACTTGAGGCTGTTTCCTCTCGTCCTATCACTTGTTACCTGGGAAAAAGCGACCAACACCCACCTTGTTACAACCTCCTTTCCTGTAGTTTTAGAGAGCAAGAAGGTCTCCCCCAAGCCCCCTTTCCTCCAGACTAACAAGCCCAGTTGCCTCAGCTGTTTCTCATAGGACTTGTTCTCTAGACCCTTCACCAGCTCCGTTGCTCTTCTTTGGACACATCTTTCTTGTAGTGAGAGGCCCAAAACCGAACACAGTATTCGAGGTGCAGCCACACCAGTGCTGGGTACAGCATCACTGCCCTTGTCCTGCTGGCCACGCAATTTCTGACACAAGCCAGGATGCTGTTGGCCTCCCTTATCTAGGGAAGAGTTGTACAGAGAAAAATGGAGTGCTGTTTGGCTTCTCTTTCACTAGGCATGGAAGTAAGCTCTGCTGCATTTTGATTTGAGACCTCAAGGATCATCATTCTAAATCAGGAAGGAGATAAATTTAAAATTGGCAGGGAGAAAAGGAAGGAGCTCAGCCTTTCAGCAGCTGATCAGTACCATGAAGTATAGGACTTTCCTGGATGGAGATGGCACCAGCTGTACCATTTTTAACTCTCCCAAATTTTTTTTGAAATCACGATAAATGTGAAGGGCTTATGTATTTGGCTTAGTGAAATGCTTCTATTACAGCTCCTGTCAGACTTATTTTCTAGAAAATTTGGAAACAGAAAACTGCTTGATTTAACCTTCTATTCATTAACTTGATTTCAGATCTGTGAATCTTATCTTCGCTGGCAGAGAAGGTTTGAGAAGGATGATAACCGTGATGCTTGGGGCTTATATACCATGGCTCATAGGCTTTACTAGGGAAGATGTTCGACATATGTATCCTTTCATCCAGAAGAATATACATGAACTATTGCGAGAGTCTGGATACTTACACATCCAAGCCACCAAACCAGACACTGCAGGTAATGAACCTTCTCTATATCACTATGAACTTTGTATACTGACTGCTTAAGGCATATAAAAACATAGTTGAACAAAAGCCAACCATGTTTGAGAAGCAATGAATTCTGGTGACTGAATGCAAGACATGGGGACAAGAGCTGTGTAAAAGGAAGTGAAAAGGAACCACTTAAAAAAAGATGGAGACTACAAATATCACTTTTCAAGGTCTTTTAAATGGCATACCACTTCTCTATGGCAAAGAACCCCTTTGCAAAAAGCCTCTTAAAGTAAAGCACAGGACCCTGAAATTGAAGCTTCTAGAAATAAATGTGGGTGAAAACAAGAAAAATACGATAAGCAAGTGCAATGTGAAACTTGCAGAAAGGTAGACACAGCCATAATACCTGAAGCCAGAAGCAGGATGTAGTGGGACCAGTAGATAAGGAGTCTGAAGAAAGGTATGGCCATCTCAGAAAAGTTAAATGATTTATTTGTATAATATTATCAAAGATGATGGGGTATTCCTTTATTGAAATAAACCCTCATCAGGAAAGACAGCAGAGCTCTCTCAGACTGGCATCAGGTATGGAGACCATAGAAGGAATAGCACCCCATCCTGGCATTTAACTGGAAAAGAGGAAACTCAAAGTGAAACGTCAGCTAATGCCTAGTCTGTTGCTTGAACTGATTGCAGTATCAGAGAAATAAAAGGAGACAAACCAGATACCAGGTTGGGGTTTTTTGGGTTTTCTTTTCAAAAGCCAAACAATGAAGACAGCCCCCAGAAAAACAAAGACCAGTATGTCTAGTGTCTGACCAGAAAACTAGCAGAAATGTTTTTAGAAGGAGAATTGATTTACAGGTGATAATATCACAGGGAAATCATGCTTCAAATATCAGAGCTCTGGCAGGATCAAGAAGCTGTGGATCTAGTAATGGAACATATTTAATTTCCAAAAAAAGTTTTGTTGAGGTTTTTGGGTATAACATTCTCATACTCAAGGAGATTCAAATACAAGCAAAGCTTTTCAGCAGAGTACAAACCACAAAATGTGTCGCTGCGGTGAAGCTCTGCCAGCTGACTGTGGCAATTACTAGAGTCAGGAGGTTTTTATAGAATTTCCCCAGGACTTTTTTCAAAAAGGCACTTAATTAATGTCCTCTAGGTTTGCAGTGTATGTTCCCACAGGGACTGCAGCTTTTTCCTCAGGAGCTAGTACATACACCACGGGTCTGGGCAAAGGAGGTCTTCAAGAACAACATCACTTACTCTTACATGCCACGTGGAGGGCATTTTGCTGCCTTTGAGGAACCAAAGCTTCTGGCACAAGACATCATGCACTTTGTCAGAAAGGTGGAACAGCTGTGAACATGCACTTTAGATACATATATAGAACAGAAGCAAGTTGTTCTGCCACCAGCAGAACCTTTACTTTGAGGGATCAAATAAATCCAATGTAATCACATAGAGAAAACAACATTTCATTTTGATAATCATTACAGTACTAAAATAGTTAATGACGCTCTAAAGCTTTTCTAAAGAATAAAAGAAAAAACCCCAAATTAAGCAGCTTGCCTTCTTTCACTCCCGGCACCATATCATTGCTGCACTCATAGTTCAAGTGTCACAGAATACATAAACAGTTTACTGCAGTAACACTGCACTCATCTGGGGAAGAGAGTAGAAAGAAACCGGCCCCTTGATCCTTTAGAACTAAGGCTTCTGTTTAAAAGCTTCTTTAAACACTTGAGTGCTAGCGTCTGAAATATGCATTACAAGCAGCTTTGGTGGAAGTGTAAAGGGTTTTGTTCTCCTGAGCACAAACACTCCTACGTTCAAGTTATATTTCATTCAAGAGACCAGGAATTACATATTCAAGTGGGCAGCTGCACACAAGGCAGCTTTCTTCATTCTAACAGTTTTTCCCCCTATGGGTAGCTTTAGCAGCTGCTACGCTATGTAAACAGATGTTTAATGGATAATAAGGCAGAGACAGCATTCCTAGTGTGCTCCAAGCTCAAAAATACCAACTTAATTTTCTCTTAGTTCTTTATCATTCCATTCCAAATGGTAAAGTTAAAATATGCACCAAGCGTAGCAGGTTACTTCAACCTTTACCCTCATTTCAAATGATTCTTATCACACCATCGTGCAATTTTTGCTAGCAAGAAGCTGCAAGCAACCTTGCTACCAGTAGGCTCGAGTTTCTCTTCAAACGGGATAGAGCTGTTTGGAGCTGTTAAGCTCACTACATTACAGACACGTCTAAGTAGCTGACTGAAGGTTAAGTCCAGCAGACACCTAGCTTTGACACACTGTGCAAAGCTCTCAAGTGTTTCTCACCCTCCCTCCTTCTCCCATTCTGCACTAGACACCAGGCCAGAAGAAAGGGCTCGAGTTCTGCTCCCAAGTAATACGTTCTGACTTTGAACAGGAATTTGACAAGTAAAGATAGCGCTGAACTTGATCACACTCGCCTCACCGCCTCTTCACATTTCATAAACATTTAAGAGTCTAAGACTTAGAAGTAAAAGCAAGCAAGAAACTAACTTTTATTGTTGTTGTCTTAAGTGAGAACAAGCTAGCATATTGGGACAGGAGTCCTATGCAGGAGCGGGCTGGAAACTAATGAGAGAAACAACTAGGTATTGTGAAGGAGAATAGGAAAGATAAACATGGTTATCTAGTGTTTAATAGGTGTCTGCACGCTTGTAGAGATATATAGCTATGTAACTGCATGAATGATTCCTGCCCTGAGCCTGGTGGCGCATACAGCTGCGGTTTGTGTCCTGGCTCAGAGATGTAAATAGGGGCTTCTCTGTTTTGGTGAAAGTGTTTCTCTTTGCATAAAAAAAGAGGGAATGAAGGGAGTGACCCCAGAGGTATGTTCAGAGAAGGCATGCTATGTTTCGAACTTTTTGACTGAACCAGTTCTTGTTTGGTGTGCCCTTCCACCTATGTATAATGTTAATCCAAAAGAAGATGATACTGTTTACACTTTGAATGTCGATCATTGTCTTTCTGTTGATGCTAATGTAGTAGGAGGCTATGATTGGGAACGTATTGCAGCGGTTCTTCTCTTATCCGGAGTAACAGCAGGGAAAGCATTAAAGAGTTAAATCACCTTGTTTGGTAGGCGGTTAAGCATGTGAGTCAAAATTGCCGCTGCTTTTTGTTGTTGGTTCAAGGACATGGCTGTGAGGATTTTGATGGTATGCGCTGCGTGGATTTTAGGCACCCCATTGCAGCAACATGTTATCAAAATCTGAGAAAATGTCAGCCTTTTTGGCATCCATTCACTCAATTGGCAGTATTGTTTGTTTGCTATTACCTTGGTTGCTGTCATGTTTGCAAGGGCCCTGCAGAACATGGCAAACCTGGTACTAGCTGTTCAAAAACAAAAAGGGGAAATTGTAAAATTGTACGGAACAGAGACAGTGGGTTATTTTGCCATTGATAATGTGTCTTAGTTGCTTTTTTATTTGTTCTATTACTTATACCTTGTTTTTACTCGTTCGGTTTCAAAGGTTCTTTTTGTGCAACAGGAAGGGGGAGATGCAGGAGCGGAGCGGGCTGGAAACTAGGACCATGCGTGGCAATCCGTTAGCTGAGGGGAATGTGCTCGAGCTTGTCTAGACAACGATTAACATGATGAGGCATGTTTACAGAGCACAGGGGAGTGGGGGACAGAAGGCGCCAAGGATGGCGCCAAGGAAAGGTAACACCTTGTTGTTAATTGACGGCAGTTAACCACCAATCGGGGATTGCCTAGTATGCAAGGCTTAGCTTCAAGAACCAATTAGTTTAAAACGCGCAGCTTCTGAAAGTGTATAAAAACGCGTGCTTCTGTACAATAAATTGACATTTGCTTGCATCAAGCTGCGTCCCATCTCTTCATTCGCCGCAGGGGCGTGTGGGCTAACAGCAATTTCATGGGTGAAAAAGAAGGAAAGCACTGAGTCCATAACACAAATTAGTAATAAGCTATTTCTTCTTGCAGCTCCCATCACCTTTGGCTAATAACAATCTTTGACAGCAAAGTAACGATTAAAGTCCTCAGGACCAAATTTAACCCACTGACCATGAAGTGGCAAATGAATCCGCTCTTGTGGCTGAAGTCAAGAATGGCCAGTGGTACCAAAGGGACCGATGTTTCTGTGTGTTAGTTCTAGGGAATCATGCTCTGCATTTCAGTTATGGACTACGTATTGCTGGCTCTGCCCTGAGTTACGGATGATACACTAAAAACTTCACCTGTCCCACCATCAGGTAGTCATGGTCTTCTGGCACTCTCGCTGCACAGGGGGAGAGAAACCCAGATTCATTTCACTGAAGTAATGCAAAAGACAACCTCAGGAATGCCGAGAAGAATTTTTTGTGAAGTGGACATTTTTCTGGATTTTTCAGATTTGCATTCAGTATGCTTTACTTAAGTTTTAGCTGTTTACACTGAGCAACATAATTCTTAATAAATTATTACCGAGGGGAAAAAAAATGCAAAGCCTCTTGGGAAGACGACAGCATGAGGTTACTAGAATCGCAGGCCGTTAATTCCTTGGGTAAAGCAACATCCTTCTGTGGTGCTGGATTTAGCTTTGATGACAACATTGACAAAATTTCTGCTTCTGGTTTAATTTGAAGTGTGAAACTCTGTTAGCCACCCCGCCCAAACACCATTTTCCTCACTTCAGCTATGCGGAAGAGCAGAGGGATATTACTTTCAGTTTAAAAATAGGAACGGTTTCCCATCAGTTTATTCAATTTTGCCCCCTTTCTGGAACTTACTGCGCTTTTACTTGCCTTGGTGGTTAGGGGCTGTGCTGTAAACCAAAGCAATAAGGACGACTTTAGTTAAAGAAGAGGTTTGGGTTTGTACCTTCTTGCTAAGAAATTTTACGACAACTCCAAGATAATGTATTTGAGGTCACGAAACACACAGGTGCTCAGTCTTCTCGCTACTGTCTTGCTTTGAGGGCAGCCAAGAGAGAGGAATGTCATTTTCTTCCGCCACTGCTGGTGACCTGTGGGCAAGATGCAAGCAGAGAGAGAGATCACCGCACTCTTCCTTCCCCGGCTCCCTGCTCTTCTTTGCCTGTTGGTTCGTAGCAGATTCCTGTTCTGCAGCGGTAAGGATGGTTCTGCTGGTTCCTGCAGTCTGCCTGCAGTCACAGCTGGCAGCACAAGGCTGAGGAGAGGGCAGATCTGCACCAGTGCAGCTCAGGCACCGCCTCAGAGCTGTGCCAGCGCACAGTGCAAGCACTCGCAGTGACAAAGGTGCCGCTTAAGAGTTCTGGCCTTTGTGAATATAGCTAATCTTGTTCTTTTTCTTTTTTCCTCTCTCTTTTCTTCACACACACGCACACCCCCACACCCTCCCTTAGCCAAGTAACATTGTGGTACCCAAAACATCCTGTGGCAATTAGTTCCCCGGTTTCCCTGTGATTAAGTACCTGATTTGATTTCTCCTATTTGAAAACCTCCATTAGTCGTGCTTGCCTCCTTTACACTAACTACAACTTTACTACCTATGTTTTTATACAATAACCGCCCCTCTGAAGATTCCTTCTTCAGTATTTCCTTCCGCTGAAGCTAGCTCTTACCCTCGCTGCTGATTTTCTCTGCCCCATTTTAACCCCACCTGATCTGTTCTGGCGTGGGGATCAGAGCTGCACAGGTCTGGGGGGGTTTAGGGCAAATGTGACACAATTCCCGATTTGTTCCGCGTTCCTCTGCGCTCCTCATAAATTTGCTTTTCCTTTTGTGAACTGCCAGTGGTTTTTAAGCCGACACTTTGCAACACCTGCTCTGCCGGCAGCATTCCTCCCGGCGGGGTAAGCACCAGCCCGGTGCACCCCCGGCACATGGAGCAGCTCCCCAGCCCCCCGCTGCCCGCGTCCCCCTCTGTCCCCCCCGTCCCCTCCGTCCCCGCCACCCGCGCCCCCGTCCGTCCCCTCCGTCCCCGCCGCCCGCACCCCGCGACAGCGCAGCGGCCCGGGCAGGTCCGGCTGCTCAGCAGAACCCGCCCCCGCCCCGCCCCTCCCTGGGATGCGAGGTGTCACGTGGCCCTGCGGCCCCGCCCCCTTTCCCGCGCGCGGTCCCGGTGCGGCGGGCAGCCGTGGCGGGGCGCGGGGCTGCGGAACGCGTGCTCCCCGCTCTGCCCCGCCTGCAGCCGCTTTCCACGGCCCGGCGCCCGCCCGCGCCGTGGTTCGAGGACCTCCAGGCTGCCGCCGGGACGGCTCCGGGCTGGCGGCGGGGCCGCCCCGAGCGGCAACTTTCGGCCCCGGGCCTCAGCCGCCCGGTCGCTCACGGAAGCTAGGGGAGATGCTGGTGGCAGCGGAGCTGAGGGGCCGGCGGGGTGAGGGGACCGGCGGGGCGGAGGGGGTGGCCGAGGGGACCGGCGGGGCGGAGGGGGATGGCTGAGGGACATGGCCCGGCTGAGGGGACTTGGGGAGCTGAATGGACGGCGGGAGCTGAGGGGGATGGCGGGGCTGAGGGGGGCGGCGGGGCTGAGGGCACCGGCGAGCTGAGGGGGGGCCGGGCTGCGGCCGTGCCGTGCCGAGGGACCGGGGCGCTGCGCGGACCAGCGCCGCGGCGGGGCTGAGGGCCGGGGGCCGCGCGCGGCGGGCGGCGCCTCGCAGGCGGGGCACGTGCCGTTCGGCGCGTGGCGGGGGAAGCGGAGGAGCGGGGCGGCGGTTGAGCGCGGCGTTGGCGCCACCTACCGACACGGACGCGTCGCAGCAGCCCGGCCCCGTCAGTGCCGACACCTTCCCCGCCAGGCTGCGGCGGCTGGTCAACAGCCCGCGCTGCCGCTCCGTTCGCTGGGGCGCCTCCGGCCGGGGGCTGGTCATCAACCGGCCGCGCTGTGAGTGCGAGCTGCTGGGCGCCGGGCCGGCCGTCGCCGCGCAGCCGGGTGGCCGTGGGGCAGCGGCAGCCGCCGGTTTCTTCAAGACCACGAACTTCAGCAGCTTCATGCGACAGCTCAGTCTCTATGGCTTCCGCAAGGTGGGGGTGTTGCCGGGGAGCGGTGTGCTGGGGCCGGGCCCAGAGGGTGGACAAGGCAACGGTGGCAACGGCACCGGGCCCCTGCATCGCTTCCGCAGCCCCCACTTTTGCCGCGACCGCCACGACCTCCTCGTCCACCTGAAGCGCCTGACGAAAGGCAACAAGGCGAAGATGGCAGCGGGCCTGGATGTGACCAGCCGCCCACCCAACCGCTTCCAGCGCTTGCTTGGCACGCCACTGGCCGGGCAACCGCTGCTTCCGCCCTCGACGCTCAGCAATGCCAACAGGCCTGGTGAGTCGGAGTGGGCCGTGTGGGGCCTTGGTGGGTTTTTGAGAAGCGCTGGGTGGCATGGGATTTGGAAATCAGCACTCCCCTGAGGGAGAAGGGTTACCTGTCCTTGCCGGTGGCATCTCAGTTCACCTGGTGTAGGGAAGCTGTCGTTGTTTATGCAGGTAGATCTGCTGCCAGTAAGCATGAGTAGCATGGTTCACATGTATTTCAGGCTGCCTGTAGACTATAGTACAGTCTCCATTGCGTACTACACTAAGAACACCCTTGCCTGATCTCTGTGGAGCTGGCACAGCTCTACCAGATGAACGTTACCGCTTCTTGCCCGTCGGTAAGGATGCCCATCAGTAGGGGTGCTTAATAAGCTGTCATTAATTGTGTGCGAAACAGTGAGTCATGTGAAGTGATAATTAGAGCATCGTGTTAGTTTTGTGCAAAGGAGGCAAGACCTGGTAGTAAGATTTTTGTCGGTTGTCTCCTGAAAAAGAATTCACAAGCTATGCAGTTTTTAAAACGGATTGCATGAGTAGGTGAGAGCTAATTAGAAAATAATACTGCTGAAAAGCCCTAGAACGTGTTTTCTTTTTTCTAATGCTCTTTGAGAGGATCTGAGTTTTCCCAAGACAAGTCTGAGCCCTCAGGATTATTCCACACGTTTTGTATCGGCCGGAAAGCTTTGTAGCTGGCGCTGTGTAAGGCAGATGTGAATATCTTGCTTTGCAGTGCTCTTGGGCTGCTCTAACTGTGGGCTGCTGCCAGAAGAGCACTCCTGCTTCCCATTCCTTTGGTGGCGTGTTAACTGTCATCTTCCTTGCAGCTGATACAGCAACATGTTGGTTCAGCGCAACGATCGGAAAAGACTTCAACAGCCTTTTTGTGGCTGGCTCCTGGACCCGGGTGATGCACCCCGTGGGTGCAGAGCTGTAAGGCGCGGTGTAGGAGGAGCGGCAGGACTGTGCGACCAGGAGAAGGGGAGAAGCAGTTGACGGTACTGCTCTCTGCAGCACCGGCTGGCATTTAGAGCAGAGTAGGGTATCACCATGCTCGTGGTTACTGTGTCAGGGTAGGGACTGTCATCTAATTCAAGTGGTGTTTTCCGTGATGTGTGTGGAACTGCACGTGCAATACCAAGAAAACAAAATGAAGCATCGGAGAAGGGATGGAACTTATTTCAGTAGGGAGGCTAGGAAGCATTTAAATTAATGATTTGATGTGAACGTTGTTAACGCTAAGATGAGTCATTGCAGACTTCAATGACATGTGGTTTGATGTAATGCAGACCATTGGTAAAGGAAATTATTAGAAAGAGATGACCTGTTCATTTTTTGTCCTCTGTTTTGATGGCTGCAGTTTCAGAGTTTTTGCTCTAGGAGTCTCATTTTCTAGAAAGACTGAACAAGGAAAACACTGGGGTTTCTATGCAGTCAAGTTCTGACAGGCTGACAATGCACTGTTGCGCTCTGTACTGACTATTTAGGGACACGTCTTTGCTGTAAATGTGAGGTAATTTGATAGATAAGAGATACTTGTGTTTGCAAAGCATCAGTCTGTTCCCAATGTCTTGCAGCATGTAACGCTGTGTTAAACATTCAGGAACAATTCCTGGACAGCAACGGGAGGTGGGTAACTTGGCATCCTGTGGTGTCTTGTGTATGTGTTAGAACTAGATGATCTTCATGTCCCTATCCAAAGGTAAAATATAAACAAAAGGATTTTCATACCCCTGTTCCTTCTCTGTTTATAAATGGTGAAAGTACTGAACAGGAAATAAACGGTCCTATACGTTAAGTCTTAGCAAATCTTCAGGGTCAGCTGGTATTTATTTAGTGATTCTTAATGGTTAAATGTGAACTTGCAGAATAATGACTGTATGTTACTGATTTCTTGAATTAGCTTCCGTCAGAGGAGTGCCAGAGGTAAATGTGAGGCTATTTTTAAAAAAAACACCTTTTGAGTGAGAATTGGAAACTACAGGTCTGAGAAAGCCTGGCTTCTAGATCAACCCTATTGATGTGAACTATCCTGAAACTTGTAATTCTCATGGCTAAATGCAATCCTGCAGGGGAGTCACAAATGCAGTAGTTCTTAGAGAAATCAATGAGCGCAGGCGTTCGGGGTGTTACTGTCAGTGTTTCAAGAAAGCCACCGAAACAGAAATTGGGCTGTCATGGTATAAAAGCAAATACCATTTCATGAAACAGTAACTGTCTGAGAGAGGAAACTGTAAAATAATAGAGAAGAATAAAAGGACTATCTAGGAAATAACAAAATGGCAAAGTCTGGGATATTTTAGTCTGCACTGAACTAGTTGAGCTGACTGAGGAAAAACTGGCTTTGAATTTTTTTTCTTGACCAAATAAATGACTTGTCATAAAGTACTTGCAAAGTCCTTTGGAGGATTTTGACATTGCCCTTCCCTTAGCTGTTTGTGAGCTGTCAGTAGTGGAGTTTGGTCAAATCTTGCTTTATGATGTCCCTTTTTTAAAATGTATTGTCTGATTTAACACACAGTACTTTCAAATTGCTTTTGTTTGGTTTAGTAAGTTACTACACTTTCCGATGTATGGCACATTTCTAAATATGGGTAACTCGTTACTGCCAGTTTAAGGAGGTTGAATGCTACGCAGACACCTGTGTTGGCGCTTCACTCGTGTGCCGCACAGCAGTTACTGCATGCTCGGGTCTAAGAGTACAGTCTCCTTTCTGGGTTAAGTATGCTGGAGCAAAGGCAGTCTTCCCAAATCATGTTGTAGAGCCTTGGCTCCTCATATTGCCTTTCTTTGCCTGTGAAAACTCCTTTCCTTAACAGTTGTTTCGCTTTATTTTGTACCCACTGCAGGACTGCTGACTGGAGGACAGTTTCATCAACTTTACGGTCAAGGTGTTTTCCCTCCTTACTCCTACACGGCAACCTCGTGCCGAGCCCCCAGCACTTCACCAGCACAAA
Source organism: Falco biarmicus (assembly GCF_023638135.1). Classification (NCBI taxonomy): domain Eukaryota; kingdom Metazoa; phylum Chordata; class Aves; order Falconiformes; family Falconidae; genus Falco; species Falco biarmicus. The sequence continues at coordinate 10,046,714 of NC_079303.1, read as the reverse complement.
GATTAGGTCCGACTCCAGTCCCTTCCACTTGGATCCAGCAGGGACCACTTGGGTTGCTGCCAGGGCAAGGGGCTTCCCCAGCTTTTCCAGATAAAGGGGCTGCCTTTCCGGTACTCCAGACGCTTCCAACGGGAGCCACGTACACACTCCAGCCTGTGGCTTCTCTTCCGCCACTTCAGCAAGGGACTCAAAGCGTTGCCGCATCCATTGCAAATTGTAGCAGCTCTGCATCTTCAGTGCCGTACTCACAAACCTGCTGTCCAACAGGTATGGAAAAAAATTTCTGCATTTGCTTTTCAAAAATAGATTTTAAAGTGAGACTTTCAAATATTTTTCTATAATACTCTGCCATGTGTATATCTCAAGTGAGAATTAGAAAGTGTCAAGTCTAAAAGGAAGATGGACCTTTAAAGCAAAAGGAGTTTCTGTTTGCTATTCGTGTCCTTCCTCCAGATTTTGCGTGTCCCCTGGTGATTTTCTGGATAGCCTTTCTGTTGAGGTGAAAGGGCGAGGAGAAAGACATTTGTCCAAAACTAGTCGGTGTGAGGCTAACTTTCATTTTTGTTTTTTCAATTAAGCAAAACTTGGACAATGATATTAAAGCACTGAGACCTTGTTAAGAAGTAGTATCCTAGGCCTTGGTCTCATGTTTTTCCAGGTTAAGGTTTTAAACCTTAAAGATCAGTCAAACGTATTGTGTAGAACAGGGGTCCTCAAACTTTCTAAACAGGGGGCCGGCGCGCGGATTAGGTGGCCGGAAGTCATCTGCGGCTGCTTGGTTTCCCCCTCCCACCCCCGGCGGGGGTGGTGGTGGTGTGGGGGTTCTGTAAATACGGGGGGGCGGATTGAGGACCCTGGGGGGCCATATCTGGCCCACGGGTCGTAGTTTGAGGACTCCTGGTGTAGAATATTTCATTCTGCTCGTACTGTTTTTGTATCTAAATTTTTTTTTCTTGCTTAGCTTCTTTATGTTGTATTTTTTTATGCACTGAAGACTAGAAAGTACAAAAGTCTTGGCTCCTTTCTTTTTTCGAAATTATTTCTGCCACAATTGTCAGTCTCACTTAATCACTTGATTACAAAATAAATCAGTCTCACTTCAGTGTTTTTATTCTTCAGAAGAGGAGTTGAAGCAAATTACTGTTCTTTTCCTTGCCCTTACCTTGAATTGGAAAAATCACATGATAGGTTATTTTCTGGGGAGTGGTGGTCTGTTTGTTGTTGTTTTGTGGTGTGTTTGTTTAATTTCCCTAAAACTTCTGAAATTCAGAACAGTGACCCTTTCCTTGAACAAACTAAAGCTCAGTTATTATTCTTTCCTTCTGCCTGCTCCTCCTTTGGCAGCCGCACCTTCACAAAGACAGCTATCTGTCCCTGTTTAGAAATCCTACACAGTGAAATCATTACATCTTTTGTGCATCTCTTCTGAGACCTCTGCTGAGAACATTTCAGGCAATAATCGCTAGTTTCCATAACGTCATTTTTGTCAAGGAAGGGTTCTGAGGAGCTGGGCATTTCTTGTAGACACACTTAAATGTTTAAGAGACAGGCAACTTCTGCCACGTGCTCCTTGCCTTGTGCCCCTTATGCAGAGATTACTGTGGTGGCCAGAGTGTGGAGCCTGCCTTACCAGCTGCTAACTATTAAGTCTTCTCCCAGGAGCAGGTGTCCTGAGAATCACAGAATGGTTTGGGTTGGAAGGGACCTTAAAGATCAGCAAGTTCCCACCCCCCTGCCGTGGGCAGGGACACCTTCTATTAGTCCAGGTTGCTCCAAGCCTCGTCCAGAATACTTGCTTCATTAGGGTGGGAGGTGGGAGGTGGTCCCCGCTTTGCGTTTCTATGGTTACAGAGCATAGGCTGAAACTCATCATGATGAATTGTAGTTGTCTCTGTCTCAGCTAAGGCCCCAGCCCTCTTCCGTAGTCAAGGGAAGGAAAGGGGCGTCTCGGGCGCGGTTCACGTAGCTCGGTTTAGAGTTTGTCTTGGGGTAAGATTCCTGGTGTCCTGGAAGTGCCTGTTTTGAAGTACTGCCTGTAGGGGAGCTGAGGGAGACCAGCGTAGATTTAGACATGAATATGGAGATCTCTCTCGCTGGGTGACGCTCGTTGCTTTAAGTTTAAAGGATAACTTGGCTATGTTGCTCAGGTAGAATCTTCTGGGGTGGGAGGTGGGTGTGAGAATGCGGTGAAAACATACCAAATTTTGCAAGGTGTAATCAAAACTAAAATGCAGAAACTTAGGGAATCTGAGGCGTTTGAAACCCCCAGTGAATTAATTAGCGTTTCTGAGAGTGTAAGTGACATTTCACTGGAGTATGATAAATCTTTTAATTTTCACTGTCGCTCTAGGACTGTCTCAGCGGTTTTACTTCTGTGCCTGTGTATCTCTTAATCTCTCCGCTATCCTTTCTTCTGTATATTATAACATACAGCATGCTGAAAGCGTGTTTCTTCATATGTCCACATGAAAAAGTCTGGTTTCCTTCATCATGAGAGCACAGCAGCAAGATTAGTTTGTTTGGAAAGTGATAGTTAACCTTAAGATACGTATTTAATAAGTGAGAGAACTGAAGAATGTATGTTCAATCTTATTCTTGACTCTCCATTTCACTTTTGAAGTCCCATTAAATGAAATCAAAGTAGAACTTTCTGAAAAGATTTCTTTTTATGTGTATTCAAACTTGTTTGTTAACTTCCGTGACAAAAAAATTCCCTGGTTTTTCATTATGATTCTTATTGAAAAGTCAGTAAAATAAAATATGCTCGTCTAAGTCTCTTTTTCCCCACTAGCCTTAGACCATAATTATTGTAAGGATTTAGTTCTGTTTACTTTCGGCTATCTGCAAAACCTTTGACAGTAGTAGAATCGGGTGAAAGAAATGCGTTGAAGCTTCATTATCCGAGAGTGTCTAATAATGAAAAATCAGTCATGGAGACCATGTGAGACATATTAGTTATTGGTGCCACCTGACAGTGCAAGTCCAATCGCGCCTTTGGCATACATCTGTGCCTGTAGGGTTCATTTACATATGAAAACCTTTCTGGTGAGTGGTAGTTCAGGAGTAGTCATGATATTCTTCGGAATGACACACTCTGGGTTAAGATAATTCATTTTCTTTGTAAGTCTTAAAATTCACATGGTCACAAGTGTGTATGTGTGTATGAACACCTAGGCTCAGCTATGTGAATGCACTTTGTGGTGTATTGTGACAAGAAACTCAAGCAGCCAAGTCAAAAAGGTGATATTAAGACAGAAAAGACTGATGATGAAGTTTCTGCATGTATGTGTGTGTTTTATCAATTTTACAATATATATTTTTAATATATCTATACATATCTTAAAATAAGTATTTTTAAGATTAAGAAATTGGTCTTAAAATGACTTGGGAGGTAACAATAAATTTCTGGAATTTCGCTTACTGTGTGATTATTGAAATGTTTAATCGAAGTAAGCAATAGAACTGCACACCAGACACAAGTTCCGGCAGTCTGATAGCTGTGTTTGAATTCTTGCAGCCACACCAGAGCTGTTCAGCAGCAGCCCACACAGATCCTCTGGCTGGCTGTGCTGGTCCTACTGCTTCAGCGTGCACCCACGACAGCTTTCTCCAGGTGAGCGTAGCCTACTGAAAGGAGGTGAAAGCGAAGGAGACTGTATGAATGAGCTGCAGGTTTATACACTTGTGAAATTAAGGATATAAATTTGAAAATTGATCTGCTTGATAAAGTGAAAGTGATGTGGTTTACAAATACCTATTTCAAAGAACCACTGAATGTTAAACGGGTAGTTTTGTAATTCAGGTTAGGTTTCAGGGTAGCAGCATAGTGGGCGTCCTCATCAGTGGAGTGGTTTTTTGCTTGACTTCACCAGAATCACTTTTAGTTAATGAGCCTGCATTTGTATTGGAAGAATGCTCTTGCCTGGACAAAAAGAGATTCTTTAATATTATGAAAATACTGAGAAGCAGCTCCACTTCTTTGTCCCGGACAGCTTCCTGCAGTCCTGAGTTTCATTTGTTGAACGAGAAAAACTAAGGTGACTTTGTGGAATGGGCCCCACCTCAGAGATCTCTTATTAAAGATAACTCCAGTACTTCCTGTAAATGCGTTATGTAATTCTAGTGGAAACTGCACCTTATTTGGAGGGCCTGGCTTATCAGATATCAGAAGATCTTTAGTAAGAATGCAAGGGCTTCCTTTTCTATTACAGCGTAACACATATACTTTTTTCCCCCCTCACAGAGGACAAGCGAAGCAAGTTATGCTTATGTGTGTTGAAAAAGGGTTGACCTACCCAAGCTTGATCATCCGGTTTCCTATCTTGCAAATATCAACCTTTGTCTTTTATTCATGAGTTTTTTTAAAAAATAAGCTTATCCAAGATGGGCAGGTTATGGCCTGGATAACTCCAGCTGCTTGCCAGCAAAGATCAGCCGCTGCTGGTCGGGGGGAATGCCTTCCTTGTCCTGGATCTTGGCCTTCACATTCTCAATGGTGTCACTGGGCTCGACCTCAAGGGTGATGGTCTTGCCAGTCAGGGTCTTCACAAAGATCTGCATGCCGCCCCTCAGACGGAGCACAAGATGGAGGGATGTCCCTGTTCGGGCGCCACATTGACGAGCGAGGGGAAGCAAGCAGCCGACTCAATATGAGTGATAGAGCAAGCTTCGATTTATTACGGCGCGATTATGTCATATATACAGTTCCAGTTAATTATGCCTACTAGTCATCTGCTGATTGGCTAAGCTCTAAAGGGTTACATTTTCATACGTCCTCCTACTTGCGGTTTCTGCGGATAGCTAGCTACATTTTTTTTTTTCCTCTCTTGTCTACGCAAATTCCTCAAAGTTGTTTACAACATTAGGCACAAGGTCAGTGTTTTTCTCAGCTTCCTTATCAGCATGCCTCAGCATAGCTGCAAGGCCTGCTTCAGCTAACTTACGCTAACTTTGTTTCACAAAGATCTTTAAGGGAGTCATGGCCATGATCACACAGCCATTCTGCAACAGATAACACGTTAGTGTAAGGCTATAAATAGCCAACAGCCAGTCATGCCATCGATATTGTAGTATTTATTTTTCGCGCAGTGCATCTTTGTCCTCTCACTTTGATCGTGAGCTGCTTTTTTCATCCAGGACGCGAGGATCCATCTGAGCGATGGGAAGTCACAATTAAATAGCTTATCTCGGAAGGCCGAGATCAATGGGATAGTAAATCATTCCAAAGGAGTTGTCAAAGGTGGTGTTGTGGCTAGATTGAAGGGTAATATACGGTGTCCAAAGGGTCTAGTAAAACTCAGTTGTTTGGAGAAGCAAGTCCGTGGGCAGTGTGTGGAGTCAGAAGAGCTTTAGGCCACTTGCTAGTGGTTGCTTTGTTTCCTGGAAACCCCCAGCAAAAAGCTGCCGAGCATCTGGGCAGAGACTGTGGGAAGGCGATCCTCTGCGTGAGAAGGCCAAAGGGGAGCAGTGCCCTGTATCAGTTCCACCAGGTCAGTAACCGGCTGTCTCTGAGCAGGGTAACACAGCTATCGTACCGCGTGGATCAACGGGACTTCTAGAGATTTCCGAGTCTTAGCATAGCCTAGGTCATTTCTCCTGGAACGTGGTGACAGGCTGTGCAGGTGGTACAGAAGACAGCAGTTTGCCTGCGGTTCTTGCTGAGCTGTGGGGAATAATCAGTTTGCCTTTTGTGTGTTCTGGGGCATATACTTCCCCAAACTTCTGCTGGGGGATGTGGCAAGCTGCAGTATTGAGCATCCTGCCCGGCTGGCGTATTGATCATCCATCAGTAACCACTTGCACAAATCCTCAAAAGCGGTAAAATTCATCAGCCCTGGCTGACTAAGCATTTTTATTGTTCCTCACAAAAAATAGAACTATTGCATGGTATATTTCCTATCGTTCCACTCAATACCTTCCACCAGTTGCAGGAATTCAGTGCGATGCTGTTGAAGCGTGGTTTGCGGGGCGTTTTAGGCTGTTTGGTCCCGCTGTGCGCTGCTAGATAGGAGTGGCAAAGCCTATACGAAACTGCCGGGCCAGTCCCGAAGACAGCGAACCGTATCGGCGCACTAGCAGTCAGCAAGCTGGTTACCAGCCCCGTTTCTGTTGGATCCAGACGGTGCTTTGTGGTCTCAGAAGGAAAAGCTGGCACTCTCGGACAAGGAAGCTTAAACCTTGTGCTGTTCCTTACTGGGTCTTGCAGAGAGCATCACTTTTTAAGTTTAGGAGAGATTAAGACAGGTGGAGTTTCTGGGTCTTGGAGGCCAGCTGCTGGGCTTGTACAGTACGCACCTGAGCTGCTGAAAGTGTTAGGTGACCCTGCCTGGAACACGGGCAGACCAGGCCGGTAACTAACTGGTTGGTTGGCTGCAGTTTGCTCTCCAGAAAAAGCTACAGAGAATTACTGCGTGGAATGGCAAGGGGGCAGAGGTGGTTATACCCAGACATGGTGGCTGATGATGGTGTATCTCACCAGGTTTCTGAAATCGGGGTTTCAGAGGTTTGTATTACACTCTCATCACAGTTGGTTACAAAACAGGGAGCTCGGGTACAACTTCTTACCCATTTTTCATTAGGGTTCTCTTAAGTGGGGTTTGGATTAGTGTGATGAATCGGTATCCTTGGGTAGGAATGAGTCTTTTGAGAGACCTCCTGCTATCTTCTGCAGCAGCAGTGCTGGCAGCTCACAACCATTAGCTCAATACTTCCCCGCTGCTTTATCATAGATGTGAACTGAGGCTACATGTTGGATTTCAGCGATTTTTTTTTTTTTCCTGCCCTCACCTCATTTTTTTTTCTTTTTTAATAGCAGCCCTGCTGTTTGATTATTGCTATTACCATGGTTATTAAGCTGTCAGTATTTCCTTGTGGAACTGAAGCAAGAGGTAACAGGAAATGGAAGAAATAAACGTGCAAGAAAAAAGAAGAAAAACTTTCTGACCTTAAAAGCAAACTACTTAGGACTGCTTTTATTTGTAATAAGGAATGATAATCAGCCATGTTATTTCAAAAAGAAATCAAGTCTGAACTAATTCCAATTGCCCAAGCACTCAAGCCAGATTTGTGTAGTGCTAGCAGTCCCTGAAAGTCCCATGTAACTCTGTTAAACATTCAGGAACAATTCCTGCACAGCTTCACTTCACCCGCTTCAGCACTTCCTGGACCATGGCCTCAGCCATCTCTTGAAGCTCCTGGTCTTCTGCCACCATAGTTCAGCAGCCTAGGCGGTGTGCTCTTAGATGCTTTTTGTCCGGCAGGCTTGGAACGCTAAAATGGGGAACAGCTGATGAGTCAGTGTGTTCCTTCACCTCGATTTGCTTTCCTCTTCCTCCCAAGACCCACGTCCAGACAAGTCCCTAGCAGTCAAGCTTGAAAAAATCTGGTTTCTCTGTACGCCACCTGGCACACGCAGGTTTTGAGAGCACAGAAGGAAACGATCCTTTTCCTTGCATGACCTGGCTGTAAGCCAGGAAGTGTTCTTGGGACAGGAGGCGCTCTGAAAGTCCACCGCAGGCTGCCAGCCTCACGCAAAGTGGGGAAGAAGTCACGAGTCAAGAACAGAGCCTGGCAGCAGCCCAAAGTTGTCCTCTCCCATCAAATGCTCTTTTGCAGCTTGACAGCTTGACTGCCATGGCAGAAGGAGCCGAAGCCTTCACCCTGGCACAGATACCACCCCACACTATGCAGAAACACTTCCAGAGAGGCTCTTGCAGGGCATGGAGCCAGGCAGCTTTTAACGGGCACCCTGCTAAGGAGAACCGGGCAACAGCAGGCTCTCCACTAAGCTGATCAAAGACCTCCTTGAAGAGAAAACCAACTCACAAATGTCCCATCACCGGCACTGTCAGGTTCAGGGGTGCTGCACCTTTGGATGCAGAAGTCTTTGGATGAAAACCAGAGTTTTCACCCGCATGTGAAACCAGCACCATGGACGCTAAGCCCATTGAGTGCAGCTCACAGGTTCATGCTAAATGTGAGTCTGTGCACAGACAGGACCACTCAGAGTGCCCAGGCACGCTTTTGCATCACAAAGGGCCTAGTGCCTCATGTCCAAGACGCACAGGGGAAAAGAAATGATAGAAGGAGGGAGACGAGCTAGTCCCCGGCGAGGCAAGGAACGGGTTACAACCCAGTGGGCTGGCAGAGCAGACCCAGGATCTGACAGCCACCCTCAGGTGAGGACACATGGCACACCAGCCAGTTGCCACCTCCTCAGCAGCCAAGCACTTGTCGCAAGCCCCGAGCACCTGTGTGCATGGCAGCACCTTCTCCCAAGGCCCGGCTACCAACGCACTGCTGCACAGCAGAGGCAGCCCCCGGCATCCACCCGGCTCCTACTCACTGGCCTCCCTTTGCTGGCAGGCTTTTTGGAGCTGCTCTGGCTGCCTGGTTGTCTCCTCTTTCCCTGCTGCTGCTGTTCTTGGCCCTCAAGCTGCTGGAGGCGGCGTCGCTCTTTCTCAAGAGCCTCCAGTCCTTCAATCCGCTTCTCGATCACGGTGAGATGCCTGTCAAGAGAAAGGCAGGCATCTGAGAAGGAGCCGCTCTGTCCGTCTTGCACAGGCCATTTTCTGCTCAGCCACTCCTGTCATCCTGCTACGTGTTGCGCTGCTCCAGCAGTCCCTGCAGCAGCTTACAGCTGCCTGTCCAAGGCTCCAAACACAGACCCCACCGATGGGTTCGCAGCCAGCACAGGCTCCTTCCACCGCTGGGCTTCGTGTGTTTACTGGAACGTGAGGCTCCAGGACTTTGATCGGGGATCACGGGCCCCCTTCAAGAGCAAGCGTTACTTGGCCTTTTCTTACCTCTGCCTCTTCTTTGCAGCTGGCAAACTCCTCCTTTGCTCCTGCAGCAACCACTCTCGCAGGCAAGAAACATCAGTCCGTCCTGGCAGTTTGGAGGTACCCTCTAATTTGGCCAGGTCTTCCCAAAGCTTTTTCTGAAAGGTGACACCAAGTTGTGGCTTGCTGTTGCCTGGATGAGCACTCCTGCCCGCGTGTGCTAAGGCATCCCACAGGCCCAGGGCAGCGCTCTGCTCCAGCCACGCAAGGAGGGCAGAAGAGAAACGCGGCCCTCCGGGCTCTGCATGCTTGCATGTGACTTTCCTGCCTGCGCCCTGCACTAGCTCAGCCGCTGCAGAGCCCAGCCCGGCAGCACAGCCCTCACCTCTCCTGCACTGACCGCCTCCCCAAGGTGCCACAAGTAAAGCCCCAGCCCTCGGCACCATGCATCCACAAACACTCCGCTTTGCTCTACCTCCTCTCGGATGAACATCTTCTCTGCCTCCAGCTTGAGTGTGGTCAGATACTGCCTGTAATCATTGAACTCCTTCAGAGTGCAAACCACCTATGGAGAGATGAGGGGAGACATCCCTCAAGAATTTGCCAGCCAGCTATGCAGACTGCCTTCCCCAAAACAGCCCAAACCCAGCAGGAGGGGAGATGCTCCTCTGCTCACCCTCCCCTCCCCTTCCCGGCGGCAGGGCCCCTGACTCTTCCACCACGCCATGGCTGAGCGGTGCTCCTAGCTGCAGCGCCAGGCCTCGCACCGGCTGCCTCCTCAACACTCAGGCAGTGCAAGGCGGCCTGAGAAGAGCCGGAGTGGGACTTGCCAGAGGGATGCTGGCGCTGCTTCTGCTCCCAGGGAAACGAGCCCCACAGCCCTGTGCTCCCCACCAGCAACAGGCAGCTGCAGCAAGCGCTCTGGGAAGCCTGCTTGAGGAGGGCTGCTTTTATCAGCCCCATGTCCAGACCTACTTTGTTGTCACTGGTGATGTAACCCTCTCTCTTCAGCCTCTGCAGGTTGTCCTGGCGCTGGTGGTAGGCCCGCAGGTGCGGGTCATGCAGGCTCTTGTATTCTGTGCTCAGTAGGCGGCAGTACGGATCTCCCAGATTGAAATAACCAGAGGGCTGGTGAAGCTGTAGGAGAGATTTTCCAGAGTGTAAAGGAGGCAGGAGACCACAGCTAAAAGGTGCCAGGTGGTGCTTGTGAAAAGGTAAAGGTCACTTGAAGACCAGCGCTCTGCTCCATCCTTCTGAACGCACAGAGAGCACCACAGCCAGACTGTGGGGGCCAGGCTGGGCTGGGCTGGGCTGGGCTGGGGGAAAGACCTGGACACACTGCAGACAGGGCCCGGGCCACACACTTTCACAGTGCCAGAAACCGGTCCAGAAAACCCACAAGTCCTCCTCTTGATCACCACACCAGGGAGTCAGGAGCTTCCCTCTACTCTCCAGTGCTGCCACATGGAAGGGCTACAGCACTCGCTGTCGAGCAGGTGGCCACAAGGACTTCTTGGAATGGTGGGGACACCATCAAAGCGGAGAGCTTTTCTACCCCTTTCTACTTTACCTTTTCCCCCAGCCTTGTCCTGTAGAAGACAGGCCTGGAGCTAGGTGACACGGGGATCTTGACCCCAAGTGGGAGGTTCAGCAGCCTAGTAGCTCCTTCTGCCAGTGGCTGTCTCCTGTTGCCGAGCTAGAAAGAGGGAGACGCGGGCACTGAGGCACTATCTCCGTAAGCCTGCTGCACAGCGCTCGCAAGGTTCTTGGAAGACTCCAACCACGGGGAGCGCCAAGAGCAGCCCAGTCAAAAGCTGCTCTCTGCTTCCTTGCCCCCCTCCCCACAACTCCCATCCCTTCCGCAACCCATGTCTGTGTCCTTTTGCAGCAACCCCTCCCGCCTGCTTAGCCGTAAGCCACGCTGGGCAGAGAGGCAAGGCTGCCTACAGACCCTCCCTGCTTCCACCCAGCTTTCGATCCTTGTCAGCTCCCCAGGCACTTCCTGAGCCCCTGGGGCAGGCCTGCATGTTCCAGGCTCCCAGGCTGAGCCCTCCCCATCGGCTGGTTGCTCACCTCTCCCCTCTTCCTCAGTGCGCTCAGCTGTGCATCTACATTTCGCGCACCACCAGAGAGACGGTGCTCCATGGCTCCTTCCAAGAGCTCTCCTGGAGCTCTGATCCTGCGCTGGCACCCCTTGCTCCAGAGGCACCCAACTGTGGCCACCACGGCTGGTCTCCCAGCAAGATGCTATATAGAACAAGTGCACATTGTTGCATCATCACGTTGTCATGACACCACATTCTGTACACCTGCATCCTGGGAGGACCCCACGCCAGAGCAGGATGCCTGAAGGAGGCTGTGACCCCACGGGAAGTCCACGCTGGAGCCGGCTTCCGACAAGACCTGCATACCCATGGAGAGGGGAGCCCACGCTGGAGCAGGTTTGCTGGCAGGACTTGTGACCCCACAAGGGACCCCCACTGGAGCTGGGGAAGGGTGTGAGGGGTCCTCCCCCTGAGAAAGAAGCGGCAGCATAAACAACATGTGATGAACTGACCACAACTGCCCTTCTCCCTCCCCCGGCGGGAGGAGACAGGGAAATCGGGAGTAAAGTTAAGCCCGAGAGAAGTGAGGGCTGGCAGGAAGGTGTTTCAGATTTGGGTTTATTTCTCATAATCCTGCTCTGATTTGAGTGGTAATAAATTGAACTAATTTCCCCAAGCTGAGTCTGTTTTGCCCACGATAGTACCTGCTGCGTGATCGCTCCATCCTTACCTCGACTCATGAGCCATCGAGCACCTCCAGCCCAGAATGCGGCCCCAACAGCGTCCCCTTCCACAGGCTTCCTCCTGTGTCTTCTGTGGCCCTTCCTGCATCTGCCTCCCCATGGGTACCCCCTGCCGTGCACCCCCACATGTCTCCCCCCACCTCCCGCCCCAGCAGCTCCACACAGGCCAGAGCAGCGGAGCCGGGCGCTCCTCTGACTGGTCACAGCACCCATGCCACGAGCTCTCTGTTTTGCTGATTGACTGCATACCAAGCACAAATGAATTCCAAGTCAACTATAAGAATGAAGGCCACTTACTAGATTACAGTGTAATACAGGAAAATAGCATGCAGTATGATAAAAGGAAACGGTACTGGTTCCGATGCACAATATCATAGAAGAGCAACAGGAGCGAAGCATCAAAACATTACTGCAAAGCATGACAGAGTCTGAGAGAAGGATACATCACCAATTACCACCTGAACGTCATCCAGGCCCGCCCTTCGGCTGGGAGCCCCCTTGCAGCCAGTGCCACAAGTCTCTCGGGAACTGGGACAATTTCTACATGGTGCATCCGCACATCCGTGAGGCTTCTCGCCCGGGCCCGCAGCTTGCCCGCCTTTATACTCAGCAAAAACCAAAAATACCTTACATGTCTGGCGTATGTATGTCAATTTCTAAGTTTAGGCTAAGTGCAGGCGCGCACTATCTCATGCTGCATAAGGTTCACACACGCCGGGGCATCGCCCAGACGCCCGAGCGCGGTGGAGTGACCACCATGACACAGCTGCGCACAGTATCAATTGTCCGGATGGCGCTGCTCACATCTCGCTTGTTCAGGGGCTCAGGACAAACACCACCTGCTCCTTACAGTTGTCCTGGAGCTCCCCGAGTTCACTGCCCAAGTGAAGCCGTGCCTAGTTAAAGACTTTTTCATAAATATATTTTACAGTATTTCTTAGTGTAATAATATCATCTTAAACCTCAGCTTTTAAAAAGTTTTTTTTTTTGAAAGAAAATGGGGAACAGCTGATGAGCCAGTGTGTTCCTTCACCTCGGTTTGCTTTCCTCTTCCTCCCAAGACCCACATCCAGACAAGTCCCTAGCAGTCAAGCTTGAAAAAATCTGGTTTCTCTCACAGCAACAGTGTGATTAGAACTGTAGCACTCTTCTTCCTTCCAGACTTCAGCCATCAGCATCATGCATCTCCACCCCACTGGCCCTACTATATCCACCGATATTAAAATATTTCCTCTGCCAGCTGAAGTAAAGCTGATGTTCCACACTCTTCTGTGAAAGCAGAAGGACCTGAATAGAATGCACTTGGAGAAGTTAAACAACAGAGTGGGGGTGGCCCTGGACCAGCTGTGGGTGCTGAGCAGTGGGAAGGAGGCAGCGCAGGAGGAACGAGAAGAGGAGGAGGGAGGCAGTGGCAATGACAGGACCTCCATCATCCTTGCCATGCCCAGTGGCTCCTCCGTTTCCACTTTTGGGTGAGCGTGGTGCCACATCCCACGGCCGGGCAGGAGAGGTTCCCAGCCGTGCCCACACCATCCCATGAATGGCCTCTGCCCCCCATGCAGAGCATGGGCAGGGGGCAGGATGCACGCCAGCAGGGAGGGAGGGAGGGGCAGATGTTTCCATGTCTTGCACCCACTGGTCCCCTTTCGGTTTCCAGAAGGGAAGGGCTAAAGCAGCTGCTCAGGCAGGACGGAGCAAGCCAGGCCTTGGGAAATGTCTCTGTCCCACCCCATGGGGCTTTGTCCTGCCCCTGTGCCCTTCCCCATGGGGCAGGGCCGTGCAGGCACCTGCGTCTGCCCAGGGCTGGGGGTCAGTGGGGCCTGATGCTGTGTCTCCTCTGCCTGCAGCTCCTGGGTGCTGAAGGAGCTGTGGGTGGGCACACTGCTGGGGTAACTGGGGGGATGCTCCAGGCACAGCAGGGGGAACCCAGCCCCGCAGCTGGGCACAGCTGCCCCTGTGGCTGCAGGCAGCTCTCGGGCAGAGCTGCCTGACAAGAGAGAAGAGGTGACTTGGGGCTCACCCAGCTCTCTCCCTCTCCCTTCCCACTGCACAGGCCACCAGAAGGAGCCAAGGGAGCCCGGGGCGACCTGTCTCCCATCAGTCAAGCTCCTGGAGAAGGAGCTGAGCTGCCACTGTGCCATGAGTGTCTCTCTGCTCTGGGCCCTGTCCCCAAGCACTGCTCCTCCAGCCGAGCAGCAGACCCGTGGCTGCTCACCTTCTTCCCCTCCTTCTCTCCCCGCCCAGTGGAGGACATGAAGTGCCAGGAGCCTGGAGAGGCTGACGGAGGCACAGGCAGAGTTGAGAATGGCTGCCTCGCACCTGCCTCTGGCTGCGCTGTAGATGTGCAGTGAGTGGTATAACCCTGCTTTGTTTGGAGGGAGGGAGGGTCCCAAGGTGCCACTCAGGGAGCAGACAGGGCTGGGGAGCCGCCAGGAGTTGTGGACGACAATGAGGAGTGAAGTTGAGCCTGGGAAGAAGGGAGGGGTCGGGGGAAGGTGTTTTAAGATTTAGGGTTTTTTTCTCATGACCCTACTGGGATTGGGCTGGCTATCAATTCAGGTAATTTCCCTGTGCCAAGTCTGTTTTACCTGTGATGGTAATGGGTGCACGATCTCTCCCTGTCCTTCTCTTGGCCCGCAAGTCTTTTGTTGCCTTTCCTCTCCCCTGTCCAGCTGGGGGGGAGAGTGATAGAGATGTGCTGGCAGGCACCTGGTGTTACACTGGGGTGAAGCCAGCACCGACTCAAAGGCTGCAGACCCAGGCAGAGAGGCTGGGTAACAAGAGGAGGCTGCTGTCCTGAGGGAGAGGTCCCCACACCCCGGGACAGGCCACCCACACCCCAGGCACAGGCACTCGGCACCCACAAAGCAGAGCAGGCGGCCCGAGGAAAGGCTGCCAGGCCTGGGGAACAGCAGTGCCAATGGGTATCTTTATCGACAATGTAGACGAGGGGATCGAGTGCACCCTCGGCAAGCTGGGCCAGGGGATGTTGATCTGCCTAAGGGTAGGAAGGCTCTTCAGAGGGACCTGGACAGGAGATCCGTGGGCCAAGGCCAATTGTATGACGTTCAACACAGAGAATGCTGAGTCCTGCCCTTGGGTCACAACAACCTCCTCCCACAATGTTACATACAGGCTTGGGAAAGCTGCCTGGACAAAAAGGACCTGGGGGTGCTGGGGGACAGCTGGCTGACCGTGAGCCAGCAGTGAGCCCAGGTGGTCAAGAAGGCCAACAGCATCCCAGTGTGTGTCGAAAAAGTGTGGCCAGCAGGGCCAGGGCAGTGATTGTCTTCCTGTACTCAGCACTGCCAAGGCCGCACCTCAAGCGCTGTGTTCCGTTTTGAGCCACTCACTACAGGGAAGGCGCCGAGGTGCTGGAGCGTGCCCGAAGACGGGCAGTGAAGCTGGTGAATCAAGCACAAGTCTGATGGGGAGCGGCTGAGGGAGCTGGCGGTGTTTAGCCTGCAGAAGAGGAGGCTGAGGGTGGACCTTCAGACTCTCTACAGCTACCTGAAAGGAGGCTGCAGGCCGGTGGGGGTTGGTTTGGTCTCTTCTCCCAGGTAACAAGCAATAGGACAAGAGGAAATGGCCTCAAGGTATGCCAGGGGAGGTTTAGATTGGATGTTAGGAAAAATGTCTTCACTGACTGGTTGGTCAAGCATTGGAACAGGCTGCACAGGGAGGTGGTGGAAACACCATCCCTGGAGGTGTTTAAAAACCCACCTAGATGTAGTGCTTAGGGCCATGCTTGAGTGATGGACTTGGCAGACCATCAAGTTAATGGTTAGACTTGGTGATCTCAAAGGCCTTTTCCTGGCGGGCATGCCGGGGCGTCTGAGCAAGGGGCTCTGGGATACACTGGAGGTCAAGGAGGGGCCTGGAGGCACCCCGAGAGCACCCAGGTGCCCACGGCTGAACCAGCCCCATGCCCCCCCTGGGGGCTCCGGGCCCCTCCCTCCTGGGCCAGTGGGTCACAGTGAGGTCTTTGTGACCTCATCTGGTGACACCACACTGCAGTGCATGTACTCACCACGGCCGTGGCCCCAGCCCACGGTTTCCATCAGGACAGCAACGGGACAGGGCAGGAGCATGGAGCGGGCGAGGAGCCCCCGAGCACAGCCCACGTCTCTCCCTGCTGCACCCAGCAGCCCCACGGCGCCCAGGCGTCTCGCCAAAGCTTCCCTTTTCCCCACACCTACCCCTTTCTGTCCTGCAGGATGATGAGGAGATCCCCCAGATTCCCCAGTGTAGCCTGGGAGAAGGATGGGGCTCCCCAGGAGAGCAGGTCTCCACCGGAGCCCCACGAGGTGTGCGTGGTCCAGCCACTGGTGACTGGTGAGTGAGGGGCCCTCTCGGCCTGGGCAGGGCTGAGGCCAGCGAGCGCCCCATGCTCAATGCCATGATAATCTTTCCGTGGCACACTGGCAGCAGGGGTCCCATGGCTTGGGGACACGATGCTGCCTGGGTGACAGGGCTGCTCAGCGCTGGAAGTGGCCCCAGCACAGCCTGTCCCAAGGAGGGAGAGAGCAGAGGGGGGGACCCAGCTCCTGGCCTGGGGCACAGGCAGCCAGAGGCAGCGGTGCTGTGGGATGGGGACCTCTCCTGCCCGTCTGCAAGCCAGTTCCTCAGCCCTGGGCACCGGGGCTTTCCCCACCGCACCGTGCCCCAGCATCACAGCCCATTTGCCAGGCACCCTCCAGCCCTGACACACACGGGATGACTGGGCCAGGGGAGTGGGCACGGGCTGGACACAGGGCACATCTTCCTCTGCTCTCCTGCCACCCGCAGCCTCTCTACAGCCCTCCCTGCTCTCCCCCTTTATTAGATGCCAGCTGGTTGCCTGTGTACACACAGGAGAAGCAAAGCGTGGACTTCATCCAAGCCTTTGCCAGCAGCCCAGAAAAGGTAACCACGGCCCTTCCGAATGTGGCTGTGCCAGCCTCGGCAGACAGGGGCTCTGCTGCCGGGCTGGGCAGAGCTGCTTCTGCCAGCTCTCCTGCACCCCCAGTGCTGTGGTGCTGCTGCCCCTGTGTCCCCCCCCTCTCACACTCCCCGTTTGTCTCTCTGTCCCCCCGCTGCCAGGAGGAGGGCCAGGAGATGAAGTTTCTTGAGAGCATCTGCAGCCTGTGCAGAACCGCCAAGCACCATGGCTTGTCACAGGGCCTGGATATCTTCTGCCACGGATACGAGCTGGCAGAGAAGGTCAAGGTGAGGGGACACCCGGTGGCTCTAGGGAAGGGGGCAAGGACCCCCGGCACTGGCACCCTGTGAGGACAATGCTTGGCCACAGCAAGGGGCTGGTGGTGCTGGGTGCTGGCAGCTGCCAGGTCCCATCTCGGTTGTGCTCTGTAGGAGCTGGTGGAACAAGAGCCCAGGGACCAGCTGCGCACAGCAGTGCGGCAACTTGCCATGCTTGCCATCGCCGAATTGAGGTACCTACCCATCCCTGCTGGGGACCCCTTCCTCAGAGGCCTGTGTGCACCCGCGCGAGGCCTCGAGGCACTGCTCCCAGCATCGGTGTCCAACTGGCCCCTCTCTCTCTTTGCAGCTCAGTGCAGACGGTGCTGGAGGGCAAAGAGAAAAGCAGTCTACATGCCTGCTGCTTGAGTGTCTTGGGGCTTCCTCCAGCAGAGGAAATGGAGGGACTGGACACTTCCCTCTACTTCAGGGTACGTGCTGGGTACTTCAGGGACCTGCAGGAGCGCCCAGTCCCTCTGGGCTGCTCCCTGATAACCCTGTGCTGCCATACAACCAGAGTTCTGAGGCAGGGCAGGCTCTTGCCTTTGCTTTCCCACCCTCGTCCCTTTGTGCCCTTCCCGTGGGCCTGGCCCCATCCAATGCCACAGGTTGCTCTGTCGGCAGCACACTGTCTGCCCCTGGGTCTCTCCTGGAAACTGCGAGGCCGTGTGGGACTCCTGCCGTGGCTCTGGGAGTTCAGATCAGTCTCCTGGGGGTGGAGGAACAGTAGAATCGCTGCCACAACTCTTTGTCCTCTCTGCAGACCCTGAATGCCATGGACACCATGCTGGAGACAATGGTGCTCAGCTCTCCTGCCTCCAGAGTCAGCAAGGAGAACTTGCAGAGTATCTTTCAGGTCTGGCATGGGCCAAGAGTGGGCTTCACAGGGGCCATTCCTCACCCTGGAGGGAAGGGGGTGCCCACTCCTGAGTGGGTGGTCCCCACGCCAGCGCCATGCAGAGAGACAGCATGGCAGGGAGGGTGCGCACCTGCCTTGGGTAACCGGGGGCTACCCACCAGGCTCTTCTGTAGCACAGCGGCTGCAGTGGGTGGCATCTGCCTTCCTGCCTGGCCACAAGGCAGGCTCGGGGCATTTGTCCAAAGCCTGTGAAGGACCCTAGGGGCAGGAACGCCACTACAGGCTTTGCCCCAGATCAGAGGAAGCATTGATGGACTGTGCAAGTCCAGCCCTGGAGCTGCAAGGCACACCAGCAGCTTTTCTCTTCCAAGGTGCTGTTGGCTTTCACCAGCTCTGAGAGACCAGCTGTGCTTGAGAGGACCGTGGGCAGGATTAGGATGCTGAGCCATTTGCTGGCCAGCTATTCCTCGCTGGAGGTATGGAAGGACCAGGTACTCTCCAGCCAGGCCACCTCCCATTCCCTGCGCGCCAGCACAGCTGGCAGCTTTGAGGCGCCTGCAGGGCAAGCCTGGGCACAGGTCTGGGTGCTCTGCCAGCCTCTGTGCTGAAGTGGGGGTCTTGGTGCCTCTGTTTCCCATGGGCTTCTCTCCCCAGCCCCCTCTTTGCCAGGAGCCAGCTTTGCCCCCAGTCCTGTGTTGGACGGGACTGCCCAAGGAACATGGTGGGAGCCCAGGCCTGGCAGCTCTCCCTGTGCGGGGCTGCCACCCAGCTAGCTGCTTTGGGAGCCGCGGCCAGCATGGTCCTGCAAAGCTCTGGCACACCTGGGTCCAGCCCTGGCCACGCTCTTGGGGCCGGGGCTCTGGCCCCAGGCGCCTGCCCTCAGCCCTTCTGCTCTTCTGCCTCCCTCACCCAGGCTGCTCAAAATGAGGACAGACATGCCTCCTGCAGAGAGATCCTCATCCCAGTCCTCGGGCAGCTGCTTGGACGTCTCCTCCTGCTCGTGTCATCTGGGGAAGAAAAGACCAGCCGTGTGGCTTTGGATGCCCTTTTCTCCCTTTTCCTATTCACCCGCCAGCAAAAACGTAAGAGAAGCAGTGGTGGGCTGCCTCCCCCGCCCCTGCACAACGACATCAATCGAGCCGTCTGCTTGTCTTCCTGCGCGTTGTGGCGGGCCCTTCCTGTGCTTGCTGGAGGCACCACCATGTCACCAGCACCGCCTCTCCCCTGCTCCTGACCCACGCTGTGTCCCACACAGCTGATCGTCCCGTGGAGCTGAGCTGCTCCTTCACTCAGGAGGCAGCCCCACTCCTCATCCCCTCTTCCTTGAAGAGCTTGTACCACTGCCCCACAGCACTCCATCCATGCGAGCCGTACCCCACGTCACTGTTATTCCAACCACAGTTTAACTGTGGGACTGCATGCAGAGCTCTAGGTCCTTGGAGTTGACCAGGCCAGGAGCATTGGCATAAATACACGGGAGGCAGGTCACCCTTTCATTTACATCTCTCTCCACCACCTCCTCCTTTCACTGTGGGTCATCACCTCCCTTCTCAGCCATTCCTAGATCAAAGCTCTTCTCAGGAGCTGGTAAGCTTGCTGGCAAAGCAGCTGGGTCTCACGCACTCTCCTGTGTTTGCCCTGCTCTTTAGGCACGACACTGTCAGAGGAGAATGCACAGCTGCCAGCGGCTTGGGAAGCTGAGACCACCTCCTTGTGCTGTTCACCCACCGCCAGAGACTTTGCCATGGTAAGGAGCTGCCCCCGTGCCTTGCCTGTGGCATCAGCAGGGCTCTTGTGTGAGAAGGCATCCAAAATGAGCGGGGCTGGCGTGGCCTCCCTGTCCCTGCTCTCAGCAGGGTTTCTGCTGTCCCCAAGCAGGGACAACGCGAGGGCTGCACTCCAGTGCCCAAGCAGCATTTTCCGCCTGGCCAACAGCAGGCCCTGGTTCTCTGTAGGGCCAGCACACTGTGCCCCAGAGCCCAAGCCTCCTCCCTCACCCTGGGGGCCCTCTCTTCTCATCCTCCCCCATGCAGTGACTGCAGCCTCTGCTACCAGCACTGCTGTGCATCTCTCACCAGGGCTGCTCGCACTGTCCAGCTTAGCAGCACCATCAGGGCACTCAACGTGACATTCTTCACTCCCTTCCTTCCTGCCATAGGCCTTTGCAAAATACCTTCAACCATCTGAGAGGACAGACATCGTCCTCACAATCATTGATACCCTGAGAGAATTAAATGCCAAGAAAAAGCCGCTGGGCAGCAGTGTGATGGACGTGGTCATGGCAGACCCTCACGTCTGGCTGACAGATGTAAGTGGCCTGTGGCTGGATTACCCTGTCCTTCAGCCCTGGCCCGCCTTGTTCCTCCCTCCATCCCTGCCTCCCGCCCAAAGCCAGGTGTCTCAGGCACCTGAAGCCACCTTAAGGCAGGAGAGGGACGGCAAGGGCAGCTGGGGCAATGGCTGCCCTCCAGTGGCAGCACCACCATCACTTGTGTCCCCTCCAGGTGCCAAAGATCATGAGCTGCATCTATGAATCCTGGGAATACGTGACCATGGAGTCAGGCCAGCGTAGCATGGAGTCACTGCTGCTCCTGATGGCTAACCAGTGCCCTGGGGACGTTGTCACCACGCTGCTGAAGATCGCTCCACGAGGAGACAGGTAGCGGTCCTGACAGCCAGGAGGGCTTGCTCCTAGTGGTGAGAGGGACCCGGAGACTCTCTGGCTGCCAGACCCAAGGAGTACCGCAGGACACCCCCGAGGAGCGGGGCCCTTCCCCCGTCCCAGCACCCATTCCAGCCCTGGTGGGCTGGCCGCGTCCCCAGCACCAAAGCCAGCCCAGAGCCTCGCCACCACCCTCTGTCCCACCCCATGGGGAGCACAGCACCTCAGCC